>NW_027272211.1:0-560000 GCF_040938485.1 Diadema antillarum
ATCACCGTCCAAAAAATCCTGCACTGAAAATTCCCTCGATATGGCACAGTATACACAATACTTAACACATCAATGAAAACTTGACTGCAAACTTTGCAACAGTAGAACAACAGGAGCACAAAAACAAGCTTGTTTAGACCTAATTTGAACAATGTAATATACTGTATAAGGCTTGCGAAATTCGGCTCCAGCGACAAGCCCCCACTTTGTTACGGTCAAGTTCACACAAATGAATGCAAGGCGGTCACAGTGAATTGAAATGAACAAATCTTCCGGAGCTTTATTAAGAATTTACTTAACAATCAGTTTCCAACCGGAATAATGATAATTGTTCAAAACATTACAGCGAAATTAACCATAACAATTGAATGTTAGATCGGATCGTTTCAACAAAAGATAACTCAAAGGCAGATTATGTGATACCTGGCCAGGGTTTTACCCTAACAGAACCAACGTCGGGGCCCAACTCATCTGCGACGTGACGGGGAGGCGACGCCAGACGCTATCATATCACGTGGAGAACGCGTCGTCGTCGATGCACGGGGACGTCGTCGAATCAGCAGGCGACGCTATCTCACTCAGGTCAGCTTGCAGCTCCGCGACTACGCCAGGCAGAAGGGCGTTGGCCGCCAGGTGCGCGTTGCCACTCACACAGTCTCGACGCCCTGGATCGACCTTGGCGTGGCTCCCACTAGTTGCCGTGTAGCAGTCACAGGTGGGCGTTGGCTCCAGACCGCCTGGTGGTTCGCCTGGCCAAGTCAACGAAAACTTATCGACGCTGTCGTCGTCGAAGGGAAACGGGCTAGAAGCAGGTTGGAACCTCCTGGATTATCCTGCTATTTAGCACTTTAACTCAGTCCGCAGGATACTTGTCTCAGGGAGAGCAGTTTCTCCCAAAACCATGGACGGGACGTTGAGAAAGTTATAACGGTCCTCTCTAACCGGAGTCTGATTGTCGACTGACACGACCAATGTATTTTTAACATGAACATTATTACATACATGGAAAATTCCGTCAGGCACGCCCAGCTTAATATATTCATAACATTAAACTCAACCTGGGCGAAGTGTGTAAGGCTGCGGTTCAAAACGAATGACTCAAAAGGAGATTACGTAACTGGTGGTGTTTATAAACATTCGCGATCGTGCACGTGTGATCGCACACACATGATCATAAAACATGAAGACCACATTGTTAAGTGATTACTTGGGCAAATTCGTAACAGATGCAAATTTATGAATTTTGTAAGTTATGTTGTTGGAATCGCTGAAGAGATTCAGCGTGCGCTTTGAACGAGTGAATGTGTAGGCGTATGCGTGTGTATCTGTGTGTGTGTGTGTGTGTGTGTGTGTGTGTGTGTGTGTGTGGTTGGGGGGATTCAAATAATACTTTATTTTTGTTCCGTTACTTCCTCTCCAACAGCTTGCATGTCCAACCCTTGTCGTTACGAACATACGTGTAAAGAAACTCTGGACGGGTACAAGTGTCGCTGCACTTCACCGGTCGTAACCGGCATCAAATGTACATAAGTATAATGAATGTTTTACATAAAAAAGGCAGGGCAATTAACTGATAATGTTTAGTTCAGGGACACCACTTTTTTCCCCAAAAAATGATATGAGCGAAAATTTTGGGAGCGTGTACATTGTTTTCATTACTGCATGTTTTTCAGCAACAGGTCCCACGGCCAGCTGCTTTGCAAAATAGTCTTCAAAGCCAAATTGAGTATATTTTACGGCCAGAGATGGTCATATTATGTCTCTTTTTTTTCCCCCATTTTGATTTATCAAGTAGTGAAAATCCTGCGCTATAATTTTCCCTGCAACGCATAGAAATGTTAACGGGATGGTACAGTATTGGTGGAGGTGAGAGTCTGGCTTTCAGAATTTTGCGAGATACTATAACAAAACACGTATGAAGCAGTATAGAGCCATCTCAGTCATTTCGAAACCGATTTTTTATCAAATATATGTTGAATTCCTCATGGAATTACATGCTATTTCCTATTTCATAAAGTTTTTTTTTTTTATCATCTTACGTAAAAAGTGTCAGAGACTTGAAATCAGGACTCAACCAAAACTATACGAACCCTTTGAAACCTCTTATCCTGCGCCTCCTCTATACGGAAAAAAAAAAGCCCAAAACAAACTCACAAACAAACACACCAACCGTGCTCTTTTTGTTCAAAATAATTACTGCCCAATATAAAATCTACAATGAAGCTAATAGTACTCTGGCAATGTTGTTGTTGTTGTTGTTGTTTTTAATTGCTAGTGTGATGATAGTAACGGCGCAATTTCCAAAAGCCTAGCTTGTTCAAAATAACCAGATGTTTCGCATTTTGTATTTCCTGACTTTCTTCACGGTACTTTTTGTCCCCCCTATTTCCAACACTTTGGTAGCATTCCCTTTCAGTCCCTGCAAAAAGAAGACTCGAAAAGAAGCAGGTAGATACTGTAGGTGTTCCTCTGGAGGAAGTATACCCTTGCCTCGAAACAAAACCTACCTTCTCGATCTGCTCGCCTATGTCAACCATACGTGTGGCTTTGACGAAATATGGCTGGATTGTCACTGCTGTTGGCAAACGAATGGGACATCGTGGGACTGGACGAATCAGACTACCACCGGGGACTTGGCGTGTTCTTATGCTGACCCGCTGAAAAGTAGTCTTCTAACTTCAGTCTACAAGGACGAAATTCCAGGTTATCATAATATATCATAATGTCATTGGGACCATCCACGGAAATTCATAGATTAGAATGCATTGCCTCTACTGCAGGCAGTAAATATCCAACAAACTTCTGTGTCATTATCATCAGGCCCTATACATCAAGTCCATCGATGCATAATACAGTTATCATTGAATGAAAGATCGTGTAGCATGTTTTTGCACTTCCACGATGTATCAAATCGTATTTTCATGATGTGATCGTTGAAAAGTCCAATCGAACTAAATCTCATCTCTATGAATATTCCAATTTTTGTTCACCTTTAACCGTGTCTCCCATCTCTAAAGATGTTTGTTAATTCCTCCGAAGTCTAAAAAGTTGACGAAAATCCCTATTTCATTCTTCATCGTGTTGTGCGCTCGCAGATCATCTCAAAAACGTTACAAAGAAGAGCATCCTAGCTGTGAAGAGCAGCGCTGCCTCTAGCGAAGATGTCGAATTCATTGCTTCAGACACTGGTAACGATGCAAGAGGATTTGTATGTGTCGACAAGGACTGATGGCGCTCTCCATGTCGGGGAACGCCGCCAGGATCCCCGGTGATGTCAAGTCAGATTCAGCCCCCTTTGACTAATTGAGGGGGTCGGTGCAATATAATGCTAACCCACACAATAGTCATTTTCAGATAGTCGCTGTTGAATGTTCGAAAAGTCCATACATTGTTCATTACATATTACATGAATGCATGCATTTTTATAATCCTATTGGTTGAATTAAAATATGATATTTTCACGGAGGTTAGAGTGAAAGATACGGATTATGAAAATGCATGTAACTTGATTTTGACAAAAGTGTATGTTAGCACTATATTGCACCGACCCCTGCAATTGTCCGCGAGTTCTTTACTCGTCGGGTATAGATATACACTTTTCCCTTTGCATGGGCACACTACATGTCCATAAATCTCATATGATTTCGTAAGTGCCCGGAACAGATAGAGCAGAATTTTTGAACATTTTTTAGGTTCTTTCAGATTATAAGAAGCACATGAGAATAAACACTTTGAAAAAAAAAAAGAAACAAAACGTTAGCAAAAGAAGAAAAAGATGAAGAAGGAAAGACATGTGAAATTATTGATATTTCATATTTTTCTGTTAATTATTAAAGAACACATTCTTCAAAATTGCTTTATTACTTGAAAATTCTTAACTACACTCTAAGAAAAAAATGATTCATTCTTGCACCTTTTAAGGGTGCAAAGTGATGTCACACTGGTGGCTCCCTATGGGCGTTATCTTGCACCCTCGAGAAATGGGTGCAAAAGTGGTACCTTGCGCAAGGGTATAACCTTGCAACCTGTGGGTGCACCTTTGCACCGCCAAAGAAGGTGCAACATTGCACCCTTTATTGAGGGTGCGAAGTGGTTCCCTTGGGTACATATTTCCACCCACACTAAGTGGTGCTAAGTTGCACCCTTTTCTTGAGGGTGCATCTTTCCACCCACACTAATTGGTGCTGAAATGCACCTTTCTTGAGGGTGCGATCTTTCTCCTTTTAATTTTCGGCGCAACTTTGCACCCTCTCTTGCCTCTACTTTTGGTGCAACTTTACACCTTTCGTGAGGGTGCAAAGAAGCACCCTAAGTTCCAAGATTGTAGCCTCTTTTGAGGGTGCGATTTTGTGCCATATATATAGGTATAATGTTGCACCTATGTGGTGCTTATTTGATCCATGACTGCAGCAAAATTGCTTCTTAAAGGAGCCAGTCAGTGTCACTGTCTACGCCTTTAGAGGCGCAATGTTGCCCAGTATAACCTCAAGTGAACCTTGAGATTACTGGACAACATTGCGTCTCTAGAGGAACAGGCAGTGACACTGATTGGCTCCTTTAAAGAAGCAATTTTGCAGCAGTTATGGATGAAATAAGCACCACATATTTGCATCATTATACCTATAAGGTAAATATACTTCACATCACATAACAAGGTACAATTTGGTTACTTAACTACTTTAAACCTTGAATAGTGCGAACTAATGCAAGCCTGTTTGCTCAGTATATCAAACTTATGCTGTTGTTGCACTCTGCAAAGTAAATAAGATTGGTGTAATTTGGATCCTGTGAATCATGAAATGTGTGCGTGGAATTTGTGAGTTTTGAAATGTTAATGTAGAAGTTAACTTATAGTTGTGTTTGAATGACATACTAAAACCAAATATTTACCCAATTACCTTTCCAATGAGGTGAGCACTATCACTATCTATCAAACAAACCCTCTAGGCAAGAGCATACATCTGCATGAAGGAAGAGGTAAAAATATGATATACATTTGTCTGGATACGTTTTATTCAAAACGTACTTGAATACGTACTTATTCACATAATCTATAAGAAGAAGATATGCTTTTTGCCAGTACACAAAGCCTCAAAAAACAAAAGCATGCTACGTACATTTCTAAAGTATGCACCATATCTTAAAAAAAATGTAAGAGGATTTAACAAATTGTTTGTATGCATTTAAACGAATAGGCCTACATATTTCCATGCGTACACTATTCATGTAACAGTGACGTCATCATGAATCATCAAAAAGATATGTTTCCAGCATAGACATTAATTTATCTAAAATTTAAAACATGTCTTACAATTAGGAGTTTGTTTTATAATGACGATGCCAATTGTCTTAAAGTCCTTATCACGACATGTCTTGGTGTTCACACTTATTCAAATCATGAGATTCTTGGCACTTAGATTACGATTACAATTTGTTATGGTTTAGATACTTAACTGACATACGCATACCATATTCAGGTATACGGGCATTTCGATGAAAACATCTAAATACAAGGTATAATTATAATATGAAAATCGAACTTGATACCAGCCCTTGTGGGCTACCAATGGAGACTAGGCAGAATCGCAGTTATCATGGTTATGTATTCAGATTTTGTTTTGGGTGATCAATTCGAGTCCCTCGAGCTGAGATTCCGGAACTGCAATGAGCAAATCATCATAATGACTAACAAAGTGACTGAGAATAATAATTGCACCAGTTTCTGTTTCGTTGTTCTATACATAGAAAGTTGTTAAAGGTGTGAAAGGTGTTTCCAATCCTCTGTAGGCACACAGGGATTTGCAGATCACCTTTGGCTATAACGCCATGGTCGCGTGCAAAATGATTGCAGCTTATCTAACTTGTAGTTTCCGAATAGGGGACTACCGTGCTTATACATATTAATCGGATGATAGACCCCGTCAAAGAGTAAATTGCGGATATCGTATACCATTGTCAAATCCATTTTATGTTCTGTACACAGTTTCACTGGACTCTTATGAACCACTTAAGCATTACCAAATCATGGAGTATAAGAATAATCTTATGTTATTTCCTTGAAACGGCTGCATTTGTATGAGCGGGAACTGTTTGGCATCATACATGACTAAATGCATGTATTATACAAGGTTTCAGGACACTTTGAACCGTGTCCCCCCCCCCCTCCCCCCCCCCAAAAAAAAACACACAAAACAAAACAAAGCAAAACAACAACAACGAGTGAAATGTTGTATACCCTAGGCCCATTAGTGTATGATCTTTGTCCTTTGAATACATTGCCCATATTTTTCAACGAATAAGCATCTGGATGCAACATAGGTTTCATGTTTGTTCGCGTCTATGAAAGTGTATATCTGGTAATCTAATTTTCAGTGGGCTTCCAGACTTCTTCCACTTTATTATCTTTTGTATCCAGACTTCTTCCACTTTGTTATCTTTTGTATCTACGATGATTCGATTCCATCAATGTTCTTTTCCAGAGGGGCCCACACACTACAAGCTCTGTCTTTTTAGTGGGTTCCTCCATTTTTCGCACGGTATACATGTACTTCATTTCGATCACTTCTGTTTCTTTTTTACTATACAATGTATGATTACTATAGGTCCTCAATTATTGTACAGTCTTTTCATTTCACTATGTTCTATTTACCTTGTTCTCTGTTATCAAAAGAAGTGAAACATATGTTATGTCGAAAAAATGAAATAAACTTTGAAAAAACTTTGAATAGGTATATATGAAATGATTTTTTTTTAAGGAAAATACATTTAACCACTTCAGAAATAACTATGGAACAAATAGCATAATATTGAAACGTTCCCTTATTCCTAAATGACGTGACAGAAAACTTTCCTCACCGAAATCATTCTGTCGTTATTCAAGTACAAGACATTGATGATTATATACCTAGTTCGATTAAAAGTATACATGGAGTCATTGCAAAAGTATCTCATGAATAGCATGCTTCAGAACTACATCATTGTCATTTATTCTATGACGCTAATAATAGAGTAATTGTTCCGCCATACTGCCTTGCAGGTTGTAGTCCTCCTACGACGTTTGTTCAGCAAATAAGGCACAAAATAAAATTTTGCGAATTTTACACGCTGTTGTCAAAGTAACTAATCTTCTTTACCACTATTCTCAGACATAATGTATGCTGATGCTGTATGAATTAGAAACGGAAGCTTCACAAATATTCACCATCTAACAAGGTAAAAGCGAAGTGATGTCTTGCCCACATATCGAATTTGTGATTACACTGATTTTCAAATGTAAGCTCATTGACTTTTTGACTGTTGACGGAGTCGGACTTCACCAATATCAACACTTGACAGCCATCTTTAGATGTTCTGGGGAGTGAATTTGGTGGTCATATAGCTCAAAAGTGTGGAAAGTTATTAAAAGAACACCACAATACTATGTCGACAGTGCTTACAAGGTGAGATACAAAGAAAGAGCACGAAATGACATTGTAGAATTTGACAATGACCTACAATATTTGACCTTGAACGCTGGCACCCACAAGGTGGTAGAAGTAACTTCATCCAATCGTACATACATATGCAAAGTTTCATTTGGATAGCTCAAACAGTACTTAAAGGGGAATGAAACCCAAATGTACCCGTGGATTGGAGCAATATCATAAGAACACATAAGTGAACGTGGAAAATCGTATGATCCAGTGGAAGTTATGCATTTTTTAAAGTTTTAGTGTCACTTTCATGTATGGAAACGTATATGACGAAAATATCAAGGGAATTCCATAAAATCTGATTCTAAATGAAAAGTACAAATTGCCTCCACTTATTTGTCGTTGCCATAATGTTAAGGGTAATATTACCCCCACCCCCTTCTGGAAGAAGTAAATCAAGTGCTCCTTTTGTAATGCTATAAACGTGAAACTATGCCTATTTTCCTTACATTTCTTTATATAATTTTCCATGGTTGACGTCAAAGATGTAGCTTTCTCATCTCGTAATGGCGGCACTGGAACTCTAAATATATGTGTATATATAGCTCTGCAACGGATTTTCCGATATTCCTCAATTTGTGACGATGTGTTCAACTGCTAAAGTAATCTCCCTGCATTAACTTGTCCACTTGTACTTTTCGTTTCATTTCCCTTCGTGATACAACGTTGCCATAATCGATAACAGACTGATGTACGAACGGAGGGACAAGCTGAACAACATCATTTCTCTGGTGACAATTCCTTGTAAAAGTATACACCATGAAAACTTTAGGCTGGTAAACTTTATCAAGACAATTATTGAACAATATTGTTCATGAAATGCCGTAGGTTTTTCTTAGTGATAGTTGCCTGTTCAGATCAAGGCTTGCAATGTACTGCTGAAGTATGCATCGGGTGTTTCTGCCTTGTCTGGGATACTGAAAGCCACAGAGCACAGCAGGCCGGAAACATTGTAGCGAAGGAAGACACGATTGTATACAGGAATTCGGGCAGATTTCACAACCATCCAGCCAAATAGTGCGCAGCATTCACAGTGAAGATTGTGGGATTTAGTTCTGCCAGGTTCTGAAAGAGATTTTGGCATGAATAAATAATGACTGAATAAAATTTCGAAGGAAATATAGGTCGTTTACACTATAGGCGGTTTTGTTGCTTACATAAACTAACAGGTTGCAACTATGACCATTGACCAGAAAAAGGAAAATTAAATTGATTGCATAGATCTACTTCAGGTTTCTAACGTCTTTTGCTGAAATAATGAGAAATGGTTTGAAATAGCTGCGATATCCAAAGCAGAGCAATAATACTATAATATAGGACTCACTTTTTATCACGATCGCTGCGTTTTATTTTGTTTTTGGATGGCTGATCCATTTCAAAACCAATTTTCATCAAATAATCTTTAGAATTCCTCTTAGAATGGCACACTCTCTATTATTTCATAAGTAGGTTCTTGGTATATCACAACAAGTTAAAAGCCCAAATCCTCACCTCCACCAATACTATACCATCCCTTTAAGCTTTGATATTGGTTTCTAAACAAATCCGGTCGGATAGATTTATTTCAGCTCTTTGTCATATAAGTAAAACATGATAATGTTGCAAAGAAATATTCCTCTTACATTTCTAGTCACAAAGCAGATGGAATTCCCGTCTCCCATAAAAAAATAAAAGTGCAGCACTTACTTTGTCACAGACATACAGCATGTCCTCTCCAGGCAGACGGGGAATTAGGAGACAGCATGCCGGCATCACTAAGTTAGAGCTGAAAAAAAAAAGAATAAATGTGGAATAGCCTGAGTAAAGTCATGTTGAAAAGAAAAATGTGGCGAATTTGGACTGAGATGAAAATACACACCTTTTATGTAGGCCTGCATACATTTATGACATAGGGCATATTCAAATATTCCCACATTTTTCCTGACCAACTCAAAGTCTTCATAACATAAAATAACAAAGTAAGACAACATCAAATTACATGCCAATTTAACATCAGTTTGCTGTATATTTTACACAGTTAGGAAAAGGAGTAAGACTTATAGACCTCAGCCATTTAGCCGTTGCTGAGCTTGCCACAGATGATGGTCCGGGTGCTGGCCATGGCAATGGGTGTAATGATGCCCATTATGGTTGACACCTCTAATCCTGCTACCACACACACAAAAAAGTGAAAATATAGCCCCCTCTACTTATTCATAACATTGATTTGATTTACTTTGATAATACTGGTTACAGAAAAGAAGATTACCCCCCCCCCCCCCAAAAAAAAAATGATAATAATAAATAAAATAATATAAAATAAGATAAATATATATAAATAAATAAATAAATAAAAAATGAAAAAAATGAAGATTCTTGCGGGGTAGAGATGCTGCCTGTATGAGTTACAATCCATCATGGAGTTTTCAGGAAAAAGTCAAAAAAAAAAAAAACAACTGAGAAGACGTAGAACGGAAAAGGCAAGAATGAATGATCGCGATGGTCCACTTGAGTAACATATCTCTCGATTATTGATGGTATAAAAAATTGCACTATAGTCTTATCAAATTTTCCGCAACCCACTAAACGGTGGCTACGTTATAGTAACTGATAAAACTGCGTTCATGTGTAATAATACGCTTTAATATAATATACTTCACGGATATCACATGCTGAAAATCTAGATGAATCAATAACCTGAAAATACATATACAAGTGTACATGTATTACGGATTAATCCATTAATGAAACTTACATATTCTGTTGAGGAATCACTCTGTCCTTCAGAATTGCATATCAGTTTACGTGATCAGGAGAATGCGCGCAAATTATTGTATCTTGCTTGAATACCTGAAAAGGAAAATCAAGTGTCATGAGTTCAAGGCCACTGTTCATGCGTGTGTAATAATTTTGCAGAAGAGCTAACTTATGTAAATGTGACTACATAACTCTCTCCATGGCAGCTTAATGTATAGTTCAATTTTTATGCACTGCCTTGCTGCATACAGGGTGAACTTAAGTCTACCACTAACACTACCTGACTACAGAGAATTATCCCAGCATAAAGATAAGCGTGCAATGTTTGCCATTATAAGTTCAGTTAGTACACTAGTCTATTTATCCATGAGTTTATCAACAATTATTCATCAACTTCAGTTCCGTTCCTTTTATTCGTTATTAATCAAATGTGGTATGGCACGACGCGATGTATTATCCTTGGGGATGTGTGTTTGTGTGTGTGTGTGGGGGGGGGGGTGGCGTAAAGGTTATGTTAAGGATACACTTCCTATAGGAATATCCGATTCCACGTTTTCTTAACTATTTTGTTTTGTTGTTGATCGGTAAATATAAAGAATTACTTGAAATTTGTGATTATGTATGTGTTCACTGTATTGTGAGTATAAATTATGTTTGTATAATTGTGTATGTAGTAAAAATTGTATCATTTATAATGTGTACATGTACATGAATATATGTGAGTTTGTGCATGTATGTAGATATTCCTATGTGCACGCCCATGTACCAACAAAAAGAATTTCCTAAATGAACAATAGATGAATCTGAAATCTGAAATCGGAATGCCATGACGTCTTTAGCAAGACATTTTATCGCTAAAGCTGCTCTAATTCCACAGAATGGTTACGAAACAAAACAAAATAGAACAGAAAACAGCATGCATAAAACTAGCCAGTTTTAACAGAACTCTAAAATGAACATTTTGATATTACTGCCTGCAAGCCTACATTATAAGACATGGCTATACAACCAAAAACATAACAGATACAAGAAATTTGATGAAGGGTAATATCGAGAGTAAGGCCTTGGTCGAGAACATTGTGGATATTTCAAATCATGCTTTACGATGATGTTTTAACTCACCATTTTCCACGTGGTAGGAATCTGCGGGGTCTTGATATTATGAAGTGGACAAAATAATTTTGAAGTCAGAGTTGCAGTAAGCCGCTACGAAAAGCCTCAGAAGAGCTGATCTGCTATGGAAATGGAATTTGCGCTAGATGCTCAGCTCAAACACGCATGAACGAGCTGTACAATGAGCCATCTGGGAGTCAACTTATGTGCACATAAGTTTGCACGACTCAACAATTCATTGAATTCATAAATCATGTTCAAGAAAAGAATGAACATGCCCACACCAGGTGACCAAATTACTGGGTCCGTGAATTGACACTCTAGGAAACATCCATGTCATTATTTTGCATCGAATGTATTCTATGGATTAATAGGCGTTTAAAAAAAATTTCCACTTTTGATTCTTAATAATTCAGTAACTATATATCAGATAACACTATCATTGATATGGGAGATAGTTGTATAGTGTACAATTTCGTTGGAGGTAGTTTAAAACACAAATCAGTTTCATGAAATCCATGATCAATTTCACAGTTAGGTTACAGATTTTGCTCTATTTCCAACCCTGTGTACAAAATTTTCACTTTGCACAGGGGTCAATGGGTGTGTATGGGAGTATGTGGTTAACACCCTGACATTGGTGTTGAACAATAGCCAGGGTTTTAATGCTTTATTATTTATTCATGAGAAATTCCACTATCACAGCTAGTCTTTATTCATTCTAAAATGTGGTGTTTGCAAGCACACGGAAACATGTGCTTACATTTTTCATGTGCATGCATTTTACCCTTAGGCTTTACCGTGCATGAATCCATGAAAAAAAAGGGGAAAAAATCAACCCTTACAAATAAATCGTGTAGTTTGCACCCTTATATATCCGCGAGTTTGCTCTCTAAATGATTTTAGTTTATCATTTCCTTTACGTTTACTTAATAAAATATGCATACATAAAATGTGGCAATGGTATGAATAAAATGACAATGTGACAAACAAACAAAGCAAACAAACAGCAAAAGATATCAAGTGAAGGGGTGAGTGAGAAGGCAATTGGCCTCATTTAAAACTAATCCCGGAAAAGTAAATACATTGTATATACAGAGAAAAACATTGGCACACACACACACACACAAACACACACACACTCACACATACACACACATGCATACACAGACAAAAACATGGACCAGTGCATATTAGCAATACACAAGATGTCATTTTCACAAACACACCCTATCTTGCTAGTCTCTTATAAATTTGTAAAATGATATTGGTAACTTACAGAAAACCTTTCAAGTAAAATACGTTTTAAAGCTTCCTTTAAACTTTGTACCGTTTTCTTACATTTCACATCAGAGTGGATGGAATTCCAGATTTGAGGGCCTTGAAAAAATATTGACTTTTTTTTTCTGTCCCGAGATCGAGTCGCAACGAAAATCTTTAGCGTGTAGTAGGGTTTGATTCCATCATCGCACAGTAAGCATGCAGGGAATGCTGTGACATATTCCATTTCGATTGGTCAATACCAGACGAGCAGTCAAGTATTCTTCGTTAGCTTGTTCGCAGACCCTTTCATCAAAGACTCAACTTCATTTAAAGATGCTCCGATGAATGATTATGAAATTATGGGAGAACATCAAGTTTTATGATGTCTTTAAAAATTCATGTACATAGTAGCACCACGACGGTATGCAATATTGTATTCAAGTGTCAATCAACACCATATGGGTCTTTCTTTGAGACTTGTTATGGGCTCAATATTGCACCTCAGCAAGAATGAACCACAAACAGGAAGATATGTCTTTGTAATGGTAATTACGTTTCGACATCCCAACCAATAAGAGATAGGTTAGGTGAATGTTAAAGACACGGGGATACACGAATAGAAATTGCTCAAAAAAAAATGAAATAAAACGAACATTATTCTAATAGGCATGCCTGGGCAGTAATCTGATGTTCCTATTGATAGAGAATTCTATTTGAAGATTCATATCAGTTTGCTTTGTCAGAATCATGAGGAAAAGTGATAAAATAAACCGGCTATCCAGGGTACAGTTTAAACACTTTCACATGAAACAGCTCTGATTAACACTTTTGCACGATAGTATTTCTGTTCAGAATTGACTTTTGTTTTATATGTTTTTATCTTAAAGTTTAGGATTTCATTTGAAGCAAAATATAGCCAAAATTATGTAAACGTCCAAAATGAATCTTCAGATTGCTCAGTGAGACGGCGGCATCCAATCCCGATCAGTGAAGGCACAAATGCACCTGTGGAATTGTTTTGTACAGCAATAGAAATCTGACGACTATTTGAATAATTACATCCAGTTGGAACTTCATCTGTTAAACCTCCTAGGTTATGTGTACAATGTGATTGGTCAATACCAGACAAGCAATCAAGTATTCTGCTTTTGTTTTTTTAGTAGACCCCTTTCATCATGGACTCAACTTAATTTGAAAATATACTCTCGATGAATGATTATAGAATATGAAAGATATTTAAGTTTCCTGATATAAAAAAATATATGTTCATAATATCAGCACAAGGATATGTAATATTGCATTTTAGTGCCGAGCAACACCATAGGATGGCCTTTGTTTTGAGACTAGTTTGGGGCGTAATATTGCACCGTCAATGACCGTGGCAAGATCGAACCCAAAATGAACCATATAAGAAGCAAAGTTCCACCATTTTCTCAAATCGTGTAGTTTGCACCCATTTTCGCGACTTCGAACCCTTCTAGCTCCCTTATTGAACCTTTTTTTCTTAGTGTTTAAGTCAATATCATATCTTTGTTTTCTGCATCCTTTTTTTTTAAGCAAAAGCAATTTAAATATCAAAGTAAGTTCGTTTTTTTGAGAGATTTCTGAAGCTTGGTTATCAGCAAATGAGTCAAAACAACTAGAAAAGCATTTAGAGAGAGATAGGATACAACTGCGCTTATTTTCAACAGAAGAAACAATGTCAATAATTTCATACCTATTCGTTGGAATTTTTTTAAAAAAAGAGAGAATTAGGGTTACATTGACCTAAAAATTCAGTAAAATGTTGTTCTGTGGCCGGGGTGGTTATCAGCCATTTCAAACCTTAACATTTTAAATATTGAGTATATTTGCCTGTTTATTCATGTTTGAACATGGAATGAACTTTCGCCTTTGAATGATTTTATTTGATTTCAGCTTTTTCCAGATTTGCATTAAATTGGAAACTACCAACAGAGGTTTAAACACAACAGCATGAGGGATATCACAATCACGGATAAACAAAATAAAAATCATTGAAATCTACACCTGTTAATGCCTGAATTAGCGATTTCGTTGATTGAATTGTATACTAATTACTCTTCAAAGAATTCTTATATTTACGATTAAAAGAGGGAAGGCGTGGGATACTTTCAATTTTCTTTTTTTTTCCAGGAACTGGATTTCATACATGTACTTGTTGATATATAACGGAGTTCTGTGACGTATCTACGGAGAGGTACATGTTAGGCATTATTTTGTTGCGTGTTATAAAAATGTACGTCTGTTGTTCATCTAAACACCATTATCAAACATAACAGGTTTATAAATTTCAAGTGTACATAATATTGCATGCATGAACTTTGTCATTTACATAGAAGAACATTAAGTATAGCTGAAACTATAAAAAAAGAGGTTAGGAATGTGATCTTATTTTCTTCACTCCTCATTTTGTAATTTGTGAAATATCGTGCGTAGAGATTATATCAAAATAAACGTAAACATCTCTGAAAACAACACGAATATCTAAATTTGTACTTTCTAATAGACAGTGTTTCGACAGAGGATGTGAAACAGAAACGGGTATTTCTGGTCACAATTTACTTATTTTGTAGCAGCTGAGAAACAAAACATACTGAAGAAATGAAAGATGGAAAACCTACATAGACATCAATCAGTATCATGTCTGCAGGATTTAATACAAACATCATTCAAATGCTATGAAATATGATTAATGAGGATTAATGAGGAACCTACTAGAATGTAAAGATTTAATAAACTATAGGTCCTTAGATGAAAATACTGGTCATATTAAACAGACAACCTAATAACAAAAATTATTCAAGGAAGGAGTGGGACGTGAAAGAAAAAAGAGCAACAAATCTAAAATTGCTTATTCTTTCCCGTTTTGGAACTCATCGCTTATGATTATTGACAACTGAAATAAGTACTACATTTAAGATAATCTTCATTTTCCTTTAGGCGGGCTCTTTATTTAGGACTTGGAGAGTATAATTTGGACTCATTCACGAGAGCAAAACAAGTTGGTGCAGTGTCCTTCCGGTGATCCTTTGGGAGAGTGCCAACCGCCATGTAATAAATATAAAAAACACAGATTTACAAGTTTCGCAAGGTTATTGTCTTCGTATTCAAAATACTCTTAAATCCGTTAACAAGGTTGTAGGGCGTGGCTTATCCAGGTATACGTCCTCAAACTCTTTGAAACACATAAAAAATGTGTTTGTGAGTGTGTGTGTGTGTTGTGTGTGTGTTGTGTGTTGTGTGTTGTGTGTGTGTGCGTGTTTGTGTGTGTCTCTGTGAGTGTGTGTTTTGTGGTGCGTTTTCCCACTCGTTGAGTGAATTTTCTATTGTGTTTTGATTAAGTTTTAATTAGGTCAAACGTTTTAGCCTTGGAAAGGCATTTTTTGTCTCTCAATAAAGCTCTATAATCTATCTACCACGCGATTCATTGCTTACGTGAATGTAGTCTTGCTTTTAGACCCTCCACTCGTACTATTTCGTTGTAAGTTCTAATTAGGTCAAACGTTTTAGAGGCATTTTTTATCTCTCAGTAAAGCTCTATAATCTATCTACGACGCGATTCATTGCTTACTTGAATGTAGTCTTGCTTCTAGACCCTCCACTCGTACTATTTCGTTGTACATGATATTGACGCCCTCAACGTCAAAGACTGGAGCAGGATTAAGTGATTGTTTTGTTTTGTTTTTTTTTTTTTCTTTCCTGCCTTGCAAAGGCCACGACTTCGTGGCCGGGGAGGGCGCATTTCTTAAAAGGAGTCCATTCGGCGAAGGGTCCGGAAACAGGTTAAACGTGAACGATAATGTGATAGCACTTTGTGTAACAGGTGTTTGTTGAAAACTGGCGGGCAAAGGGGTGTCCAGGGGTCTGGGCAATTACCTCCTGGGCAATTAACCCGGACCCTTTCCCTGACCCTAACCTTATATAATCCCTATCCTGAACCTGATCCTAATCCTAACCCAACTCTATACCATTAATCCTTATCTTTACTCTGTACCCTATACCCTAACCCTAATCTTTACTTTAACCCTATAAAGCCCAAGGGGGGGGGGGGGGGGGGGGGCACATTGTGCCCCCTACCAGATTTTCGTTTGCCACTCCTTCGCCCTTAATCCGATTTCAACCAAATTAGGTGACTTTCCTAAAATCTAATTGCAAACATTTTGATATATAATTTAGCTATATTTGATGTTGCTGGTTGCCATGGCAACCATAAACTGACAACCGTGTCAGTCAGATTTTGCATAATTTTTTCTGTTCCCAGTTCTTTTAACAGCATTAAAGTGTATGAAATGGGTGTTTCTTGGCTGAAATGGGTTGAAGGAGCAAAATTTGAAGTAATTATGGTCCTGGAAAGTTTTTTCTTATTATTTCCTTCGTTTTTATGTGACAAAGGCATAAAACAATAGATATAATAGAGACAATTGAAAACAATAAGATTTTTTAAAGGTTGCCCTTCTGTTTTGAGTTACTTTGATTCCTTCACCCAAGTTACGCCTCTCATTTGTTTATCATATTATCAATTTGCAATCTCAAAATTCCAGTATTATGCAAATATGAAATGTCATAACTATACATGTAACCATCCCAAACATTTCATCACAGGTCTCATAATGTATTATTATGTTGATATGAATAGCGCCCCCATGTGGTGACCTTGAAAAATTTCAACCATAACAAATAATAAAATTCCCCTTGCTTATCATTTGTGGCAAATATGAAAATGATTGGTATATAAAAAGACATATAAAATGGGGATAAAGAAATGATACAGAAAAATCATGTTTTTAGCATATTCCCTATGTATTTCTTTATATTTTGGTGAATAGCGCCCTCCATGGGTAACCTTGTGAAAATCCAAATGTACGGTCATGTAGAGTATGAGATACTCTACCCACGTGCCAAATATGACGATGATACATCAAATAATTTAAAAAAAAAAGGTTATATAGGGGGCACAATGTGCCCCCCCCCCCCCCCCCCCAAATCAGGGCCTGCGAGGGGTCAAAATAGCTTGAGCTTTCAGAATAGGGTTAACTTCATCACTAACGAGTACTTTAGCTGGTTGCTCTGATACGGTCCAGAGTAGACTTCTGCAGATAGGCCTTTGATACTATTAAGAGGGAACCCACACCCAAAGAGCAATGGGGATTGAGTGAAAGCAGCATCACCTGCCAGTAGAACACATTAGTGAAAGTCTGACGAAAATCGGAAAATCGATGCAAACGTTACGAATTTTTACAGTTTTAGTGTTGGAACCGCTTGATGATTAAACTACTAGACACTACTAGGTTATGACGCATGAGTGGACAACAATATAAAGAAAATATAAAGTGAATTCCACATGAATTCACTTTTCTAGCATAATGAAAGAGCACTTAACTAATCGCTTTCAGAAGGTGGGTGGAATAATTGGTACCCTTAACATTTTGTCGGTATCAATTTGATGAAATTTGTAATTTTCACGAAAATTGATTTTTTTTTGTGTGGTATTGTTGGTGTATTTGCCCTGAGTGGTGACAGTTTATCGAAAGTGCTTCTCGGTCTTTCTTCCTCTCTCCCAGGCTCCCCCCCCCCCCCCCTCTCTCTCTCTCTCTCTCTCTCTCTCTCTCTCTCTCTCTATCTCTCTCTCCCTCTCTTTATACAGGCTTTCAATGCATGGATTTTAGCACTTACTGATATTATTACAGCTGAATAAAATGATATCGGTATAACCATCAACGTATTATTGATAGAGCATAATGAGGGCGGCAGGTGCAGTTCTCTTGGCACGATTCGTTCACAGATGACTGATTTTCTCATTAACTGAATTCAATTAATGGAATCCGTTGTCAGGCCAACTAAACAACAGCACTTATCCGGAAAGGCATTACTCATGCTCCTGCATGGCTCACGTATTTGTGTGTGGTTCCGCTTCGTGTCATTCAATCTTACTTTTGTCACCACCACCACCACCACTGCAACAACAACAGCAAGGACGTTTGTTATCATATAAATGTGACTGTGCACTACAAAAAAGAAAGTCGCACCCCTTAATTTTACGTGAGGACTTTAAAAAAGGTAACATTAATCTCGAGTTTTTCACATTTTTTGAAGGAACTATCCTTCTTCTACATCATTCTTAAGTTTGGAATCTTAACATGAACTGGAAAGTGTGTTTTTAGGAGTTTCACTACAACCCCCTACCCTAACCCCCCAACCTCTTTTTTTTTTGGGGGGGGGGGGGTAGAATGATCAGGTATATTTGAGAGGCTGTTTTTTATTTCTTGAAATCCTTTGCACACTCGTTTCTTTTAAGTCTGATAACATTTGAAAGGATGGCGCTAATACTGAAAGTTGGCATTAATTATGGACAGAATCTATGTATAGAACATGCTCAATTTCAGCTTAATCTGATAATGCCTTCATTGTTTTCGCTTCGGTGGTTAACATCCTGTGTTTTGTCCCTTTCATCGTACTGCTAGCGAGGCCTGGCAAAGATCGCTTGAATAGAGTCTGTACTTCAGAGCCTCTTTTCTCAGTTCACACTTTTCCAGAGTGTGTGCTTTCTTCTCAGTATTTAGATAGGCTAGGGGAGTCCATTTGAATTGACTTTATACATCATTTTTAAAGCTTAAAATCTGCTCTTTCAGAATCTGCCCTTAACAAAAAATTCATGTCTGGCAACTTTTTGTTGGTTTTGTGATGCAGGGTCACAAATATTCATTTTCCATGAAGAGACAAGCCTTTCTAAGTTTGTATACTTAACAATTCCACATAAAAGAAACAAAATGCCCAAGGTTGCCTTGGTGGCAACCAAGGCGAATTTACTTCGATATACTTCTAGAACGCGAATCAACAACAACACCAACAGATAAACAAACTTGTATTTTAAGGGTCTGACAAGTTTCCATCCGAATAATACGAGATACACGTGTTCAATTTTCAAACTCCAAAAGCTGTCCTCGTTTAGAAGGGGGTAAATTGCCCTCCCACGCGCTCCGATTCCGCCTTAGTAGACCTAGTACCCAGTGACAATGGCCGCAACAAGTGCTGAGATTCCGCGATTCACCTATTCACATTTCCCTGAACAGGCCCTATCCATTTCCTTTCTTTTCTTTTTGATGACCAACAAAATATCCCAATTGTTTCATCAATAATGTCACGTATACAATCATGTATTAGTTGGAAAATGATCAAAGAGCAAACGAGACCTCGGGATTACCAGCCCGGCACTGGTGTAGCCAGGGGGGATTGGACCGGGGATTGGGAGGCGGAAAAAAATGCGTGTGTACTGTATGCATGCACATGAAGCGGGTCTCCTTTCCAACCTTTCATCAAATAAGATTTTTTTTTTTATATTTCACTCAAAGTGTGCACCAGATCGTTGAATTTCAATTCAAAATATGCAAAATTTCTCGTGCTAACCCTAACCCTAACCCTAACCCCTCCCAAACCCTCCCCCTCTGCGCCTCTTCCCCTCGCTAAGTACACTTTTTAGATTTACAAAAAAATCAGAATAATTCTGAGTGCACAAGACTTATCACTTGTATTCCGAAAACTGAAGGTTCCCGCATGTATAAGGGGAATTTCCCCTTTTAATCGACCCTTTCCTCCCTCAGCCCCCCCCCCCCCCATCATTTTTTTTTTTTTGTGTGTGTGTGATTTCCCAAATGTTGATTCCATCAAATATGCGTATACGAGATATCTCAATTTCAACCTTAAAAAGATAAAAGCTCCATCGGAAGGGAAGGGTGGAGATAACACTCGCCCACGCCTTCTCCCTGCTCGCCCCCCCCCCCCCGCCATGCAGAAGTAGACTGGGGACGCCCCCCTCCCACACCCTCCCCTACCCCCTCGCTCGCTCCGCTCGCTCGGGTTCAGTCGCGTTCATGATATTCAGTGAAAAGAATTAATACAAGAAGTGTATCTAAATTATACCATTTTATAGGCAAATTGTTCAATAATAATCTACATCAAAATAAACTGCCACCATAAACAAGTGGGACTGTTTCACGTCGATAAAACGCGCAAAAACATGCATCAAATTGCACCATTTACAACATCCAAATGCAAAAAGTTCTTACCGTGAGAAAGGGGAACACCCCCCCCCCCCTCCCACACCCTCCCCGCTCGCTCGCTCCGCTCTCTCGGGCTCGGTCGCTTCGCTCCCTCGCAGACTAACCCCCCCCCCCCCCCAAGATGAAATCCTGGCTACGCCGTTGCAGCCCGGTGCTCTACCGACTGAAATGTAGAAAGTCCCAGTACAGTGCTCGTCTAAATTCTCAATACTCGAATGGTCAGAAGCTGTAGCAGTTTGTATGTTTACACAATAAGCCTGTTGGTGTAATAAATCGTACGTTTTGTATTCCATATTAACAAAAATGGGATATCGACTATAAAACTTTAGTTAAATTGAGTTGAAATTAGGGAAAAGTTCTGCACCTATCGGTAAATTTCTGGTCTAAAAAGTGAAAAATATATAATCATGTGAGAGAAGTAACACACCCTCCTACAGGTTCCCCATGATCAGTCTCTCCGTTCCCTCGCACAGTACATATTTCAGAGTTTCGCCACCCCTTCCCTCTCACGACGTCATTAAAACGGATCGACGCAAGGCAGACGATTGCAATTATCGGAACACACATTAATTGGAACCTAAGTATCAATTGCTTTCATGTTTGTAATAAGAGAAGGAAAAATATGAGAAATGCATTTACGCCAGGGCATACGAAGTATACTTCCTATCATGTCTTTTCCTTTTCTCTGTCTTTCATGCCGTTCGTTCCTGCAGTCAAAGTGACTTAGGTAAATCATTCTAATCGCTTGTAAATAATATTGTGATCTTTTTTTTTATTCAATAAAGAATGAAAAAAGATCCGTCAAAAACTCCATGTATGAAAATGTTGATATTATGACGTCATTCCAAACAAACAGATGGTTAATGAGGGTTTGGGTTTAATTATTTGGCCTTACGCCCCCGCCCCCCCCCCCGTTTTACATAAAGACTGCCACCAATGGGAAGTCGTGTTCCTGTTTTTTTTTTTTGTTTAATTGCCGAAGAGACATTGGACAGGATATTCATGGTAGTAAAAATCTATAATTATCATCTATTAATATCCTTGTGGGCAATTGAATGTAGCTAATCTAGATCAGTATATTGCTACCGTTACCCCAACAGTAATCTTGGATAGACCGTTTCAATACGAAAAAAAGAAAACATGCATCAAATCGCACCATTAACAACATAAAAATCAAAAAATCTTGTCACTCTGGGAGGGCAGACAACCCCTCCTACACCCTCCCCCTACCTCGCATACTACTACCAAAGACACAATTTACTTTAATGCTTAAGTCAAGTCTTTTCTGTTCATTATTAACCTCCAGTAACTACCTATCAAGAACTACGCCGAATCAACATGAAATTAAGTGTTTCTTATTGTTTGTAAACGCGCCCGCTATGGTTTCCTATCACCACTTCAAAAGAAGGGCAGATACTGTAAGCAATCCTGCATTTTTGTCGACCAGGTTCATTCGTCTTGTCCTTTCACGTGTGAAATGCGCGACGCGTGGTCACGAAGAAAGGAGGTCTTCTGCTTCTGGCGAGTACATAATAAATGTCCGATAACCGCTAAATAGCTCAAATGGTGAAAATTACAAGACATATTACTTTAATAGAGTTAGTAGACGTTTTGACATCATTATAACAAGTGCCACTTTGTATTTTTCGTAAATAATGATAATTATTATGTAAAAGGGAACTATGATTTCGCCAATGTTCCTCTTTATATAGTCAGCCGTTTTTCACTCAAGTAGCGGCAGACCATGGCACAGAACTGAATTGCAGTCACTGACCACAGTGATGGCATCTCTGGCTACAGAGGGCGCCATGCGTCAAAGGACATCAACACCATACAACATCGAGTAGAAGGAGCCTGAAGAAGTATTAAAAGCCAGTACGGGATAGGTCATCACAATTGTGTCCGTCGATACAAATGACTATTCTATTTGGTAAGTTTCTTGTGCCACTTCTATCGTTTACAGAGCGTTAGAACTGTGTGTTGGCCTGTGAAGCTACGACGGGTTTACCACGAACTGTCCTATCTCAATTTTGGGGGAATTTGAGTTTTTGGCATAATTGTTACATATAGACTCTCCTCTTTGTCGTGTTAAAGTTTCTAAGCAAAAAACGCATTTTTGACAAATATAGGGTGGTCTATCTCAAACCCTCTGATGAGAAATGTAACAAACCCTTTACCACGAATCGTCCTATGTCAGATAGGTCCCTTTGTGGTAAAACTTGACGCGGTTGCGAATTGCACCCGCCGCGGACGTCCCCGGCCGCCGGCCCGTGCGCAAGAACTTACGTGCAGGTACGTGCGCATATACAAATTCGGGCTTTCGTGTGTGTGCGTGCAGAAATCTGACAGGCCTGCGCCTGCGCCTACGTGCTGTATGTAGTTAGTTGGGGATAACTTGTACGCGCTCCTCCTTGGTGTAGTTGTACTGTCATCAAAGATCAGTCATGGACGGCTTTCCTCTCACCGGAAATCAATTCCAAGGATTGCAGGTGAATTTCTGTTTTTTATAAGACTACTCTGGGTATAAGGACAATAATCGTTAGATATTTGTGAAGACAATTCATGAATTCATGAAAAGCTTATAAAATAACAAACAGTAAAATGTTGTGAGTTAGTGCGTCAAGACTAACGTTACAGTGTCACTGTAGTGTAGTGTATTAAACCTTAACTTCTAAGCCAGACCGTTAGTCGCTGTAACGTTAACGTTTTGTCGATTATGGTTTGGGGTGATTGATATCATCTAACTTGGTTGGGCCTAACGTCAGAAAAAAAAAATCCGAGTTGTTCTTAACATGTCAGAATTGTAAAAAGAGCCCATTTATCTGATTAGTTCTAACAGTAACATTGTTACTCAAGGTTAGTTCGAACGTTTAACGTTAGAACTTTACTACCTAACGGTAGTAACAATGTTAGACTCTAACCTACTACCGTTAGGCCTAAAAATGTTAACGTTAGAACTTGAAGATCTCAGTTGGACCCTAACTCAGTTGTTAAACGATCTCTTTGGTCTTAAACGTTAGACAACTTGTGTCTAGAATCTAGCTAACGTCCAGTTAGATAGGCCAAGCCTTTTAGATCTAGGCCTAACCATTACTAACGTTAGTGTAACAATGCTAGAGTTTCTAGTAGAACTCAACCTATCCAGGGCTGCAAACATTGGAAACTAGTTGAGAGTAAGACGCCAGGCCAATGCTATAATTTAGGAGTCAAAATGAGTGAGATCAATAACAAATGCATGCAAATGAAATAAAGTTTTAGAAGTGAGAAAGGACCAAAATGAGTCAGAGTGAATATCACTCTCAATGAGTGAGCTCAGGTGGCAGCCCTGTGTGGCTGTATATCACTAACCTTGCTTACGCTAGTGCTGTAACGTTAAATAGGGACACTTGCACAGGATCTGACCTGTTAGAGTCTAGAACTAGTATCAAGTAATATAGACCAATTATCTTAGCGTTATTCTAAAAACTAACAGTTAGGGCGTAGATGGACATTCTACTACAAACGTCAGGCCTAATGTTCTACCGCCGTACAGGTACTTCCCTATTATAGTATTTAAAAAAAAATCCAGATTGTAGTATATCTATGTGTATTCAACATTACACATCAAAATTGAATACAACTGTACAGTCTAACGTTAGGGCCTAGCTGCTACGTGGGATCTACATGAACTAACGTTAATGTTAGACTCGAGCCTATAAAAGTCAACTTGACCAAACTCTGGTCTAGATCTCTCTTCATCTAGACTCAGTGTCTATCAAGACTAGGCCCTACTGGCGCTGCAAAAGGAGGTGCTTCAAATTAAAGTTTAATCTCATTCGTTTTGTTAGAACCTTATCTGGATTCGGCCTAGCCCTTGGCCTAGATCGATTATGCCTAACATAGATAGATATTAATCTGCTTCTGTTTCTGTTTCCCCGTACTCGTAGGACGACTGGACTGCTCCAGACAACGTCACTTAACCGAGTTAGACATAGAAGTTGGAACTCAAGTCTAACACTAACAGTTACTGCTGATATAATGATTCTAGAATAGACCCTATCTAGGCATAGTGTCAAACGTCAGAGTCTATTGAATTATCTGACTGATGTCTAACAAGGCTTTGTTATGTAGCTCTACCTCTACTAGATCTCTATCACTACTCTGGCAGATCATATGTACAACTAGATAGATGGGTCTATTTTCTACTTAAAAATTAAATGGGGTTTTCTGCAAAATAGAGTTAAAATGTTATCCCATGGTACTGTAAAACCTGAAGTAGCATGTAGATGGTTTAATCATATTGGGGGTTATCAGTGCGAAAATCCGATCTTTTTTCTTTCTTTTTTTTTTTGGAGGGGGGGGGGATACTGTATAATGCACCGTATATATGGTATTTTCAAGTTCAGCAAAATGAAATGAGTAATTTGCATGAATCAGCCTCTACTATGTAAAACAAAATCGCGGTAATTATAGTAAGATGAATAATAATTGTGGTAAGTGGAATATTAAGGAATCTATTAATAGCAATGCTTGCAAAATTTGGCATGTACCTTTCCTTCAATTTTTCACGTTCCTTTATTTCTGATTTTCTTGTCTTTTGTGTACGTGTTTGGTCGATTGGCATTCAATACACACATAGAAGTCGAATAACCGCTGGTGAAACGTCGGCTTTAATACAGAATCTGCGAACTTTTATTTCTTGAGAATTTATCCCTTAGGATTTGCTTATCAAGATACATGACGAAATTATAAAATTAAAAATGCAAGTATTTGAGTTGATATGAATTTTCAATCATATGAATATAAGTATTAGAAAAAATGAATTGAAGGACAGATCATTGAATGAATGGGTCAATGATGTTGATGTTCAAAATCGTCACAATGTGAGTATTGGCATTAACCTTGAAAATGATAATGCTTTCATATGAAGACCAAAAATATGAAGACCAAAAATATGAAGACCAAAAATCAAGTTCACCACTGGAGATGGCAGAAATGTTGGACCCGGAGGATGACATCCCTTTAGCTGCACTTCAAAGAATTACGAAATCGGGGGCAGATGACAAAAAAAAGCAGGTATTTTGTATTTTCACCTATTTATAACTTGACAGAACACAATTTACACGCTGTGTTTAAAGTAGAGAATAAATAACGCGTATGAGAAAACTATGTAAGGGAAACAAGAGAAAAAAAGAAATTAGGAGAAATAGGGGCAGTATAGATAATGGACTTACTTGAATAATGTAAATTCAATTATAACAGAGAGTTAGGTTGAAGGAAATAACATTTTATGAATGTTTCAATGGCGGTGATGTTCAAAATCTGTCACTACATTTATTGTGAGTATTGATATTGACTCTGGAAGGTTCTTCATTTTCAGATAAAGAGCAACAAATCAAGTTCATTGAGTATGAGAAAAAAATTGAATTGAAGGACAGATCATTGCATGAATGGGTCAATGATGTTGATGTTCAAAATCGTCACAATGTGAGTATTGGCATTAACCTTGAAAAACTGCTGTTCGTTTTCAGATGAAGACCAAAAATCAAGTTCACCACTGGAGATGGCAGAAATGTTAGCTGCACTTCAAAGAACTACGGAATCGGGGCAGAGAACAAAAAACAGCAGGTATTTCATATTTTTCACCTATGTATAACTTGACACAACACAATTGTACATTCTATTTCTTTTTAAAGTAGAGAATAAATAACGTGTACGTGTATAAGAAAACTATAGTTGTGGAACAAGAGAAAGGAAACAGTAGGAGAAATAGGGGCACTATAGAAAATGGCTTACATGAATAAAGTAAATTCCCCTTTATGACAAAGAGTTAGGTTGAAGAAAAGAACCTGAAATGAATGGATCAATGATGATGATGTTAAAAATCTGTTGATGCATTGATTTGGAGTATTCATATTAGCACTGGGATCGTTCTTCGTTTTCAAATACAGATCAAAAATCAAGTTCAACAAACAACAATGGAGATGGCAGAAATGTTGGATCTAGAGGATGACATCACTTTAGCTGCACTTCAAAGAACTACGGAATTGGGGCGGAGGCGACACAGTGACACTCTCGACGACTAGCTACTCTAGCCATGGACTGCAGGGTGCTGGAGTGGGGACTGGAAAGGAGGGCCGAAACAGGAGGGGGAGACGAATTCATGGATTTTCTTTCCAAATATTTGAAGATTATTGTCCTCAGACCTAGTCTAGTCTTATTATAAACTGAAAACCACCTGCATTCCTTGGAATTGATCTGCAGTGCAGTGTAAAGCCGTCCATGACTGATCTTTGATAACAGTAGGAGCAGCTACGTAGCGTAGACCGTAGGCCTACCAGATTTCTGCACGAAGTTCGATTCATCCCGAAGATTTTGATGTAGAAGGTATCCAGAGGATGGAAGGGGTAGCCGCTTGTATGTAAAGAGAATACGCCCAGGAACTCGATATAAAGTTGTCAAGAGAAAAGAAATGTTGCACCACATTGAAAAGACAAACAGGCTAATCCATACGAGAACGTTCATTCCGATAAATCTGTTTATCCACCTTATGTCGACGTGTCAATCATGGCTGTCATAAATTCAGCACAGCAAACTGAAGAAATCCGGAAGACGTACCTCAACCTCGAGGACTTGGGAAGGAAAGGCAATGGATCGCTAATCACACGGAAACAAAAGTAAATGACATGGCGCTAAGGAAGAAACGCGCTATTCATTATGTTCTACCTCTAGCGGGCAGTAAGCTAAAAGCGTGCAAAAGCTTATTCCTCAATACCTCAGGAAAAGCAACGTATTTGCGACATGAAGAATTTAGGAGCTTGTTATTGTTCAGCAATTTTGCAGCTACTGTGTAAACCATATGCTTCAGGTTGATACATGAATTTTTAAGGCCAATGGTAATATGGCCTTGTTTATCATGCATTCACACTTAGAGTAAACCATGCAATATCGTTTTCATTTCTGAGAAAAATAAAGCTTTGCACATTAGTGATTTCTAACGATGCTTCAGTAAGTGCAGTTGCAAAGTGTTTTTCATACATGTATGTTTGATAGCCTAAATATTACAGCCAAGGAGATCAACATGTCTGACTTGTACACCATTATTGACTGCTGAATTATGATCCCTTCGGTGAGGATTTGTAGTTTTTTACATCTTAAGCTGGAAATGTAAATGTGTTATCACCAGAACATGCACTGCATGCAGTTATTTCATTTCATTGCATTGCAGGACTTCATGGTTTCAATGTTTTGCTGACAGCGTAACCGCAACTTCTGTTCACTAATGTTTAACTAGTATTTCAATGGGATCACATTAAAAGGGGGAAATTGAATATACTGTCGAATTTCGATAATGATAAACCTGTTTCTTGATAAAAAAATAATGACAGTCTTGCAGTGCAACAATTTCATAATATCCTCTTTTGCCAATGCTTTTACACTAACTGTTCATGCCATGTTATGTGATTCTCTACGACAATGCAACTTAAACAGGAATCGAAATATTATTGTTTTAAAGAACATGCAGTTCGTTAGATATGAATTCTGTTGTAAAAGTTTCCCATTTCATAATCTGCAATTATTTTCTCATTTCACGTTTATTGCATGGTAATTATTTTGTTTGATGACGTTATTGACTAATTACAATAAAATGTTGTGTGAGTCAGTAAACAAATAAAAAAAAGTTGCACTTCAAGTTATGTGTCATTCTCTGTCTCTCTGTACATCTCTCTATGCAAGATTAAAGATGTTTGTATGCGTATTTTGGTTAGGGGGGGATTTTTCTTTCCCATTTAATATTTTTCGTCGTGCACTTTATGCACTTTGTGCGTTGTGTCTGTATGTGCGTTGGTTGTATGCATGTTGTTTGCTATCTAGATGTTATTGTGTATGTGTGTTTATTTTTGTTTGTGTGTGTATGTATATATATATATATATATATATATATATACATAATATATATATATATATATATATATATATGTGTGTGTGTGTGTGTGTGTGTGTGTGTGAGTAAGCGTGTGAGCGGTGTGTGTGTGTATGTGTGAAATTAAGTGTGTGTGCGGTTGTGCCCGCATGTGTGTTTATTTATGATTATCCAAGTTTTTGGTTAAGGGTTGTTATATTTCTGAAGGTTGGTATTCAGTGAAATTTATTACAGAAAATGCTACAAGCATTGCTTAGTTGACTACTACTCGATAAGGACATTATTAAAAATATGTTTGAAAGGATAAGTTGAGAAGCCTCCCACCCCTTCCTTCAAGATTCCTTTAATACGGTGAAAGAAACAATCAGCATGAACAGTGTAGTTAACGTAGATGAAAAATCATTGCTAACTACGAATTTTCCCTCCAATAGAGGCCTATCACAAACCGTGAGAACCTAATTGGTATATTGGCCTATTTGATTATACGAGTGTATTTGTATTTAGAAAGTGCGAGTCCATATCCTAAGTTATAATGGTCAAGTGGGGCATCAAGATTACAAATAAAAAAAATGCATGTCTGGTTCCGCCCCATGCATATTATACGGTCCGTGAACATGGGACAGTTCGTGGTAAAGCATCGACACTCGATTCTCCGGTGATTTCGACATAGGTCACATCGTGGTAAAGTTCGAAGACTCGCCACTGCAGTGCGCGCAAGATAGGACAGATCGTGCAAAGAATCTTCGCATAAATAAGGCTCAATACTGCTTTTCTATGAAACCGTAAACTAATATGTAAGTTTACAAGTTTCTTGCTAGAAACTTTGTCGGCACTGTGACATGTTCTTTGGCACAAACTATCCCTAGGTACTCTTCTCTCTTATGGCCTGCGTTTTATAGATAAGCAATAAGCCATTTCTGGAAAAGTAAGGCATAAAGAGAGATCCAATGTTTAGAAGCGATTTTCTCAAAACGTCATTATTTGAGATAGGACAGTTCGTGGTAAACCCGATGTTATTAGAGCCCCACCTTACCTTTGTAGACTCGTATCTCGACGTGACGTCTCAATATTATATCCTACAAGGCATGTCTTCACGAATCAGTTACACCAATCCAAGCCCATAACAGATAACAAAAACATTCTTTCTCATACTCCACCAGTAAAACGTTCAATTCATTACCAATTTCCGCTCAATCATACTCTTTGTTGTTGCTCTTTTTTTATCTCTTTAGGGCTTTGATAAGTGTTAAGCCGTATTCATCAAGTAAACTTTAATTCCTCTCAGAATCTTGCGCTCTTTAATATTATTCATACAAGTGGTTTTACTATTTGCTTCGCAAAAAACATATAGATCTGACTCCCCGTCTCAACCGCAATAATCATCCATTTAAGAATTGGCCAAGGATGCCTTTAATTAGACATCACACAGCTATCATACTTCCACCAACGACTTTAAAAGGGGCACACCAGACGATTTTCGCAATTTCACATAAACAGCTTCATTATTATAATCTATCATTTTCGTGGAATTTATTATGGTCCTTGAGCGGAGGAACCAAGATTATGGAAATCTTAGACATTTACCCTGAACAGTGTTGATGACATACATTAGAAGCTTCACAGACATACAGCAGTGTAATTCTATTACAATACCGCTTGCTTCAAGTTCACCGCATGTAGAATCTACGAGTGCCTTCTTCTTTTGTTCTGCTTCCTTGAGCCCCCCAACTCATCCCTTTGTTATGGAATGGCTGCTATGTCATCATCCTTGGTCATTGCATTTCGTTATAAGTTTTGAAAACATTCACATTCCTCATTACAATCACTATACATTCTGAAACTCGGTACGCAGTATGACTAATTCGTAGTTGTTCAAATGTACAGTTCTGAAAATCATGCGGGAGGTCTCACTTAAAGTCACATAGCTATGAATGAAGAGAGAGTTGTGATACAGTGTCCTGCCTTGAGGCATATCCACTGCGGGCAAGATCGAGAACTCGAGCCACAAACCTCATCGTTGATCTTGCACTCACGATCCCATACACTTCGCCGCAACAACACTACACACCACCAGCCCGGTTGAGGAGATTGTCGGCAGATTCGGGATGCCCACGTCACTAGCTATAATAAGAAAAGTGAAAAGCAAAACACTGAAACTGAGATTGTAGAGAAAGGGGCTCTTAAGACCTTTTGCAGTCATGCGTTCACTCACAGCAGGGCACCAATACATGAAATATGTTAGCTCTGAAAAGTTGTCAGTTTCTGACAACTTCAGTAAAACCTTTGGTTTTGATTGGCTGAGAAGCTCTCGTGTCTGACTATTACCATGAGGGTTGTCAGAAACTGTCAACTTGTCGGGCTGACAACTTTCATGAAACGGAGCCAGCGTCTTCAATCTTTTTTTCTGCATGCTTCAGAGCAGTGTGCACAAAAAATTGTAGTATCTACGGATCATTCTTCTTAGACAATATTTTTGTTTTTTTTTTCTAGTGTGAGAGAGAGAAGATTCAAAAATATTCTGACACAATTGTTTTTTATAGTTTAAATGGGCGCTAATTTTTGCGTGATTGCTTTGTTGTTGTTGTTTTTTTCAACAATTCGAGAGTCAGTAATTTTTTCAGAAGGCCTAATTATCTTGTACTCCCTGTCCATTAGTCGGATCGAGGTAGAGATTGGAGACATGAATGTTTAATATGTTCGGTGGTGACAGATCTTGCTGGGTTCCCTGTCCCTCGGAACGAACTTAATCTCGCAAAGTGTGTTATGGTTAAAAATGTATGTAAATGTCTGAAAATTGCAAGTGGGAATGGGGAGTGGGTAGCGAGGGGGTACGAGAATAATATTTTCCGCTATTTTTATTCCTCTTCGGGTTCCACCTGGAAAAGTGCAGTGCCCCCGACATGATACCAGCCTGAAAGTTGCAGTGCACTATGCTGCAAGCGTGAAGATCGTTCGTGATTTTGGACAGGCAACAGCTACAAAGTTGTTTCTATTTTTTTTTTTGGGGGGGGGGGGGGGGGAGTGCGCATCACGTGACCACCGCTGAAAAGTACCCTAACATGCTTTGCTATACTTGGTAGCACACATGCCATTGAACAGCTTTGCCTTTTTTGGAGAGACAGGACGCTCCCTTTTATTCATTCACCTATCCACCTGGTTGGACGCAGCGTCTCATCTTTAATCTCGAACAAAATACTGTGCAATTGCATGTGTGACCATTTTCTCCAAATGTGGATGCGACAGGGTGTCAGTTCTACAGGTGAATGTTTTCTCGCGTTCTTTTCATGATTTCTGCGTGTGTGTAGTCCTCTCCGAAACGAACTAAGAAAGAAAGAAACAAAGAAATAAACAAACAACTTTGCGGCGAAAGGAAACAAAAGTGCCTTGGACTTGGGTAGCCCTTTAAAACCAATTGACTGACACATCGTCCTGGACACTTGTGACCAGAAATCTTCAGGTGGAGATACAAAATGTTTAAGGTACGTATTATGTTTACCCTATACCAGTTGTATCAGTTGCGATTAAATATTCATTAATGCAATTATTATTGTTATTATTATTATTATTATTATTATTATTATTATTATTATCATTATTGTTATTATTATCATTATTATTATTATTGTTATTATTATTGTTATCATTGTTATCATTATGATTAAACCAATCGTATAGATGTAGTGATTTGACGCCATGAAACTTTTAAACGTACAAATGCCATTTCTGATAGTACCTATCGGGATTTCGGAACCCACATTACATTTTTCAACTGTTGTTCTACTGTTTGTGTGTATTAGCGTGTATGAGTGTGTTTGTGTGTGAGCATGATTTTATCTTATTCATTTTTTAGGTTTTTATTCAGTTTTTGGCAAGTTTTGGGAAATGCTCAAAGGAGCGTAAGAGAGTTTATGGAATGAAGCGGATATTGATTACTTTGATCAAGTTGGTCAATACGTTGTTTTTTTTCTTTAAGAATTATGATTACTTATATATATATATATATATATATATATATATATATATATTTGTATATAGCGTGTGCCCTGCCAAAAAAAGAAAGCTATTTTTGTTTGCTTTTTAAGTGATTCTGCAGCACATTTTTGTTGTGTGTGAGTGTGTGTGTGTGCGTGTGTGTGTGTGTATGTGTGTAATAAGGCGGATATGGATTGGCTTGATTAGGTATATCAAGGTAGCTTTTTCTGAGAGTTGTGCAGAATTTCTTTCATTTCTCTTATATAAACATGCTATGATTTGAAAAAAAAAAAGATTGTACTTTTTATTGGAAAAACGATTTAGCAGCACAAGCAAGAAGAATACGGTAATTGTGTTGTTGCTCTTGTTGTTCATGTTAATTTCAATGTCAGCATTGACCTGACAGTGAATGAAACTCAAATAAAGAATATCATAAAATAAAGTATGTAATGGTGTGTGTGTGTGTGTGTGTGTGTGTGTGCGTGTGGGTGGATGTGTGCATGTGTATTATATGTTTTCGTGATTGTGTACGTGTGATTGTGTATTATATGTTTGCGTGATTGTGTACGTGTGATTGTGATTGTGTGTGTGCGTTATGTGTGGGCGTGTGTTTTTCGAAACACGCTGACGTGGGAGCAGTTTTTTTTTTTCTTAATCTCTTTCTTTGTGTAAGTTTGTTTCCAATCTTCATAATAACACAATGTGACCCAGTTGTGAATGAAGTACTTTTCGGCTAGGACCAATCGGTATCTATTGCATGAGTCCAGAGAATTATAGGCACTGTGTATCATTGTTCAAATATTGAGATATCCTTCATGAATAGATGTCATTTTAAATGTCTTCACTTTACTTTGCGCATGGTGTTACTGTTGTGTGACCGTGAGTCACAAAAGTAACAAAAAATCGCGCCCATTGACTTTACGTTAGGACTAAAAGAAGAAGAAGAAGAAGAAGAAGAAGAAGAAGAAGAAGAAGAAGAAAAAGAAGAAGGGTAAAACAGGTCAACCAAGTCAACATTGAGTGTTTTTTTTTTCTGAAAAAGAATTTTTTCCCCATTATTATTAAGTTTAGGAATATTGAATAAATGGGAAAGTATGTAATTAGCAGCGTTTCTACAACTTTCTTTTTTTTGTGGAGTAGTAAGATCAGGTCCGTCGTAGATGCCCCTTCTAATTTCTTGAAAATCCTTAGCACACTCTTCACTTTCATCTCTATTTACCTTTGAATGGATAATGTTATCGCTTTGAAAGTTGGCATTATTCATGCTTACAATGGAATGTGTATATAATTCAGTTATACATCATTTTAAAGCTTAGAGTCCGGTTTTTGAGAATCTGCCCTCAAGTAAAAAGAAAATCCATATTTTAGTTGGTTCTCACACATATTTTATCTTCTTTAGTGTATAGACTTATGAACGAAGGTCAAGTCATGTTGAGATAGATAATTCATTCTTAAAGGCGATGATGCACTTGCTCAGATATTTCATTTGTCAATTGATAATGGCATATTCTTTGAGATGATGATATTGGCTAAAGTGATTTACCTAAAGCTAATTCTTGAAACACATCACCATGTAGTCAACTGGCAAAATGAAACATGAAGACATGGTGAGTACTTACATACTGTGACCCTGCTTCACAAAACCAACAAAAAGTCGCCAAATGTGGATGTTTTGGTAAGGGTATATTTTGAAAGAGCAGACGCTACGCTTAAAATGATGTACAACTCAATTCAAATGGACTCTCGTAACCTATCTACATTCTAGAAAGAAAGCTAGAAAAAAGTACAAACTGAAAAAAGAGGCTCAGAAGTACAGGGTCTATTCAAGTGATTTAATCTTTACCCAGCCATACTAGCTGTGCAATAAGACAGGATGGAAACCACTGGATCAACAACAATGTCGAAATTATCCAATTCAGCTGAAATTGAGCATGCTTTATCAACACATTATCCCGAATTCACGAAGGTGGTGCAAATGAAATCCTGGTTTAAACCATGGACAAAAACCATGGAGCGCCAAGAGCTGCGCGGAATATATCGTTACGAAATTGGTCATTTCGTCGACAAACTGACCGTTTCGTTAACGAAATTATCATTCCGTGGACGAAAAATTCATTTAGTTACAATAAATTGTCATTTCGTTACAAAATGATAATACATTATTTCATCGATGAAATGACTGATTTCGTAACGAAATATTAAATGCGACACTTGTCGCTCCATGGTTTTTATCCATGGATTAAGCCATGGTTTCATTTGTACCACCTTCGTGAATTCGGGCCTTTTGTGTCCATGATTAATACCAAGTTACAAAGCAATAGCGTCATCCTTTCTAAAGTTTATATATTTGAGAGTAAAGAGTGTGTATAGGGGACTCTATAAAGCACACATAATCATACTATTCTACCAACAAAAAACTCAAGGAAAACCGTTAAAAGAAATCCTGTTCAATTTATGATAAAAAAATCTAACATTATGTAGAAGACTGACCCTTTTAGAAAGTATTGAAAACTGAAGAAACCTATCACTTACACAAATAGTTGTCCTCACACAAAATCAGTGTTTGCGACTTTTTGCTGGTTTTTGCGATGCACGGTCTCAAATTGAACTTCAGATGAATTAGTAGAGTATGAATTTATCAAAGGAATAATTTGTCAAAGGAACAACTCAGTTTTCCCACTAACATACTGTATATGTGACCCTTCATCACAAAACCAACAAAAAGTCGCCAGACATGGATTTTTAGTTAAGAATAGATTTTGAAATAGCAGACTCTAAGCTTTAAAATGATGTGTAACTCAATTCAAATGGACTCTCGTAACCTATAGGCCAACGGATTGAGGCTGAATTCGGGGGTCAATTGGCAACTATCGTATAACAAACAAATTTTGTATTTTTTGAAAGTATATGTCTAACAAACTTACCAGTAAAATTTACCCAGAATTTCTGCGTCGGAACATGCCCATGACGTCATCAACATGGCCACCCCCAAACCAGAAAAATGAATAGGAATTTTAGAATATCTCAAGTGTTCATTATACAACTGACATTTAATCATGAGATAAGTTGTCAGGGTATGTATTTCTTATTTCCTGCCTTTCTTCAAGCAAAATTGGGCCCATTTGTGACCTCTTTTTCAAAAAATCTGAGCCCAAATTAGGTCATTTCTATGGCAACTTTATGCTGAAAACAATTTTTTTTCTCAAACAAAAAATGTAACACCCTCTCAACGATAAACACCATTTTAAATTTATATAAGTATGTAAATTTAATTGACTGGAGTTGAGACCTATCCTGTGAGAGACCATAGCTACCATGGTTACACTCAAACTTGCCTGTAGCCATTATAACACAGCTGTCCAGATATCACAATTGTCATTACTAGTGGTGTATTATATATATTCCATCTCAGTAGCTGGATTTTTTTTTTTCGTTTTGCATTTGGCACAATCATAAGACAAGCTGACATTTCGTTCAATTAGGCATAGAACATGGGTAGATTAAGTCAATTTCTCATGAAATGAGACCCTCCTCCACCTCAGCCCCCACTCCCAATAGAAATGGTTAGTTCATGGCTGTTCCTTTCTTGCAGTCCTGTAGGGTGTTTCACCAAACTTCTCATTGGTTTCAGTTTCACTTCACTAGTTTCAGTCTCGCTATCTCACTTTTCTGATTGGTATGTTTCAGTCACGAGGACTTGCTATTATTAAAGTGAAACTGAAAACACTAATTGACACTGATCTCACTGAAATCAATGTTGGTGAAACGGGACTTCTGTACGATACCAAAGCAAGCTCATTATACTCGATGGACTACTACAACAAATACTGTACTTCTGAAAGAAATGAAGCACTGTTAACAAACTGGATACACATTAACCAACATGTTAACCGGGGGCAGATTTTGTCATAGATCACATTAGTCCAGTCAAAATAGGGTTTCACCCACTACTAATTGCAGTAGGAAATTCCACTGCAGTGCTACTTATTATGGGCTCCCAAACACCATACTCAAAGTCCCAAGAAATCCAGTGGGGCAAAGTGGCTAAATGTCCATGATATGCAAATTAGCTCCCATTATGATGAAAATACAGTGTTTCCATGAAAACTATACTTCTAGGTTTTAGGTTTGGAACACCGAGAGTGTTGAAATCTATGTTTACAAAGTCAGTTAGTTCGATGCAAACATTCACCATGTACATAGTCTGGGCCTCATTTGCATATGTATGCAAATTAGCTCCCATAGACCTAATGATAAAAATACTGTGTTTCCATGAAAACAATGCTTCTATAGGATTGAGATTTTAACATCGAAAGTGTTGAAATCTATGTTTACGATGTCAGTTAGTGCGACGCAAACATTTCCATGTACAAAATCTGGGCTTCATTTGCATGGCATGCAAATTAGCTCCCTAATGATAAAAATACAGTGTTTCCATGAAAACAATGCTTCTAGGTTTCAGATTGGAACACCGAAAATGTTGAAACCTATGTTTGCAATGTGAGTTAATGCGATACAAACTTTTCCACGGATATGATCTGGGCTCCGAGCCAACGGAATATTCTAATGCATCAAAGTGCCCGATATGAGCATATCAAGAGTGTTCAAATATGATATTTCAGTTTCTCTTCACCAAAAACAAACTTTACAGTCTTAGTAAACTACCATGAATAATATCATAAAATTGGAGTTTGTTATCAGACAGATAATGATAGCTTATCTATAACTACGTAGAATCAAAGTACGAAATTAAACAAGTGTCAACATCTAAAATTTGTCTAATTGTGTAATGAATGAACTCTATTTGGAGGGTGGTTTGCTCGAATCTTGATGATTCATCTCTTGCATCCTTGAGGGTTTTGAGATATTGAAGATGGCACAGTAAAAGGAAACCCTGTGGGTAGTGCGCAAAGTCACCCCAGTCGATCGTATTATCCCCACGACCATTTACACAGCATGCATCAACCAACGCAATTTCCGTTGTTCTAAGCGTACAAGATTTTATTTTTAAGTCGTTTGGCTGTCTGGCAAAGACTCTTTTATTTCCATGAAATAGAATTGGCACTGACAGAGACATTTTTCTACAATGTGTATAATTATCTTTTAAAAAGTGGTGCACAGTCAAAGCGACTCGTAGGGAGGTACCCGAATTCATCCCTATACCCTCACGGCCCGGTACAAAACATAATTATACACACGTAAATACAGATGTTTGAAGCGAAAAAACTCTGTGCATAACGTCCTTTTCATTTCATTTCCATTGGAATTCAGTGGAAGTTATAGAAGAAATTTTGTTCTACAATATCTATAAGGTAAAAATGGTTCACATACGAAGACAACCACGTGGAGGGTACCCAAAATTACCCCACCCAAAGGCAGTCTAAGACATGCAATAATCATGTGCCGCAAATACATAGTTATGTTCTATGGGGGTCCTTCTGGTCCTCTACCAAACAATTTTTTTTTTTTATGAAATTAAATGCAGTCAACAGATGATATATTGCTCTGCAATTTTGACTTACACTGACATATTTAAAGTGATTATAATTCGAAGGGAGCCTACTATATGGGAAGTGCCCACCTTAATTGCCTCTATCACATGACCCTTTGTAACACAAATATCAACGCAATTACAGTCGTTCCAAAAGTGCATGTCTCAAAAAAAAGTCGTTCCTTGACTTTTATGGCTATGACTTGAGTTTAATAATTATGTATAATTATCGTATGGTGCTATAATCATTATAAATTCTTTTCATTCGATATAGTTTTACGCACCTCATTTTCTGTTACAAAGAAAGTGATGTCTATCTGTTCTTGTCGAAAAATGAAATAAAGATTAAATTGAATTGTATTGAATTGGATTCCTGCCATATCAAGACACCTTTTTTCTATAAAAATTGCCGGGGAAGAGATAAAATAACAACATTGATCTACAATATCTTTGCAGTCCAAAGGGTTCACTTGCAGAGGCCACATTGTGGGAGGTGCTCAAAGTAACTCCATGCATCCTAAAGGCGATGAAAAACATGCAGTATACAACCGCGAAAATGTTCCATAGTTACGTACATCTGGAAAGCTCTTCCGCCTGTGTAGCACATACGCTTTTATTTTCGTAAAATGCAATTAAGGTGATATAGGAGACATTGCTTTACAATATCTATTTTGTCAAGCCCTTGGGAAGTGCCAAGATTACCCCTACCCTGACCGTCGTGGTCCCAAAAGAGATTAACAAAACATGCATTATATGCCAAAGCAAACTCACTTGTACATGCATGTAAAGTCGTTTTACCGAGTGGTAAATAAAGATACTTTACTTTTCATGATTTTTAAATGGTAAAGACACTGCTTTACAATCATCATAATTAGTCAAAGGGGTGCACATTCAACGGCAACCGAGTGGGATGTGTTCAAAATCATCTAACCCCAGGGCAATATAAGAAACGTTCACTAGCATATTTATAGCAAAAATATGTTTCAATTTTCCATGCCTTCACATTGTCCCGATCGTTACAGTTTTACAGCACTTGCCCTTTTGTTTGTAAGAAATGCAATATAATTACAAAAAGAAAAATGTTCTACATTATCTACATTGTCAAAAAGGTGAACATCCAAAAGCAATCCCTTGGAAAATGTCCAAAATTACACTGCCGATCAAGACCCGTAATTACATCACACGGATATTATGAACGCAAATACCGACGTTCTTTCGTGCATGGTTTTAGAAGTAGTTCCAGCAATACAGCTACACACTTTTATACCTATGAATGTTGTGGAAATGATAGGAGAAGCGTTGCTTCAAAATATCTATTCAGTGGGAGGATGCACATTAAATGCTAATCCTGTGGGATGTGCCCCCAAAGTACACCACCCTCATGGCAATATGTGACCCTGCACCTCAAAACAAACAAAAAGTCGCCAGACATGAATTTGTAGTTAAGACCATACTCTGAAAGAGCAGACTTTAAGCTTTAAAATGATGTATAACTCAAATCAAATGGACTCTCCTAACCTATCTAAATAGTGGAAAGAAAGCACAAACTCAGGAAAAGTGTGAACTGAGAAAAGAGGCTCTGAAGTACAGTGTCTATTCAAGCGCTTAATCTTTACCAAACCGTGCTGGCTGTGCGATGAATGGGACAAAAAACAAGAAGTAAACCACCAGAGTAACAACAGAGAAGGGATTATCAGATTAAACTGAAATTAAGCATGCCTCATTAACACATTCTGTCCATGATTAATGCCAACTTTCAAAGCAGTAGCACTATCCTTTCAAAAGTTATTAGAGTTGAAAGTGAAGAGTGCGGACAAAGTTTTTCAGAAATGAAAAAGAGATTCTAAAGACACACCTAATCACACTATTCTACCAAAAATGTACGAGATAAACTGCTGAAAAAAAACACATTTTCCTGCCCATTTTATGATACAAAATTTTAGCATAATGTAAAAGAAGACCCTCTATTTCAGAAAATATGAAAAAGTCAAGTTCGGCTAGGTTGACCCATTTCACTTATTTTCAGTCCTCACGCAAAATCAGTGTGTGCGACTTTATATTCGTTTTGAGGTGCACGGTCACATATAGAAAATATTGAATATTATTAACGCGAATACACTATATGTTCCAAACGTACATGTTTTCAAACTTCGATCGTGCCGTACATCAAGGGCACTTTTGTTTTCAAAAATACGTTGTAGTTAATAGAGGAGACATTGCTCTACAATATCCATATCGTCAAGAGGGTGAACATTAAAAGACAACCCCATGGGAATTGTCCAAAGGTACACATACGCTCAAGCCACTTAAGACAAAATAGATATTAGCAACGCAAACACCGTTGTTCTAGCGTGGATGGTTTGAAAAGTAGTTCCGGCAATATAGCAAATACACTTTTTAACAATGAAAAGTCATGGAAATGATAGAAGAGGTTTAACTTTGCAAGATCTATGCAGTGAAGAGGGTGCACATAAAATGGCAATCCTGTGGTATGTACCAAAAAATATTCCACCCTCACGGCAATATATAATACATATAAAATCATATACTGCGAATATGTATATGTTCCAAACGTGTATTTCTTCAAAATGCCATCGTGCCGTATAGCAAAGGCACTTTTGTGTCCAAGAAATACAACTTATTAATAGAGGAGACATTGCTCTACAATAACTATATTGTCAAAAGGGTGAACATTCAAAATTAATCCCTTGGGAAGTGTCCAAATTCACACCTAAGCTCACGCCCTCTTGTTACAGAACACATATATTAGCAACGCAAATACATGTACCGTTGTTCTAGCATGAATGGTTGTAAAAGTAGTCCCGGTAATACAGCAAATACAATTTTCATCGATGGGAAATAATGGAAATGATAGAAGAGACTGAACTTTACAGATCTATACAGTGAAGAGGGTGCGCATTAAACGGCAACCCTGTGGGATGTGCCAAAAATACTCCACCCTCACCACAATATAGAAAACATTATAATATCATATAACGCAAACATATATCTGTTCCAAACGTACATGTTTTCTAAATTCCATCGTGCCGTATAGCAAAGGCACTTTTGTATCCAAAAAATGCAACCAATTACTAGAAGAAGCATTACTCTACAATAACTACATTGTCAAAAAGGTGAACATTCAAAGGTAATCTTTGGGGAGGTGTCTAAATTTGCACCTACGCTCACGGCCTTTATTACAAAATACGGATATTAGCAACGCAAATACAGTTGTTCTAACGTAAATGGTTTTACAAGTAGGTCCGGCAATGCAGCAAATACACTCTTACATCAATGAAAAGTCATCGAAATGATAGAAGAAGATTTACCTTACAAGATCTCATGATAAAGAGGGTGCTTATTGAAGGGCGACCCGGTGCCGTGTGCCCCCAAAATGCCCTTTGTAATCCTCTTGGCAATAATAGAAAACATATATCATCTTATAACGCGAATATACGTTTTTCAAACGTACAATTACAATGCTGTCGTGCCTTATAGCAAGGGCACGTTTGTTTCCAAGAAATGCAATGTACTGAGTAATCAATACAGATTGTCACATAGTTCTTTACCTCAAGTGTGACATCCATATTAGTTTATTTTGATAAATAGAATACACAAGCAAAATGACACTTGACAGATATGTTGAAATTGCACTCTCATTCCATTGCCTAAACCTGATTCCGAAGCTCTTTCTCGTTACCATGGAAACAATTTCATTTGGTGACCATGGTTGCCCTTACAATGAGTTGAGTCATCTAGTGACTGGATACTTTTACTGGGCACCTACATATTTGAAAGTTATTAAGCTTAATTTATAACTATTTGCGTAGAAAGAATTACATTTTATCATTTAGGGTTTTTTCATGAAAGCGCTACCATAGCAATGACTATATTTCCCCCCTATTAAAACATGATTAAGACGGAAATTGGTTTGGTACTTCGCTGAAACCAACAAGACACATCAAAAAACGTATATTTGTACATTCTTATTATATTTCAACAAATTAAATGAAAATTATTATGAAAATCTGTGTTTATTTCTACTACGTCAGTGTAAGGTTGCTATAGAAACGCTATTGGTATGCGTACAACTCACCAGCTCAACTGAAAATGAGCATACTTGATGGCTGATGACCTGAGGTACATGAGAAATAGCATTACTGTAGCTAGAATCACTCCCTTTCCGAAATATTCAATTTTTATTATTAGACATGTCGAAGTGACAATAATACTCCAGCAAAATTGCAGTTCTTAAAGGGGATGGCTAGTAACCGATCAGTGGGAATCAGTGGGAATGCTGACGGATGATTGTTCCAATCCTTGTGGGATTCATTTAAGTGTACATTATATATCTACTGTTGTGTGAAAATTATTTGCTTCAGAACGGTCTCATATTCAAGTAATGTGCAGATTAATGCCCCGTCACTGACCAGGGACGCTTACCTGGAAACATTAAACTGCACATTACTTGAATATGAGACCATTCTGAAGCAAATAATTTTCACACGAGAATAGATACATAATGTACTCTTAAATGAATCCCACAAGGATTGGAACAATCATCCCTCAGCATTCCCACTGATTCCCACTGATCAGTTACTAGCCATCCCCTTTAAGAAGCCATTTTGAGGACGTCATTTGAGCATGTTCCGATTAGAATTTCTTGGGTAAATTTCATGTGGGATATTGTCAGGATGTATACTTCTTAAAAAAGATAAATTTGCTTGTTATACGATAGTTGCCAGTTGAGCCTTTTTTAAGCCTCTTTTTGGCCATCGTCTGCAGGCCTACTATATCTAAATATTGGAAAGAAAGAACACAGTCTGGAAAGTGTGAACTGAAAAAAAAAACAGGCTCTGAAGTGCAGGGTCTATTCAAGCCATTAATGTTTACCAATCCATGCTAGCTGGAGAATTCATGGAACAAAAACAGGATGTTGACCACTGGAGCAACAACAATGAAATGATTATCGGATTAAGCTGTGATTGAGCATGCTTCATTAGCACATTCTACAGATCATTACTGCCAGCTTTCAGTGCAGTAGCATCATTCTTCCCAAAGTTAATGTAGTTGACAGTGAAGAGTATGGACAGTGTTTTTAAGAAATGAATAGAGGGCTGCATGACAAACGCCTGATCAAGCTATTCCACCAAAAAGTGTTCGAGAAAAACTGCTGAAAACACAAGTTCCTGTTTGTTTGATGATCCCAATATTTAACACAATGTAGAAGAAAACTTGCTCTTTCAGAAAATATGAAAAACGCAAGATTTGTAAAGTTAACCTATTTCACCTTTTTTCAGTCCTCACACAAAATCACTGCGTGCGGCTTTTTGTTTGTTTTGTGATGCACGGTCAAAATTATTATAAGGCAACTTGCACATCTGAATGGTTTACAGTTCCTTTGATCACAAACCAAAGAGGAAGACAAAACTCTAAGGGCACAAATCAAATCAGCAGAGCGCAATTTAGAAACACTTTGCTGCGTTTCCTTCCATGTTGTTGGGTTCGGGAGCTCTTCTAAGCGTTCCGTTTCCCCTAGCACACGTATGGTACGACACGGTATTGTCACTTGAATCCACCTTTGAATATCATAACACTTGCATTGTGTGCTGTGTATCGTGTGCCTCCGGAACAAAGACGTCAGGTGGAAACATGAAATACTTATATGCAATAAAATTGAAAGCTGAAAGGCACTGTGTTTTATCGTGTTGAGCGAAAATGCTCTCGATATTAAAGTCGTTTTTTCCTGGCAGCACTAATTTGTTTAACAAAGTAAATATGTCATAAGTTGTGATGTGGAAGGGAGTGGGGAAAGAAAAGTATCATATAAAAATAGTACATACTACAAAACAGTTTCTCGTAAGACCTTGGAGTCCACTTTTGTTATGGGGGATTTCAAGTACAATCTAAATCTAAATCCAAGCCTGATTGCCCTGCAGTTATAATGCATGATTTACACTGACAACGATCCTTTCTTTACCCTCATAATTATTAACTTCACCATTATAACGATAATCGTCCCTGTATCAATCACTAGGTGTAGAGAAAAGACGAATGGCAGTCAGGGTGCCCCAAGTTCTGATTGGTTAATCAAACCACATCTGATAGCTGGCAGCATCCATTATTTATGAGGAAGCGGAGCAGGGTTTGGGAGGGGGTTTGCCAATATCGCTTTCATTCCTTTTGGGGCTATGCTAGGTGCTAGAGATTAGTCTCATACCTCAGCCACGGTGTCTTGTCTACACAGACTTGTTATAAAATCCGTAAACATAGTTAATTTCAGGCACTGGACTTCTTGAATAATGTACTATCATTTTAATTTAACCCGTTCCATACGGCCGAACCTGGTGGCCTGTGTATTAAGTCTGTGGGGATTTCAGAATTCAGTATAGAATGGGAGGGGATTGTGCATGTACGTTATTGACGGTTATATAACTTATCATAATATCATCCTATATGCAGGTTTTCCGAAGCTACTGGAAAGTTTTCCTAATTTTACTGGTCAACCGTCAAGGTAAAAATCATGATCGTTCTTTTTTTTTGTATGTATAATAATTCCGACAGAGATAAATTGAAGTTTTACATTGGTATTTGACATTGACTACAATTCAGACAACACTGATGATTACCACGAACATTAAATAAGATCACAGTTGTAACATTATCTGCGTTGCATGCAGTGGGATCTCTGAATGTAATGGCTAAAAATACTACTTCCAGTCATAATAACACGTATTTCGTTGCACATTAATTTTGTGTGGCAAATATAAATACATCATGCTTGTTTATGTTAATGTCTATGTGCGTGAACAATGGATATAATATAATGCTCAACCCTAATTCTTCCTCCCTAAATCAAAAACAAACAACAAAAAACAAAAACAAAACAAAACAAAACAAAACAAAAGCACAAAAATACCAAACCATTGACAATAAGTATATTCATAAAATATCAAAACTGTTATAAACTATGGCAATTATATGAGCATTTCAGGTGTGATAACGGGCTTCAAATATAAACTATAACTTATTAACATTTTACAATTAAAGTCAAACCGACTCATTTAAAGTAGAAGCATAACCTTAATTTTCCATTACAACACTAGGTAGTATAGAGCCTTGATAGATATGTTATAATACACATTGTAGAGACAGGTCTACTTGATAATGTTTCTAATTTTAACTGGATGCTCCTTAAGTACTATGTGCGAGCAACTCTTTCTAGGAAATAAAGGGAAATCAACCAATTTAAGTGCGTGGACGTGATTTTGGTCAGCTGTAATTTGCTGTAGGCCGGCTGTATAGGCCTACCTGGAACTATGATTTGACGAGTTTTATCGCAAATCTCCATTACTGTTTGGTTAAGATATTTGTGACTAAAGCTGATGAAATATAAAAAAAAATATTCAGAAATACCAGATGTTTTTAATAACACATTCGAACACATACCTTGTTATGTCACAAGTGAGGTATTACTGGAAAGGTTTGATTTTGCTCAACCTGATGATGGAATTAAAGACTTTGAAATATTTTAAAATGGCTCTAAGCTTATTTTGCAATTAAATTCATCATGTGAACTTCGTAGAGAAGGATAGACAAGATATAAGGAATTTAAAATTGGAATTTGAATTGAGTTGAAATTAGCATGGCAACATATCACAAAAGAAATAACCCCTTCAATTCTGTTAATTTATATTCTTAAAAACAATAAAAGGTACAATCGGCTTTATTCAGTTCATTTATTTATTAAGTTACTTGTATAAAAATATCAGAAAGGATACATGTTATATGATACTGATCCATTTAGAAGAAAAGATTAAATGGCGATACGACTGAATTACGATATTCTGTATTTGAGGGACTAAAGTGTACAATGGTGTTCTAAGGCAAGCTAAGTCAAGAATACATGATTTGTTCCATGAAATGTTTATTAAAAACACCTTGCTTACGTCACTATTCTTGCAGATCGCTGAGTTTTTGTCCATCTTAGCTGAATTGTACATAACCTACTTTTTCCAACTTCTTGATGTGTAAGGTTTCTTTTTCACATCGCTGTAATCCTTTCCTGCATTCATTTCATTGAATAAAAATAAGAGATGAAAGGCATTGATTGCTACGTTCATTCAGCAGGATCAAATACATTACCCTGCAAAGGACATCGTGGAGACGTCTCTGCGACCACCACGTGACGTAACCAGCAATACTCTAGTTGCCAACAGGTTGCCCCCGAAGTCTCCAAGCAAATAAGAACAATCATTTTAGGGGGTGGCCTAATTTTGGTTTAGGAAGAGGAAAACCTCTATTGATATGAATACTTTGTGCTTTTCTGTTTAGCTTCAAAGACATTTTTAAGGATAGCTATTGAGTCTCTTGACACATTCTTATCTTACAGTTGGTTTGATTGTTCATTTTTTTTCGTTTGATTCCTTAGATACCTATTGTGCAAAAGGTCACATGTGTCCAAACATCAAGCAACAGTTAGAAAACATGTGCCCTAACATCACCGTTGGAGCGAACGGCGAATATGTCAGACTGACCCCTAAATACGTGTCACGTGATCATCCCCTTAATGACGCATCGATTCCACAAGAAGTCAGAGGAACAGAGAACTTCTATTGCGCTTACCCGGGTATTGTTGTTTTTGTTCTTAGTCGGTATACCATATTGGCATGTGATGATGACTTTCTATTTCTCATTTGCAATCTTCACCTGTTGATCAGGAGACGGAGATTCACTAACACGCGATGCTTACTTCTGGCAATACTGAAATTTAGACAGCAAAGGTTTAAAGGAAAACCAAAACCCACAGACCAAATGTGAATTAAGAGAAAGCAGCAACATTAATAGTAGAACACATCAGTGAAAGTTTGAGGAAATCGGACAATCGATGCATATTTATGAATTTTTGAAGTTATGGTGTTGGAATCGCTGGAGAGATTGAGCGTGTGCTTTGAACGTGTGATTGATGTGTGTGCGTGTGGGTGTGGTGGTGGTGGGGGCGGGGGTCAAATAGTCATTTATGTCCGTCCCATTATTCTCTCTCCAACAGCTTGCAAGTCCAACCCTTGTCGTTACGGACAGACGTGTAGAGAAACTCTGGACGGGTACCAATGTCTCTGCGCTTCACCGGCCGTTACGGGCAACACGTGTAGGCCTACATAAGTATACGAATGTTTTACATCTAAAAAAAAAAACTTGACATTTAACTAATCGCGTTAGTTGAGGGAAACTATTTTTGTTCTTTTCCTCTTTTTTTTGGCCAGAAATGATATGCGCAAAGAAATTGGGAGTGTGTAAAATTTTTTTTTTTTTATTATTGCATGTATTTCAGCTATAGGTCCCGCGACCAGCTGCCTTGCAAGATAGTGTGCAAAACCAAATTAAGTATATTTTACGGCCTAAGATGACCATATCATTTCTTTATATCAGCTTTCCGCTTGCATTTATCCAGTGGTTTAAAAAAAAAAAGCTGCGCAGTAATTTCTCCCTCATACATAGAAATCTAAGAACCTCTTAACCCATGCTAATTCCTTTCGATCTATACAGAAAAAAACCCCGGAAACAGACAAACAAACAATCAAATCACCGTGTTTTTGCTCAAAATTAATTTCCCGATGTTTTCAAATTGAAGCTGACGCCGAGGCTGATACGCTAGCTGCTGTCATAGAATTGTGTACATGGGACTTCACTGATAAAGTAGACTTACGTATTGCAAATGTAAGATAGTTGTTCCTCGAATTGCCGTCTTTCAGTTGGTCAGTAATGAAAATTATTCGGTGCTATGACATCTGGAATGCTAAATAAAGTAAAGTTTCAACATTTTGTTAATCGGTTCAATGATTATGATTCGATTCATTTCATTTCTGTATTTCTTTTTATCGATCAAGCAATATCATGAAGATTTACCTGGTCAAAGGCATTAAAACAAATCAGCTGTAAGGAGGAACTTATGTTTCCCTATTTGCAGAGGGATAAAGGAAAGAACGATGCAGAAGGCCGCCAACGTAAGCAGAAGCTTGAAATGTTGATGGCCTTTAAAGAAAGTACACTTAAAAAGAGAAATTCCAAATCAGTATGTTGAGTGAAGGTGAGTATAATGGTGTAGTAGCTTATGCTCATTAATTTCAAATAATCAGATAGAAAGAAAAAAAAAAAACGAGAAAAAGAGATTAGATTGATCTTCACAGCGGTGACCACAACATAAGTGTAGGAGTTCGCTACAAGTCACAGCTAGTTTATAAAAATTGTTATTGCTCCGTAAAAAGTTTGAACAAAGCAATATGTATATATGTGTGTGTGCGTGTGTGTGTGTGTTTAGAATTTCTAGTGTGATGATGATAATGGAGCAATTTCCAGAAGCCTTCTTCAAATTAAACAGGAGTTTTGCATTTTGTAATTCCCGACTTTCTACACGGTGTTTTTATCATCCCTAATTCCACCCCCTTCGTAGCATTCCCTTTTAGTCCCTGCAAAAACAAGACCCGAAACAAAGCCGGTCAATACTGCAGGTCTCTCTCTGGAGGAAGTATACCATTGCCTCGAAACAAAACCTACCTTCTCGATCTGCTCGCCTATATCAACTGCACTTGTGGTTTGGACGAATTATGGCTGGATTGTCACTGCTGCTGGCAAACGAATGAGACATCGTGGCACTGGAATAATCGGACTACCACTGGGGACTGGGTGTGCTCTCAATCTGACGCGTCAAAAAGTAGTCTTCTAACTTCAGTCTACAAGGACGAAATTCCAGGTTATCATTAAATAACATAATACTCTCTTGACTATAAAGCTCAACATTCACGGAAATTTGTAGATTAATATACATTGCCTTTGCTTAAGGCATTCTATAAAAAAAATTAATGAATAAATAAATAAATGTCATTATTATCAGGATCTTATATCAAATTTGCTGATCGCGAACCATTTGCATTTCCACGACTTATCAAATCGCATTTCGTTGATGTGATCGTTGAAAAGTCGAATCGAACTAAAGCTCATCTATATGAATATTCCAATTTTGGTTGAAGTTTGACTGTGTCTCCCATCTCTAAAGATTTTTGTTAATTTCTCCGAAGTCTACAAAGTTGACACAAATCCCTATTTAATTTTTCATCGTGTTGTGCTCTCGCAGATCATCTCAAAAAGGTTACAAAGAGGAGCATCCTAGCTGTGAAGAGCAGCGCTGCCTCTGGCGAAGATGTGGAATTCATTGCTTCTGGTAGTGAGGAAAGAGGATTTGTATGTGTCGACGAGGACTGATGGCGCTCTCCATGTCGGGGAACCCCCAGGATCCCCGGTGATGTCAAGTCAGATTCAGTCCCCTTTGACTAATTGTCCGCGAGCTCTTTACTCGTCGGGTATAGCCATATACACTTTTCCCTTTGCATGGGCACACTACATGTCCATAAATCTCATATGACTTCGTAAATGCCCGGAATAGATATAGCAGAATTTTTGAACATGTTTTAGACTCTTTCAGATGATAAGAAGCACATGAGAATAGACAAATTGATTTAAAAAAAAACGATAGCAAAAAAAGAAGAAAAGACATGTGAAATTATTAATATTTCATATTTTTCTGATGATAATTTAGAACACATTCTCCAAAATTACTTTATTACTTGAAAAATTCTGAACTAAGTCAATATCATATCTTAGTTTTCTCCATCTTTTTAAGCAAAAACAATTTCAATATGAAAGTGTGTTCGTCTTTTCAGAGATTCCTGAAGCTTGCTTATCAGCAAATGAGTTAAAACAACTAGAAAAGCATTCGGAGAGAGAGAGAGAGAGGAAACAACTACTGAAAGTTCCTGTCATGTTATAGAGTGCCATAATATATATTTTACTGCGTGATTAAACAGTGAACGTTTTACCAAGTAAAATTCGAAACGTTGGTGTGTATATTATGTGACGATGCTTCACAAAACCAACAAAAAGTCGCCGTACATGGATTTTTAGTTAAGGGCAGATTCTGATAGAGCAGACTCTAAGCTTTAAGATAATGTAAAACTAAATTCAAATGGACTCCCCTAACCTATAAATACTGGAAAAAAAGAAGAACAAACTCTGGAATAGTGTGAACTGAGAAAAAAGAGGCTGTGAAGTACAAGGTCTATTCAAGCGCTTTCACCAAGCCGCGCTATTATAGCTGTGCGATTGAAGGGACAAAACACAGGACGGCAATCACCAGAGCAGCAACAATGAAGGGATTATCAAATTTAGCTGAAATTGCGCATCTTCTATAAGCACATTCTGTCCATGATTAATGCCAACTTTCAAAGCAGTAGCATTATCCTTTCAAAAGTTATTAGACTTGAAAATGAGGAGTGTACAAAGGATCTCAAGAAATGAGAAGGGGCCTCTTTTACATATCTGATAATTCTACTCTCCCCCGGAAAGGGGTTGTAGAAAAACTGCAAAAAACACACTTTTCCATTTGTGTTATGATCCCAGACTACAGAAAACTGTAGAAGAAAGATAGCTCTTACTGAAAACATGAAAAACTCAAGATTAACTTAGCTGACCCATTTCACCTGTTTTGAGTCCTCACGTAAAATCAAGGGGGGCGACTTTGTGTTTCGTTTTGTGATGCACGGTCACATATGATAGTTCCTCTCAAAATAAATAGCTTCATTTAAATGTACACGTGACTGTCTTGCCTCCTCCTCAGACTCCATCCACAAACTTTCATTCAAACAAATCTTAACCACGGCCGCGTTCAATAGTTTGAATTCACAGGTCTTATTATTTTCGTTAATATTTCATCAAATTTCCATCAAATCAAATGTATGTACTGCTATTGGAAACGTTGACGCTTTATGATATCGAACATGATAATACGGCTGTTGTTGTGTTGTGTTGCTGTTGTTGTTGCTGTTGTTGTTTTAGCTAACGAATGGCAGGTAAGACCGATACTATATATGTCATCCTATTCGTAATGCGTAAAATTGAAAACACAGATCTATAATAATTATAATGTGTGTGTTGCAATGTGCGTAATGTTGTGTGAATAATGCAATGGACGTAAAGCGATGTGCACAAAATTGTGCTGAACGTTGTGTTTAATGCGAACGATGTATATTATAATATAGTACAGCCATATTGTACATAATTATATGTAACTTGCGCTTATATTCTATTGTGCGGGGTTGTCTTATTGTTACTCATATATCACTGTTTTTTGACAAAATAATTTCGGACCATATTGGACATCATTGCATTTGTTTTTTTTTTAATGTAATAGAGCTTAAAAGGATCGTACAGTATTGGATGAAGTGAGGATTAAGCTTTTAACTTATTTCGAGATACTTTAAAACCCATCTATGAATAATGTTAAAGAGCATATTTGAAGAGGAAGTCGAATTTTGATTGTTTGTCTTTTGATGAAAATTGGTTTTAAAATGGCTGAGATATTAGAAATACAGGAAAACAAAGCGATCCCAAATAAAAGATGGATCCTTCTATTCATTAGGATCATTTCTTCTTTTCTTTTTTCTTTTTTTTTTGGGGGGGGGGGATATATTTTGGATATAAATTACATACAGGGTCTACTGATTGCAAACAAATTATTTTCATCCTCAGCAATGCAATTTAGAGATGTAACGTGCATATTATAATAAGTACACTATAGTATGTGGATAATAAATGGAGACAATGCGATAGCTGGGGCATAACATTAAGTGCACAATGTAATCGACATATCATATTATAGTGTGAAAAAAAAATGCAAATGCAAAAATGCAATGCTTAGAGTAATGGAATTAGTTGTTCATAACAGTGCGAAGCGTATGAAATTTAATGTCCAGACTGTTATTATACGCGTGAGATGATTCAAATGTCACTCATATACTGTCTTTTCAGAGATAAGTTCAAGTGATATTGCGTATAACAATGCCGTATGTCCACTGGTATAAAAACCTAAACTTAGATACCTTCAGGAAAAGGGAAGACGCCGTAAAAGCCTACGTTTACAAAATAATGGCATACATGTTCTGATTACAATAAAATGACTATCAATGCACATGGACTGATAATGCTGCACAGAGGCAAATACATTATTGTTTAAATTGAATGAAAGCGAATATCTATGTGTTTCAAAATGTTTGTGCGCTAGCGTGAACGGTGGTGTGTGTAAGTCTGTGCGTGAGGATGAAATAACGGTTCTAACACCAAAACTTTAACTCTTTATGTGCCATGGTGGAACCTCCTGTGTGCCACATTATTCTGAGACACCAACGTAGCTGTGCTTTGAGAAAACATTGTGTTTTTCAAGTCTATGTAACTTAGCAGATTTTTGTTACATTGGACATCAAATAGTGACCGAAGTTGTAGAGAAAATGCGAAACGTCGCTTTGATGTAAATTGTATGCCAAATATATGAGTCTTTTTCTTTCAAATCACCAGTAGCTACATTACTGTAAAGGCATGACTTTTGCACACAAAACATTTACAGGAACTTGTAATTTGTACGGGAAATAGAGTGGAGACCACCGCTTGCTAGTCAATCACCACATAAAATGCAAGTTATTTTAATACGAGAGGGATGGAATCGCAAAAAAAAAAACGCTTTCATTGAGCTGCATGTGTTGACGATATGCATTGTTATTACGATAACGTCTATTAACCCTTTGTGTGCCACATGTATTTTCTCACCATAATCAAGGGGTGTGGGAAATTTAAGCACATTGAGACTCATTGGCCCGAATTCACGAAGGTGGTATATATGAAACCATGGTTTCAACCATGGACAAAAACCATGGAGCGCCAAGTATCGCACGGAATATTTCGTTACGAAATTGGTCAGTTCGTCGACAAAATGACCGTTTCGTTAACGAAATTATCATTTCGTGGACGAAATGTTCATTTAGTTACAAAATGTTGTCATTTCGTTACAAAATAATCATTTCATCAACAAAATGACTGATGTCGTAGCGAAATATTCCATGCGACGCTTGGCGCTCCATGCTTTTTGTCCATGGTTTAAACCATGGTTTCTTTTGTACCACCTTCGTGAATTCGGGCCATTGACACAAGCCGACTTAAACGGTTTTGAAGTTATAACAGCAAGGTCTATAATAGATTTATAGACTAATACTCAAAATAGACCATTCTTCCACAAAAGTGTCATGCACTTTTTGGCTGTTACCTCCATCATGCATTGTAAGGTAGATATTAATGTTTTAATGCGCGTCTAGAAATAATGACTTTCGTTGTCGTTGTTGGTCGTGTTCACACAACTCGTCCTTCGATTACATTAGCGAGCTTTTGCAAGCACGACACGGCCGGCAGTTGAGCGTGCCGTGTGGAAAATTTGCTTCTGCGCATGATCAATTGCGTGAAACGTCCCGTCTCGGGGAAAACGAGTACGGTACTCGGCCAAAATAACGTTCGGTCCCGATGCTGTAAGGATTAAGCTGGCCAGCCAGCCAGCCAATCAGCAATCTTGTCTCCATGCCTCCGTCCTCACAGGAAAGCGAAACTGCTTAGATCAAGGGGACAGGAGTCCGAGTTCGACTGTGCCGTCATTGATTGTCGGTCTTCCCGTCGTGTAGCAAAAACTCCCTAATAACTACAGAGGCGGCTGTTTTACGCACAACAATCATGAGGCAGTTTGTCTGTGTTTTCAAAGGGTTCAGTATCTTATAGAATTTACACACACACACACACACACACACACACACACACACACACGCACACACACACACACGAACGCACACACAAATTCATATCGAATCTTGCCCATCAGTTATACGAGTGTAATTGTGTATACAGACCAAGAAAACTGGCATTCAATAATGAGTGCAGTCTGACATGCGCATGCGTAACGTGGTCCGATTCGAGCTTGTTGCATGAAATCTTCACTATTTATGTATTTATCTATTCATTTATCTAGTTATGTATTTATGTATTTATTTATGAATTATTCATTCATTCATTCATTCATTCATGATTTCTTTAAAAGCAGAGTTGTCCCGTTCAGGCCCCAATGGCGTGCTTTGCAAGGGAGCCCTGCGTCAAATACAAACGTTACAAAATCAAATACGAATTACAAATAATATCGAGTAACATAATCAGGGCAAATGGAAAATACAACAAAAACATATGAAAATATAATACGATACAATACAAGTGGTGGTCATACGAAATAATAACAAAATCAAAAGATAGACTGGTGAAGCCGGAGGCGTTTCTTGAAAATTTTGAAATGAAGGGTATGATTGAACGGAAATGGATAATGAATTGAACATTTTACAGGCGGAGTATCAGAAGGAACGTCTTTTTTTTTTTTTTTGATTGTCTGTTTTTGGTTTAGGTAAATATAACTGATTTGTTAGGACATGACTTTGATTTTACCTGCCTTTGTGTACTCCGACCACTTGGGCTCAGCAAAGTCTCTCATTGTGCATTCTATCGGGGGGAGAGCCTACTGAGACATTAGCCCCGTTCTACACGTTGTCTATTCATTTTTTCTTATATCTTTTCATTTTCTCTGACACTATCAGCACTTCATTTCTCGTTAACAACCAACTAGCCTTGTTATATAGTTCGTATGCATACAAAGAGCCCGTACCTTTCACAGTCACGCATGATCGCTGCCCACTATTTTACTTTGCATTTGAAGAGTTTGTTTGCAAAAACCGATAAGTCAATTTTTGAAGACTTTGAAGTACAGTCTCTGTCATAAAGTACAAAATAATACCTTTTAAATGATATATTGGTCACTACATGTACAGGTACATTTTTGAATTTATGGTCAAAAGAAGCAAAACTTTTCTTATTATTCTCTTTATTTTTCTTGACCTTTAATTTAATCGCAAATATCTCCATTTGGCAAATATGGACTTATCGGTTTTTGCGAACAAACTCTTCATTTCCTTCTATTCCGCAGTATCCCGTTTGGTTTCGGTCGTGCCAATTTCTCTGTTGTGCCAACGTTGATCACGATTGCCTTTTTCCATTAATTGCGCGGATAATATACCTAGTCAGTAATGTCTCAATCCAGAATGAATGACGGAATAGATGTACCTTTTTACTCTATGTTGGACGATGAGTTCTTTGATTTTTTAGACCAACTACGCCTCAATCTGATCCCTTAGAAAGAGAAGTTTCTGACAAACGTGCATTTTTTTATGAGGACTTAGTCGATGACAACATTAATTCAGCAGCGGAAGAAATACAGTATGATTTTAATGATTTGACTCAAGATCCATTGTGTAATTATGTCACTTTGAATCAATTTCAAGATATTAATAAGGGTTTAACTCTTTATGTGCCATGGTGGAAACCCCCTACGTGTGCCACGTTATTCTGAGACACGAAGGTGGTCATGCTTTGAGAAAGAATTCTGTTTATCCAATTTGTATAACTTCTACAAATTTCTGTTAAGCTGGACATAATAGTGAGCAAAGAACAGAAAGGGACTATTGGCAAAACCAAACGTTGCCCGAAGCCTGTTTTCAATGCGAAGCCCCATTTAGCTATGCGTATGGGGCTGCTGGTCGCAGTTAGCTACTCAGTATGCGTGTGGGGCTGCACGCTGCTGGTCGCAGTTATCATGCAATAATGGTTTCGTACAATACGTGTGCTACCTCGCCGCCGTACGGCGGCGGCTCTGGTACGAAACCTTTATTGCATGATTACTAAGACATGAGAGCACTTTGGGGCGAGTAAGTCTCACAGTGTTAGTTATATGAAAGGTACTTTAACCTGAAACACAAACTATGATAAGGAAATTCAGGGAAACTTTTGATGTAATACCAAAACTTTATATTATCTAAAAAAAAAAGGTCTTTTTTATTTGTCCAACAATATTCTATTTAACTGTAATGGGAAGGCAACATTGTATAAACAAATTAGAACATATATTGTTATGACAATTAGCATTTACATTAATTGTGGAGAGGCTATTTTGTGTGATGAACTTGGGTTGTTCTTTTAATCATATAGACTTGGGTCATTCTTTGATTCATATACATAATATTCTGCTATAGAGATGAGAGAAGGACGAGATAGGGCGCTATAATATGAATGTAAGAATGAACCAAGTCCTTCATTCTTACATTGATGTAAGATTTAACTCATTCATTTCAGGCACTTCCGGTGGTAATTAGGATCTATAATTTACACACAAGATGAGTCCATGCATAAGCTACAATTTCCCATGTCAAACTGAATTTGGCCAAAAATTCTTATATTCAGGTCTTCAGTTATGAAAAGATGAATAAATGAAAAAGATGAATATAAATAAAAATTAAAAAATATTGAAAGATAAATGAATTAAAGGACAAAAATATTTAAAAAGATAAATATATTTCATAGATGAATACATTAGAAAGATGAATAAATTAAAGAGATGAATATAGTGATAAGATGAACATAAACAATGATGAATAAATTCAAAGACGAACATAATATAGAAAAGTTGGATATCTTAGAATGACAATTGTTATTAGAAGATGAATATATGTGTTGAAGATGTAGACTGCATTCCGAAGATGAATATATTTCTTCAGAGATGAATATATTTTCTCAGAGATGAATATAAATACAAATGATGAATATATTCCCCTTTGGCTTGCCATTTTAAGGACACGATTCATTCGCAGATGGCTGATTTTCTCATTAACTGAATCCAAATAAATGGAATCCTTTGTCAGGCCAACTGAACAACAGCACGTATCCGGAAAGGCATCACTCATTTAGGCCTAATTGTCCCACGTGTCTCTTTGTGGTTCCGCCTCGTTTCATTTAATCTCACTTTTGTCACCATCACCGCCTCCACAACAACATCAACAACAACAACAACAAGGAAGTTTTATATCAAATGAATGATCATTTTCCTTGAAAAAAAAAACACGAACCTTTAAATTTGTATACTGAACCATTCTACATAGAAACAAGAGTACCCAAGGTTGCCTTGGTGGCAACCAATGCGAATTTACTGGCATAATGTATGTATATGCATTTTGTGAATAAATCAAATCAAATCAAATCAAATCAAACCGTATATTGGCCTGAAAAGCAATAAATGTTATATTATAGCAGCACCTTACCTTTGTAGACTCGTATTTCGACGTGACGTCAATATCATATCCTAAAAGGCATATCTTAACGAATCAGTTACGACACTTTCCCAAACCCAAAACAGATAACGAAGATCTTTTTTTCTCATATATACTCCACCAGTAAAATTTTCATTACCAATTTCCGCTCAATCATACTCTTTGCTGTTGCTCTTTTTTTATATCTTTTTAGGGCTTGGGTAAGTGTTTAGCCTTTTTTCATCAAGTAAACTTTAATTCCTCTCAGAATTGCGCGCTCTTTAATATTTCATAGTCAGCCATTTAGGAATTATCCTTGGATGCCTTTAATCAGACATCAGACAGTTACCATACTTGCACCAACGACTTAAAGGGTTACACCAGACGATTTTTATACTTCCACATAAACAGCTTCATGTATCTATTACTTTCGTGGAATTTATTGTGGCCCTTGAGCGGAGAAACCATGACTATGGAAATCTTATACAAATTACTCTGAACAGTGTTGATGACATAGAAGCTTCACAAACATGTACAGTAGCAGTGTAATTCCATTACAATACTGCTCGCTTCCAGTTCACCTGTGTAGAATCTATGAATGTCTCCTTATTTTGTTCTGCCTCCTTGAGCCCCACTTCATCCATGCCCATGGAGAGGCTGTTATGTCGTCATCCTTGTCCATATTATTGCAAGTCGTTATAAGTTTCGAAAACATTCACATTCCTCATCCCAATCACTATAAATTTTGAAACTCTGTACTCAATATACGACTAAATATTCATAGTTTTTCAAATGTACAAATCTGAAAATTATGCTGAATCATTCAGCTGAGTGATGAGAGAGTGGTGATACAGTGTCCTGTCTTGAGGCATGTCCACTGCGGGCAAGATCGAGAACCCGAGCCACAAACCTCATCATTGATCTTGCATTCAAGATCTCGTCCACTTCGCGGCAACTATGACAGCACTACACCGCCGGCGGAGGAAAGGGTCTGCAGATTTTGGATGCCCACGTCACAATCCATGATAAGAAATATGCAAAGCAAAACATTGAAACTGCGATTGGAGAGAAAAGGGCTCTTACGACCTTTTGCAATTATGCGTTCACGCACAGCAGGTTGTTTTTATTTTTCTTCGTGCTTCAGAGGTATCTAGGATCATTTTCTCTGAGATAATTTTGTCTTTTTCTTTTCTAATGAGAGAGAGAGGGAGAGAGACAGACAGACAGACAGACAGAGAGAGAAGAGAGAAAAAAATTCTCACAATTGTTTTAATTTGTTTTAAGGTCTTTAATTTTGCTTGATTGATTGTTGTTGTTTTTTAATACGAAGGGGATTAGTAATCTTTTAGAAGGCGTAATTATCTTGTACTCCTGTCCATTAAGCGGAGGTAGAGACTTTTTCTGGATTTTCTGGATTCCCTGTCCCTAGGAACGGACGTATGTTAAGGTTAAAAATGTATATCAATGTATAGAAATTGCCAGTAGGCGGGGATGGGGGTGGGTAGTGAGGGGTACGAGAATAATATTTTTCGCTATTTTTATTCCTCTTCGGGTTCCACCTGGAAGAGTGCAGTGCCCCCGACATGATACCAGCGTGAAAGTTGCAGTGCACTCTGCTGCAGGCGTGAAGATCGTTCGCCGTGTTGGAAAGGTAACAGCTACAAAGTTTAATATCCTCTTTCTTTCTTTTTTCCCGCTAAAGTGCGCATCACGTGACCACCGCTGAAAAGTACCATAACATGCTTTGCTATAATTGGTGGCACAAATACTGTTGAACAGCTTCGCCTTTTTGGGAGAGACAGGACGCTCCCTTTTATTCATTCACCTATCCATCTGGTTGGACGCAGCGTCTCATCTTTAATCTCGTACAAAATACTGTGCAATTGCATGTGTGACCATTTACTCCGAATGTGGATGCGACAGGGTGTCAGTTCTACAGCTGAATGTTTTCTCGCGTTCTTTTCATGATTTTTTTCATGTGTTTAGTCCTCTTCGAAACGAACTAAGAAAGAAAGAAACAAAGAAAAAAAAACACCTTTGCGGTGAAAGGAAAAAAAAAGTGCCTTGGACTTGGGTAGCCCTATAAAACCAATTGACTGACACATCGTCCTGGACACTTGTGACCAGAAATCTTCAGGTTGAGATACAAAATGTTTAAGGTACGTATTATATTTGCCCTATACCAGTTGTATCAGTTGCGATTAAATATCAATTAATGCAATTATTATTATAGTTATTATCATTATTATTATCATTATTATTATTATTATTATTATTATCATTGTTATCATTATGATTATACCAATCGTATAGATGTAGTGATTTGACGCCATCGAACTTTTAAACGTACAAATGCCATTTCTGATAGTACCTATTAGGATTTCGGAACCCACATAATTTCATTTTTCAACTGTTGTTCTACTGTTTGTGTGTGTGGGCGTGTATGAGTGTGTTTGTGTGTGAGTATAATTTTATCATATTCATTTTTTTAGCTTTTTATTAAGTTTATGGCAAGTTTTGGGAAATGCTATCTTCTCAAAGGAGCGTAAGAGAGTTTATGTAATGAAGCGGATATTGATTAATTTGATCAAGTTAGTCAATACGTTTTTTTTTTCTTCTTTAAGAATAATGATTACTTATATATATATATATATATATATATATATATATATATATATATAGCGTATGTCTTGCCAGAAAAAGAAAGCTATTTTTGTTTGCTTTTTAAGTGATTTTGCAGCACATTTGTGATGTGTGTGTGTGTGTGTGTGTGTGTGTAATAAGGCGGATATGGATTGGCTTGATTAGGTATATCAAGGTAGCTTTTTCTGAGAGTTGTGCAGAATTTCTTTCATTTCTCTTATATAACCATGCTATAATTAAAAAAAAAATGTACTTTTTATTGAAACAAAAATGATTTAGCGGCACAAGCAAGAAGAATACGGTAATTGTGTTGTTGCTGTTGTTGTTCATGTTAATTTCACTGTCAGCATTGACCTGACAGTGAATGAAACTCAAATAAAGAATATCATAAAATAAAGTATGTAATTGTGTGTGTGTGTGTGTGTGTGTGTGTGTGCGTGTGGGTGGTTGTGTGCATGTGTATTATGTATGTTTGCGTGATTGTGTATATGTGATTGTGATTGTGTGTGTGCGTTATGTGTGGGTGTGTGTTTTTCGAAACAACGCTGACGTGGGAGCAGTTTTTTTATCTCTTTCTGTGTGAAAGTTTGTGTCGAATCTTCATAATAACACAATGTGACTGAATTGTGAATTAGTGCTTTTCGGCTAGGACCAATCGGTATCTAGTGCATGAGTCCGGAGAATTATAGGAACTGTGTATCATTGTTCAAATATTGAGATATCCTTCATGAGTAGATGGCACTTTAACAATGTCTTCACTTTAGTTTGCGCATGGTGTTAATGCTATGTGACCGTGGGTCACCAAAGATACATTTTTTTTTCTTGGTACATTTTAATATAAGAAGTATTAATAAGCATTTTGAAGAATTACAGTTATTGTAAGACAATCCAAACAAATCTTTATTTTCAGTGATAGGACTCACTGAAACGTGGTTATCCTCATGTCCAAAACAATCTTTTGCGCTTGAAGGGTATAATGTTTTTGCGAATAATAGACCTGTTCGCTCTGGTGGTGGAGTCGCTTTGTATGTTTTAAACTGTTTTGATTGTACTGTTGATGAAGAGCATGTGATGTTCTGTAGACAATATGTGACCCTACACCATTAAACAAACAAAAAGTCACCAGACATGAATTTTTAGTTGAGACCATTCTGAAAGAGCAGACCTTAAGCTTTAAAATGATGTATAACTCAAATCAAATGGACTCGCCTAACCTATCTAAATATTGGAAAGAAAGCACAAACTCGGGAAAAGTGTGAACTGAAAAAAGAGCCTCTGAAGCACAGTGTCTATTCAAGCGCTTAATCTTTACCAAACCGTGCTGGCTGTGCGATGAAAGAGACCAAAAAAAAAAAGGAAGTAAACCAACAGAGCAACAACAATGAAGGGATTATCAGATTAAACTGAAATTAAGAATGCCTCATTAACACATTCTATCCATAATTAATGCCAACTTTCAAAGCAGTAGCACTATCCTTTCAAAAGTAATTAGAGTTGAAAATGAAGAAAGTGTACAAGGTTTTTTCAGAAATGAAAAAGGGACTCTAAAGACACGCCTAATTACACTATTCTACCAAAAATGATCGAGATAAACTGCTAAAAAAACACACTTTTCCGCCCGTTTTATGATCCCAAATTTTAGCAAAATGTAAAAAAAGACTTGCTCTTTCGGAAAATATGAAAAAGTCAAGATCGGCTAGGTTGACCCATTTCACCTATTTTCAGTCCTCACTCAAAATCAGTGTGTGCTACTTTTTGTTTGTTTTGTGATGCACGGTCACATATAGTGTTAATTCTGTAGATCCACTACCATGCTCAAAAGAAAACTCGGCAAATCATGTCACTTTTGTGTCAGGTCCAATGACCAGCTGATCCCAGTGTTTAAGTACAAAATAATACCTTTTAAATGATATATTGGTCACGACGTATAAAGGTACATTTTTGAAGTTATGGTCCAAAGAAGCAACAATTTTCTTATTATTCTCTTTATTTTTCTTGAACTTTAATCGCAAATATCTCCATTTGTCAAATATGGACTTATCGGTTTTTGCAAACAAACTCTTCATATGTTGTCAAAGACGAATGATTTTTGAGATATTAACGTATTTGAAAGACGAACAAACCTGAGGTGGAATAAATGCATGAATAAGAGTCGCACAGAGTCGCACAGATCAAGGGCTCTGGAGTCGCAAGGATACGAGCGCCATTTCGTGCTATTTTAAACAGGCGAACAAAAAGACATCCAATGAAAAAAGAGGAATATAATTTAAAAGATGAGTAAATTGAAAAGATAAATAAAAAAGATGAATATAAGAAAAAGATGAATAGAATTAAAAGATGAATATAATTGACTATCTGAATATAAGAATGACCCAAGTCCACGGAAGACCTTTTCGAGTAAGCTTAAAGATAATAAAAAGTTTTGATACCTCAAAAGTTTCCCTGAATTTCCGTGTTTCAGGTTAAAGTACCTTTGATATAACTAACACTGTGAGACTTACTCGCCCCAAAGTGCTCTCATTTCTTAGTAATCATGCAATTAACTGCGACCAGTAGCCCCATACGCATAGCAACCAGCAGCCCCATCCGAATAGCGTAATAGGGCTTCGCATTGTAGCATTCAGGATCATGACAGATTTAGTATCGCGGGTAAATATCAACTTAAAATCCATAAAATTCTTCAATTGAAGACTTACCAATTACTAACTCGTTCCTCCCGCAATTTTCGGAGAACCTTCAATCCCCCAAAACAAGATTCTTTTTTTTTTGCCAGTCGACAAATGATGAACAGATTGTTTAATCAGCAGTCAAACAGTCAAGCATTCAAACATTACACTTTATCCCCTTTCTGCTTGATCAGGTACAAGTGCCATCTAACAATTAAAGATATCGACAGGGCATGAACTATGAATTTAATAGTGAGCTCAGCCTTGATCTACGTACGTCTTCATACGAGTTTCTTGGCAAAACAAGCACACTGCTACGTAAGGAAAAGGAAAATGAAAGAAAGAATCACCCAGCTTTGATACAGAAAAGGAAGAGATACTCTGAGACTGTTAATCTTTCGATCAATGCCATGAACATGCGTGTTTCACAAAGGTGTTCTTCAGGCTAAGAGCGACTTTAAGAACCACTGGTGATTAGTTCTTGTGCAGAATCTTTGAAATTCTGATAAGTATAAGACGCAAAAACGTATTCTTAAAGTCGTCTTAAGCCTACGAAGAGCTTTGTGAAACACCCCCAGGTGTATTAGGTTCCAGTGAGTAGAAATGAGTGAGTTAAACTGCTGCATTAGAGTATGATTCTTCCACTTCTCAATTTGCCATGATGATGTAATTAAAAACTGTTGTCAACTGTAACAAATCAGATCTATATTTGCAGTCAGTGCCGGTATGTTTCACACGTTAGACTGGTAATCGGTAGTCCAAAGAATCTAGTACAAGTTCTGTTTTAAAATGTTTGTGTTTTTTTTTAGTAGAAACATGTAAATAGACTGAACCAAAAGTCCTTATTACTAACAATCCTCTTTTCAAACTCGATAGGCAATCTAATGTCCTTTTAACAACAGTAAACAAAAAAATGTATTTTCTTGAGGAAAACCCTTCCCCCACAAAGCAGCTGTAGATTTCTACTCTATCAGCGACACATATCGAGATAGCATAACGACAGATCAAAACGTGAAATCAGGTGTAAACATTACGTGCCTCTATAATGTTTGACTCTGTCTCGTAGAATTCTCAGAAATTGGTGTGTTTTTTTTGGAGTGTAAAAGTTTGCTCGACACACGATTAAGGTTTAAAAAGCACCCCTTGGCGCACGTATTATGCATAGCAAAAAACAAATTGTAAGGAATTCTCCCAGCAATGTTTTTCTCTCTTTGATTGTGCACACAACAAGAAAAAAAAACCCGGCCACTTAAACATATAATGTCAAACTTGTCTAAGTGATCTGTTACTCTTCTACAATGTACCTACAAAAGCAGTCCATAAGTACTCCGCCGTCAAAGATATTTTCGAATCTTCTTACAATACGTCAACAAACACCGTATCAGGTTCATTTCTGTCACTCCTTGTGGTCCAAAATTCATTTTCATTTCCTAGTTATAAGTGGTAAATATGTTTGAGGTTGTCCAATGATAAGCAAACAGCCAAACTCTATCAATTAGCGCGACATAGCGGATAGTGCTATAGCAAAGATTTTTCATTTCTCTATATTTTTATTTGTTTTTACACGCCATTACCATAATACAATAGAGTATCAATTACGAAATGTAATTGAACACAGTTCTCTATTTGAAAACTTACCCCATTTTTCCCCTGCTTCTGTCCCAGGTATAGAAATCCCATCTTACGACGAGAGGGCCAATTTGTATGACTGATGCCTACTCCATGCAGGTACTCGATATTAAAGTGGGGTTGGTACATGTAGTCCTTTAGTCATGAAGCAATCGAATATCGCTGGATAGAAAAAAATGAAGCGGTGTAATTTTCGGTGTCCCACCACGGCCAATAATAAACTCTAATGCTATCTGGCTTTCATAGAGGAACTCATGTATTATTCATGGGTCATGTTTAGGAGTAACCTCTGTTTCAGCCGTCGTGTTGACATCACGTGGTTCTCTCACTCCAAGTTTTAACGCGCGAAAGCGTTCCATGCACTGCAAAAATAGTTCCACCTCATTGGACAGTGCTGCCCCATAGAAATTTAGGTATTAAGGCAATAAATCATGAAATTACTCCATAGGCTATTTCGATGAATATTCCCATAGGTGGAATATTGAGCCGACAGGTGATAAGGGGTTTGAGAGCTACTTATCCAGACAATTATATCATCTTTTATCAAAGACTCTGCATTCAGGGAATTAATCAAATTTTCGACCAATTCAATAGCTGCCCACTTTGGATGCATAAAAAATCACATATTGCACTGGTCAGCGAATAGGTGCATTGAAGAGTCGATAACGGTCGACAGACTCCAGTGTAGATTCTGAGTCTGTGTGTATGAAGCTGAGAATTACACAGCGCAATAATACAAAATTGTTAGCTGCCGCCGAAGTATAATGTTCGTGTGCTCAAATATGCGCACATGTGTCTGTGTGTTTGTGAGGCGAGTAGGAGCAATTTCATGTCATGTAAATACACATCTTATATGAGGAGAGTAAGAAACAGGTTACATAAAATATATATATATATATATATATATATATATATATATATATATATGGGTGAGAATTTTGAACGATGTATAATTGCCAATTTTCGTACCTTATGACATTCTTTTCCTTAGAACACGCCAGGATGATCTAAGAAACCAGATTTTTTCATGTCATCTCAAAGATTGGTAAATTTCCTCTCAGGAAATATATGTTTTGGTTGACTTTTGCCAGATATTTTTCATTTCACAAGGACTTAAAGCGTAAAAATACGGTAAAAACGCTATTTTCAAAATAATTTTTGTTTTTTCAAACTAATGATGTGCATTTTTAATGTTACGTGGCATCTAATATCTGACCATGTTCTGGATCTGACATATCATGGGTATGTACCACAAAATTATAAGAACTTAATGAGCACGTATAAAATTACAGAGAACAATTGAAATATCAAAGTCCTAAACAGACGAACGTCCGTGATGCTTTTATTTCTGTCGCTGCTGCAAATTGTACTTTGTTGTCCCGACTGTAACGTATACGAACATTTGGTGTTCCACCTAATGAACATATCCTGCAAAAATTGTACGTCTGCTGGCTGTACATGGGACGTAATATTCTTTTATGCAAAATTATACTCAGTTTTCGTCACGGACGTGCTTCCGCTATTTTCTAATAAAGATCGTAGCCCATGAAGCGTTATTGGCGATATTGTTCTGAGTCGTAATCAACTAAGATCTAGCAACACGATAATATGTTTGTTTTTAGTTTCTGTCCATCCTTAGTCAAATAGGAACCGAAATTATATTTTTAGACGAACCTCCAAGAAGAAAAGAACGTCCGTGATGATTAAAACGTTTTCGAGTGGGACACCATCTTGCTTTGATGACGAAGGTGCATTTTACCTTTGGCTCTCTAGCCGAGGAGCTTCACGCCATTTTTGGAGCGGACTGAGGATCGTCCGCAGTTTTTGGACCATGCAATTCACCAAAAACCAAGCAAATAATTAATATTTTCTCTGAAAATTCACCTCCTGATCCCCCTCTGAGCAATACATATGTTGTAAGGATGTCAAATTTCTTATAATTTGCATTGACAATACCTTTTCAAATTTTTGAAAGAGTTAGGAAGGCTAGGTACTCTCTGCCGATTAGTTATCCGTCCTGGAACATGACCCTATAGTAGTGGAACGAACGTCCGTGATAATTCCAGAGAACGTCCGTGACGTATGCAATCCCTCCGATAGGGATAACTTGTCCCGAAAGTGTCCTGTATTCTTTAAAACTTTTGGCTCGAATAGCGACAAATAAAGTTTTACAAAGTAAACAATGAGTTTAGAGCAGTAGTTTCAGAATTTTTAAGGCATTATGTGATCATGATGAACAAACAATTGAAAATTTACTCACAATTTTTACGCTTGTTTTCCCTCTAATTATACAAAAACAGCTAAACACTTAAAACAAAGTTATAGGAAAATGGAATTTTGCGTAATCTGTACTTTCTGTGCGTTTAAATTTCTTTCTAATGAGGTTCTGGAGACAATTTGTACTGTTACAGGTTCTGAAAGTTTCGCTCACGGACGTTCTGTCCGAGAAAGGAAATTTCTGACAATTACAAATATATCACTGCACATAAGATTAATGTTAGTTGAAAATAATACCAAATCACCGAGCCGCTCATACCCGAAAGTGAATAGCGTTCAGCACTCAATTTACCTGTAATAACAAACGGAAAACGTTTTTTTTTTTTCACGGATGTTCGTTGGTTGAATAAGTCAATGGATTACATAGTAGGAGAAAGAAGATCAGTGCCACTTTTTAGTGACAGGTGCTCTAAGTGTTTATCTTTTGAGTATGGTAGCTGCCGTCTCAAACAGAACACATCCAGTTTTGGTCTCCATAACGGACGTTCGCTGTAATTGTCATGATATTAAATGCCTTAATTCATTCTTATTTTTCTCTTCATGACGATTTTTCTCTCATTCCCTCAATAGCCTGAACATGCTGCGACCAAACAGAAAACAAAAACAAAGCAAAACAAACCAAAAGAAATCCGAAAAGTGCTACGCAATCACATTCAGGATAATGACGGGAGAAGTCTGTAATGAGCATGTGTTGAATAAGAAACGGAAAAGTTTCAAAAGGACGTGGAAGCAGTTGAATGAAAATGACTGAGAAACAGAGAAGGGATCGAGCTCCAACACACAGAGAAAAGAATTGCCAGTGCACTCCCGTTATACCAAATTCCTCTGGAGAAGTTTTTGTTTGTTTGTTTATGTTTTTTATTCATCGAAATGCCGTCACAAGCGAACAAAAATCATGCAGTATACAATTATTGTCTGATGAAAACATACAAATCCTCCGCTTATCATCACATGGTGTTGTTTTACACTCAATGAAAAGCAATATTAATTTGTATTTTTTTCCAAGATCTTTTTTTTTTTCATTTTACATTTAAGAGACAGAGAGATCGTTAATTTGTTTGTGCTTTTGTGCTTACTTTGAAAACACATGTTAAAAAAAGTAATGATTAAGAATAGGTTTAAGGTTGCACTTTGATACGTTCGCTCTTCCAAAGATTCGTTACTCCGATGTCCAAAGGTTTGTTATTCCAAAATGAAAAAAAAAATTGTAGTTAATTCAGGAGGTTTGTTATTAGAAATGTTCTTCGAAAAAATAGATATTAAGGATCATTATTTTTAGGTCCGTTCTTCTAAAAGTGGAATGGGCCTGATATTCGTTTAGGTGAAAACGGTTATTATGAGGTTTTGAAATTGGAGGATTTTAGTTGTTAACTTGTTTCTCCATATTTGGATAAGCGAACATAATTTTTCATGTTCCAATTAATAAGCCTTTCGATTAACCTTCGGAGATTTCTATCATTAACCGAATAAAAAAGCTTCATAATTATACGAACTCTATCAATTTTCGTATTAACAAACTGTATGAATAACGAGCCTCCGAAATGACGCGCTACAAAAGGTTTGTTATAACAAACCATAATTATTATATAATATCGAAGTCACAAACATCCATCCAAGTTATATGGACTTATTGTGTCTTGTTATGACGAAACTTCGCAGTATCGAACCTATTATCATTTCTGACTAATATAATAACACAAATTCTCCTCGGTAACAGTGTGTAACACAAGGAGCAAACACAGAGGGATTTCTTCCTAACGTATTCGTTTGCCCTCCCCAGCTAAACTTCGTATTTCTATAACGGAGCACATTTCTGTTGTTTTTCTATATCAATTCTTCGTCATAATTTTAGCTGTGATCATGTTCGTTATATAAAAAGCAAATTTTGCATTGTAGACTTTATATAACAAGTTTAGGACCAGAATATTTACTTCATGATAACGAAATTTTGATGAATATATTCGTTCTCAAGGATGGATTACGTCACTGAGATTACACGTACGTTTATACGTTCATTTACGAGAGATGGAAGATTGTTTTCTTTGATTCCTCAGTATGAGAAGATAAACAAGCTTATATAATTGAGAATTGGTAATATCTATTCAGGATTTTGCAGAGGAGTTTGTTCTCGACATGAAATTGCTGTTTGTTGTGAGTAGAATACGTTTCCAACTCAAGAGAGCTGCATTGTTCAATATCTTGTTTGTTTCGAACGTCCGTGAGCTACATGCGAACCTCCGTGATGAAAACTATGCTATGTTTGTTGGGTTATAGAGACTGCCCAGATTAGATACATCTTAAAAAGGTATATTATTATTTGGGAGTGAGGATTAAAGTATGGGATAGTGAAATAAGAGGTGAAAATATTGAGTTTCTGTAAAATGCGCGTAAAGTTAAGAAAGTGTTTAGCGGAAGAGCAATATCTCCACAGAAATGACGAATTTAGTTAAATCATCAGTTGTCTACCATTATGTACAGGTTAAGAGTACAAGCTTAATATTTTGCAATCATGTAGACATGTCCCTTAAGATATTTAGTTAGGATTTTGAACTGAATCAGATCTTTGGAAACTATGTTAAATGGTATTCAAATGTATGTGCAGTACTATTCCTCACGGACGTTCGCTGCTCTGGACATGGTAAACTTCAGCGGTGAATAAAAACTTGTTCCTCTGGGAAAATCCTAGTATAATTGGGTTCATATTAAAGCTTGAGTTATACTCTTTCAGGTAAGATGAATGATTTGGAGAATTTCCTACTTTTTATATTTTGCCTTGTTTTGGCTCAATTGTACATCGTTCAAAATTCTGACCCATATATATATAATATGAAGGAACCTCATCAATACGGAGATGTAATTGACGATAACACGCAGGAAACAAACACAGTAAAATATATTTTGGAATATAGATTGGACACACAGTAAATCTACTAGGGACGTATCTAGAAACTAAAATTGCATCATGCAATGAGCAAAATTCAAAATTAAATTCAAATTAAAATCAAATTCCATTTTCGACAGTAAGAATAACACGATACACATCTCACTTTCTTTAGTGATAGAAATTATGTAAACAAAACAATGTGGAATTAGCAGGGTAAGCAATAATTGCAGACTTACAGTAGAGATACATTGTAATGAGACTGAAGAAGAATGAAATAAAGTGAAATGTATCAATATGCACTTTCCAAAAAGAAAGAAAAACAACAAGTAAAAGAAAGAGGAGAACTAGGAGAAAAGCAAAGGTGAGAAATATTCATATTGGTTGGAAAAGACATCGTTTGGGTGTAAAATAATTAAGTAATGTGCCTTCTTCAACCAAAACGGTACGTCTAGAATTATGGTTGGATTAGTGGTCGATGTAACTTTAGTTCTAAACTTGTGCATAATATTGCAACTGATTGACAAATTGCCCTACATCGACGTCGACGTATTTACGTCGATTTAGGGCACTTTGTCAATCAGTTGCAATGAAAACATCTCGATGGAAGGATTTCATGAATTGTGTATAATATGTTAAAGATAGTTAGTTTGTTAATTGTACGAATAATTTTGATAATTGTAAATTTTCGTTACTTTTTCTTAATATCAGGGAGTTTAAGTAGATATTCTGATGATTTCCGATTATTTCTGAATAAGTATGTTTAAAAATATTTAACCGTAAAAGCACTACCCAAGGCTTGCCTCTCTGAATAATCGAACGTACCATCCTCTCTCTTGAGCATTACAATCTCATTTTTAGAGATAGTCGAAACAGATTAGAAGGCGGATTTACTCTGAATTTTCGAAAAACGATTGTTATTCATGATAAATAATCTCTTACTACAGATGTTTTTAATTCGTTTTGTTAAGATTGTTAAAATTCTCCTGTTCTATTAAAAATTGCCTACTGTATTGCATTTTTTCTATCGTTTACGTGTGGTAATTGGAGAAATCAACAACAGCTCTTTTTTTCTTCAGTGCCCGTTTGTTCTACTGAAATCTTTGCTATTAAAGAAAACAAAAGGGAACAGTTGATATTTATGGGAATTCATTTTGACATTTTTGTGTCCAGTCAAGTCGCCCAGTGACTGCTTGTAATCGTTTTTTTTTTCTTTTTAAATCTGATCAACTTTTCGTTTCCATGGACCACCAAGCCACCACTACACTGTCGAGCCCTGATACCTATCGCATACAAAATCAGTAATTTCCCTTTAGTAAATGTTTTTGGCCTTTCCTCTCCAGACAGTCATGGCATATACTTGTTGATACTACAAGGAGAATTTAAAAAAAAATGAGGAAGACAGAAATAATCCCAAACCAACTCAAGCCCCTCCAGGATTTACTATGCCAATCTTATGTATTAACCACTTTAGAGCTGTGTGTGTGTGTGTGTGTTTGTTTGTTTTGTTGTTGTTGGTTTTGGTATGCAGGGCATGAATTCATAATATTGTTGGTTTATTCCATATTAAACGTAAGTCATGTCAAGTGATAGATGCTGAGAAGAGACACAGCAGCTGGTGTTAATTATATCAAACACAAAGTGCATCGATGGAATGTAATTATTGCAGCTTGACATTATTAGGTGTTACAAAAACATTTCCCACTTTTGATCCGTAATAGTTCAAAAGCTATGTATCAGATGGTTACAGCTCGTTATTCTGAAGGTTCGTTATGCCGAATTTCATTTTTGGATTAACGAATCTTCGGAATAACGAACCTTCGGAATAATGAACCTTCGGAATAACGCCACAAATGTTCGGGTTAGATAACGAAACCTTTTTCATTTTCGGATTAACGAACCTTTAGGTATAGGGAATTTGTGTGTTTCGGATTAACGAACCTTCGGAATAACGAACCTTCGGAGTAGCGAACCTTTGGAATAACGAACAGCACCCTTCATATAACACTGACATTGATATGACCAACAGCTGAATAGTGTGTAAGTTAAAAATCAGTTTCAATACATTGAAGAATTATTTTTAAGTTTGGATTCAGATTCTGCTCTAGTTTCAACCCTCTGTACAAAACTTTAACTTTGCACAGGGGTCAGTTGGTGTGTAGGGGAGTGTGTGGTTAACACCTTTACAATGGTCCTGTGAAATGGCCAGGGTTTGAAAACTCTATATTTTATGAGAAATTCCACTATCGCAGCTAGTCTTTATTCATCCTGAAATATATTGTATGCAGCAGGGACATGTGCGTACTTTTTTCATGTGCCTGCATTTTACCTTTTGCTATGAATTCAGACTAGCGGTGCCCGGAGGGCAATCCATCGTGAGTTATTAATAAAGCATTCATATGCTTTGCAGCAAGAGACCAGAAGCATAGTCAGCAGAGCTCTGAAGAGGTGGTATTCATGGTATTCATATCTATTGTTCAGGGTCATTGTAAGCACACACTCACGTACACATCATTGGTTCCTGTATTAAGTTCAATCTTGTACAGAGGGTTCAAATTTGAACAAAATCTGAAACTTAACTTTTAAATTAATCATGGATTTAATGGAATTGAGATTCAAGTTTCATATCCAAATCACTTCCAAATAGCATATTATTCAACTATTACTCGTATCAATGACAGTTTTACCTGATGTATAGTTCTTGAGCTATTAAGGATCAAAATGGGATTTTTTTTTGTAACACCTAGTAAAACACTGCTACCTCTCCCCGTCTTTGTGCCCTTACCAGGAGTACAATTTAAGGTGGTAAACAGTGAAGAGTGGCAGTTGTTTTCTTTATGAAAAATTCCTTTTTTGACCCGTAACAAAATGTATTCTTGTTCAATATGATCACCACAAATATGCTACCTAACACAATCCACAATTTCTAACATGGAGAGTCACTTTCATAATAAACTCTGAGCCTTTTGAATACATATGGGTACATTCTGGTCTTTATTTTACCAAGTCCCTTGCATCCATACAACCAGGCAAAAATTTACCGATTTGGCCCATAACTGCATTGCCCTGTGACTCTGGAATGTAAAATCTTATTTGTTGTTATGTTACAACACATGGGTATGACATGTCATACCTCCTTGGTCATACAATACACCGTGTGTTTTGCTTTTGCTTTATTCGACCAGGAAGAGCAAGAGAGGTGATCAAAATTACAAAACGTATCTCTTCCTCCTCAACAAAAAGAAAAAGAAATACATTAAAGGGATAGTATAGCATTGGTGGAGATGAGGATTGGGCTTTCAGCTTTTTGCGAGATATCAAGAAACCACTCATGAAATATTACAGAGCATACCATTCTAAGAGGAATTCTAGATTTATTTTATGAAAATCGGTTTTGGAATGGCTGAGACATCCAAAAACAAAGTAAAACAATTAAAGGGAAAGTAATAAAAGGCGGGTCCCAACTTTTATTCAGATTGCTCTGTTTTGGATATCTCAACCATTTCAAAACTAATTTTCGTCAAATAAACATTGAATCCCTCTTGGAAGTACATGCTCTTTTACATTTCATGAGAGGTTTCTCATTATCTCGCCAAAAAAAATGTTAGAAATCCGAAGTTAGTTCTCAACCATAACTAAAGGATCTCTTTAATATAATCAAAACTACTCACATTTTCCGCTCGGAAACGGCATGTTATTACACGGTGTATTGTTTTGTGTCTATATTCGCCTTTCCTTAAAAGTATATATATATATATATATATATATATATATATACATTATATATATATATATATATATATATATATGTGTGTGTGTGTGTGTGTGTGTGTATGTATATGAAGAGCTTGCTTCCAAAAGGCGCTAAATCCATTGAAAATGATGGATTTAGGAAGTGATAGGATAAATGATAGGATTTGGAAGCAAGCTCTTCATATATATATGGGTGAGAATTTTGAACGATGTACAATTGCCAATTTTCGTACCTTATGACATTCTTTCCCCTAGAACACGCCAGGATGATCTAAGAAACCAGATTTTTTCATGTCATCTCAAAGATTGGTAAATTTCCTTTCAGGAAATATATGGTTTGGTTGACTTTTGCCTGATATTTTTCATTTCACAAGGACTTAAAGCGTAAAAATACGGTAAAAACGCTATTTTCACAATTATTTTTGTTTTTCAAACTAGTGATGTGCATTTTTAATGGTACGTGGCATCTAATATCTGACCATGTTCTTGATCTGACATATCATGGGTATGTACCACAAAAATATAAGAACTTTATGGGCACGTATAAAATTACAGAGAACAATTGAAATATCAAAGTCCTAAACAGACGAACGTCCGTGATGCTTTTATTTCTATCGCTGCTGCAAATTCTACTTTGTTGTCCCAACTGTAACGTATACGAAAATTTGGTGTTCCACCTAATGAACATATCCTGCAAAAATTGTACGTCTGCTGGCAGTACATGGGACGTAATATTCTTTTATGCAAAATTATACTCAGTTTTCGTCACGGACGTGCCTCCGCTATTTTCTAATAAAGATCGTAGCCCATGAAACGTTATTGGCGATATTGTTCTGAGTCGTAATCAACTAAGATCTAGCAACACGATAATATGTTTGTTTTGAGTTTCTGTCCATCCTTTGTCAAATAGGAACCGAAATTATATTTTTAGACGAACCTCCAAGAAAAAAAGAACGTCCGTGATGATTAAAACGTTTTCGAGTGGGACACCATCTTGCTTTGATGGCGAAGGTGCATTTTACCTTTGGCTCTCTAGCCGAGGAGCTGCATGCCATTTTTGGAGCGGACTGAGGTTCGTCCGCTGTTTTTGGACGATGCAATTCACCAAAAACCAAGCAAAATAATTAATATTTTCTCTGAAAATTCACCTCCTGATCCCCCTTTGAGCAATACATATGTTGCAAGGATGTCAAATTTCTTATAATTTGCATTGACAACACATTTTCAAATTTTTGAAAGAGTTAGGAAGGCTAGGTACTCTCTGCCGATTAGTTATCCGTCCTGGAACATGACCCTAGTAGTAGAACGAACGTCCGTGATAATTCCAGAGAACGTCCGTGACGTATGCAATCCCTCCGATAGGGATAACTTGTCCCGAAAGTGTCCTGTATTCTTTAAAACTTTTGGCTCGAATAGCGACAAACAAAGTTTTACAAAGTAGAAAATGAGTTTAGAGCAGTAGTTTCAGAATTTTTAAGGCGTTATGTGATCATGATGAATAAACAATTGAAAATTTACTCACAATTTTACGCTTGTTTTCCCTCTAATTATACAAAAAACAGCTAAACACTTAAAACAAAGATATAGGAAAATGGAATTTTGCGTAATCTGTAATTTCTGTGCGTTTAAATTTCTTTCTAATGAGGTTCTGGAGACAATTTGTACTGTTACAGCTTCTGAAAGTTTCGCTCACGGACGTTCTGTCCGAGAAAGGAAATTTCTGACAATTACAAATGTATCACTGCACATAAGATTAATGTTAGTTGAAAATATTACCAAATCACCGAGCCGCTCATACCCGAAAGTGAATAGCGTTCAGCACTCAATTTACCTGTAATAACAAGCGGAAAACGTTTTTTTCACGGATGTTCGTTGGTTGAATAAGTCAGTGGATTACATAGTAGGAGAAAGAGGATCAGCGCCACTTTTTAGTGACAGGTGCGCCAAGTGTTTATCTTTTGAGTATGGTAGCTGCCGTCTCAAACAGAACACATCCAGTTTTGGTCTCCATAACGGACGTTCGCTGTAATTGTCACGATATTAAATGCCTTAATTCATTCTTATTTTTCTCTTCATGACGATTTTTCTCTCATTCCCTCAATAGCCTGAACATGCTGCGACCAAAGAAAAAACAAAAACAAAACAAAACAAACCAAAACAAATCCGAAAAGTGCTACGCAATCACATTCAGGATAATGACCGAAGAAGTCTGTAATGAGCATGTGTTGAATAAGAAACGGAAAAGTTTCAAAAGGACGTGGAAGCAGTTGAATGAAAATGACTGAGAAACAGAGAAGGGATCAAGCTCCAACACACAGAGAAAAGAATTGCCAGTGCACTCCCGTTATACCAAATTCCTCTGGAGAAGTTTTTGTTTGTTTGTTTATGTTTTTTATTCATCGAAATGCCGTCACAAGCGAACAAAAATCATGCAGTATACAATTATTGTCTAACGAAAACATACAAATCCTCCGCTGTCATCACATGATGTTGTTTTATACTCATCAATGAAAAGCAATATTCATTTGTAATTTTTTCCAAGATTTTTTTATTTCATTTTACATTTAAGATACAGAGAGATCGTCAATTTGTTTGTGCTTTTGGGCTTACTTTGTAAACACATGTTAAAAAAGTAATGATTAAGAATAGGTTTAAGGTTGCACTTTGATACGTTCGCTCTTCCAAAGATTCGTTACTCCGATGTCCAAAGGTTTGTTATTCCAAAATGGAAAAAAATTGTAGTTAATTCAGGAGGTTTGTTATTAGAAATGTTCTTCGAAAAATAGATATTAAGGATCATTATTTTTAGGTCCATTCTTCTAAAAGTGGGATGGGCCTGATATTCGTTTAGGTTAAAACGGTTATTATGAGGTTTTGAAATTGGAGGATTTTAGTTGTTAACTTGTTCTCCACATTTGGATAAGCGAACATAATTTTTCATGTTCCAATTAATAAGCCTTTCGGTTAACCTTCAGAGATTCCTATCATTTACCGAATAAAAAGGCCTCATAATTAAACGAACTCTATCAATTTTCATATTGACAAACTGTATGAATAACGAGCCTCCGAAATGACGCGCTACAAAAGGTTTGTTATAACAAATCATATTGTATAATATCGAAGTCACAAACATCCATCCAAGTTATATGGACTTATTGTGTCTTGTTATGACGAAACTTCGCAGTATCGAACCTATTATAATTTCTGACTAATACAATAACACAAATTCTCCTCGGTAACAGTGTGTAACACAAGGAGCAAACACAGAGGGATTTCTTCCTAACGTATTCGTTTGCCCTCCCCAGCTAAACTTCGTATTTCTATAACGGAGCACATTTCTGTTGTTTTTCTATATTAATTCTTTATCATAATTTTAGCTGTGATCATGTTCGTTATATAAAAAGCAAATTTTGCATTGAAGACTTTATATAGCAAGTTTAGGACCTGAATATTTACTTCATGATAACGACATTTTGATAAATATATTCGTTCTCAAGGATGGACTACGTCACTGAGATTACACGTACGTTTGTACGTTCATTTACGAGAGATGGAAACATTGTTTTCTTTGATTCGTCAGTATGAGAAGATAAACAAACTTATGTAATTGAGGATTGGTAATATCTATTCAGGATTTTGCAGAGGAGTTCGTTCTCGACATGAAATTGCTGTTTGTTGTGAGTAGAATGCGTTTCCAACTCAAGAGAGCTGCATTGTTCAATATCTTGTTTGTTCCGAACGTCCGTGAGCTACATGCGAACCTCCGTGATGAAAACTATGCTATGTTTGTTGGGTTATAGAGACTGCCCAGATGAGATACATCTTAAAAAGGTATATTATTATTTGGGAGTGAGGATTGAAGTATGGGATAGTGAAATAAGAGGTGAAAATATTGAGTTTCTGTCAAATGCGCGTAAAGTTAAGAAAGTGTTTAGCGGAAGAGCAATATTTCCACAGAAATGACGAATTTAGTTAAATCATCAGTTGTCTACCATTACGTACAGGTTAAGAGTACAAGCTTAATATTCTGCAATCACGTACACATGTCCCTTAAGATATTTCGTTAGGATTTTGAACTGAATCAGATCTTTGGAAACTATGTTAAATGGTATTCAAATGTATGTGCAGTACTATTCCTCACGGACGTTCGCTGCTCTGGACATGGTAAACTTCAGCGGTGAATAAAAACTTGTTCCTCTGGGAAAATCCTAGTATAATTGGGTTCATATTAAAGCTTGAGTTATACTCTTTCAGGTAAGATGAATGATTTGGAGAATTTCCTACTTTTTAAATTTTGCCTTGTTTTGGCTCAATTGTACATCGTTCAAAATTCTGACCCATATATATATATATATATATATATATGAAATAACAGTTATGAAATATATATATATATATATCATTCATTTATTTATTTATTTCCATATCAAAACATAACATCTACAAATATCAAAACACAATTGCCTTGGTACATTTATACATTTTGAATGGAGGGATCATAGAAAGCACACACGAGGCTTGTTGGAAATGATCCCCTACAAACAATTATCAATACATTTCAACTAAACAATATATCATACAAATTCAATTGATAAAACAAAGGTCAAAGATACAATGAAAAGAGAAGAAAAGAGGCAGAGGTGGAAACAATGCATACTTATACTTGCAGTTTCAGATACATTTCATCAAAAATATATTTTTTATAAGGCCTTTTAAATTGACGTAAGGTCTTACTACTCTTGATTGTTGGAGGAAGAGTATTCCAAAGAATAGGGCCATGGTAAAAAATGGAGGATTGAGTTTTTGAAATCCGGTTTAATGGTGTGTGAATATTTTTTGCATTCCTGGTATTATGATTGTGTATAGAACAATTCAAAGTGAAATGGTTGTGAAATACTTCAGAAAGAACATTGTTGGAAACTTTAAACATAAAAATCATACTTTCCAAAGAAATAAATTCTTGAACAGGTAAAATTTTCATCTTAAGAAATAATGGCTTACTGGGAGCTAAATATGAAGAGTTGGTTATCAAACGAATACTGCGTTTCTGTAATTTATGAATACGATCAATATTTTTCTTTGTAGTAAAACCCCAAACAATACTACAATATTTTATGTGAACTGAAACAAACGAATAATACAGCATCTTTAAAATATTTTTTGGAAGAAATTGTAATTTGTACAGAACACCAATACTTTTCGATATTGTTGAACATATATGATTCACGTGAGAATTCCAGGACAATTTATCATCAATAAAAACACCCCAAAATTTTATATCATATACTCGTTTAATTTCCTCATCTCTATACATCAATTTCAAATTACTGTCAATTTTAGTTCTTGTTCCAAATAATACATAATTGGTGTTATCAACATTCAAAATCAATTTGTTTACCGACAACCAATTTCTTATACAATCAGTTGAACATTCATATTATAAAATAATGTCTTTGGGTCTGTGCCTTTACAGAATACACTTGTGTCATCTGCAATATATGTTCATCTTGGAACTTTCCAAGTGTTGGACATCGAATGGTGTAATTATAAGAAGAAAGAGTCTCAAATACGACATGGATCCAACGAGAAGATTCTTTATTACAAAATTTTCGGTCTCCCTCAGACCTTCGTCAGTGTAAAGACAATGATAAGGCATTGTTTTTACACGAGTGTTTGTTTGTTTCTTAGTTAGTTCGTTCGTTGGTTTGACCGTGTGCAAAATAACTCAAAAAGTAGTTAACGGATTGGGATGAAACTTGTAGGAAAGGTTAAGAATGACACAAGTAACAAACGCTTAACTTTTGGTAGTGATCCGAGAATTTTGGGGAACTTTATGAAGGGTTTTTGGATATTTTAGCAGGTAGGGTCAATGAACTTGGGAGTTCAGACTGCGCGTATTCGAGGTTTGCATGCGCGCACTAAAGTGCGTGCTCTAGTTTCTAGACTCTTATGATCTACTTGGTGAAATTCAAGCCGGTTTCCGGTCAGGTTATTCTACGATGGATCATATTTTTTCATTGCACGCAATTATTGATTGGCATTTACAAAAAAAAAAAGAAAAAATTGTATTGTGCTTTTGTAGATTATAAAAAAGCTTTTGATTTTTATAGTTGATCGAAGTTCGCTTTGGATTAAGTTATTGAATGACGGGATTGATGGAAAATTATTGCGTGTAATAGTCAAAATATACGACAACGCTAAATCTTGTATTTCATATGGTGGTAAGAAATCCGATTTTTTTCAGAGTAACGTAGGAGTAAGGTAAGATGAGAATTTGTCTCCAATCTTATTTGCACTGTATCTGAATGATTTTGATTTTTTTTTTACAAGAGAGATACAATGGTCTGAGCTCTCTATCTACATCAATTCACGATTGCTTTTATGAGAATGAAATGGATGTTTATATAAATTTATTCACTCTTTTGTACGCTGACGATACTATTGTACTTGCTGAAAGTGCGAATGATTTACAAGATGCTCTTAACGCTCTTTCTGATTATTGCCAATTGTGGCATCTTACTGTTAATACCACAAAGACGAAGGTTGTTATTTTTTCTAGAGGAAAAGTTAGAAATATTCCAAAGTTTTATTTTGCCAATGAACTTTTAAGTGTAATTGATGAGTATGTGTATTTAGGAACAATTTTCAACTATAACAATAGCTTCAAAAAAGCTATAAATAAACAAGTAACTCAAGCACAAAGAGCTATGTACTCCATGAAGAACAAAATTGCATCTCTTTGTCTACCTGTTGATATTCAACTTCAGCTATTTAATCAATTGATATTACCAATTCTGTTATATGGATGTGAGGTTTGGGGTTTTGAAAATGTAATTCAAATTGAAACGTTTTATTTGAAGTTCTGTAAAGAATTGTTTGGTCTGAATAAGAGAATTCCCAATTGCATGACTTACGGTGAACTTGGGCACTACAAATTAGAAAAAATGTCACTAGTCGAATGCTAATGTTCTGGTACCGTCTTGTAAACGGGAATCAGCTAAATTATCAAGCATCATTTATAGCTTTGAATTTTTCTCCTTTTTGAAGGGGAAAAATCAGATGGGTTGGATTTTCAAAGTAAAGAATACTCTTGATAGCTTAGGCCTTTCTGACGTGTGGAAGAGTCAAGCAAGTAATCTATCTTTATCTTCATTCAAAAGAATAATAAATACAAAAATTAAAGATATGAGTCAACAGGAGTGGCACAGTAATGTTGAGTTAAACAATCAATGCACTGTTTATAGAATTTTTAAGCAGCAATTATGCTTTGAAAAGTATCTGATTCGTCTTAATGAAAATGATAGGAAATCTTTAACACGTTTTCGTTGCCTTAATCATAAGCTTCCAATAGTGTCTGGGCGTTACAAAGACATTCCAAGAATTGAACGTTTGTGTACCTATTGTTCTCAAAATGATATTGGTGATGAATTTCATTATTTGTTTGTATGTCCCTTCTTTACGACAGAACGTAAAAGATTTCTCGAAAAATATTATAGGAAGTATCCTAACACATTTAAATATGATCAATTGTTCAATTCCACTAAGAAAAAGACTTTGTCAAACATTTCGAGGTTTTGTAAGGTAATAATGTCCTCTTTTAGTTAGTTACTGCACTTTATTATTTCGTTTGATTTAGTTTATTTCATATACCCTTTGCATGATTATTTGCATCAGGCAGTGCCTGCATCGTTCGTAATTCATGTGATAGATTTACATTTGTATAGTATATTATTTATAACATACTTTTATGCAAATTATATTTGAAAAGTATGTTGATATCTTGTATATATTTGTATTATATATATATATATATATATATATATATATAAGTAATTTCTTATAAAGCGCTATGTCCAGAACTCCAGTTACAAACTACTCAAAGCGCTTTCTGCTCTCTCTTAAGAAAATAGAAAAGGTACAAATAAATAGTACATTACAATACAGTGCAATACCATACAAAATAATACAATACAATAACAACGCCTAACAGAAGAAGAAAAAAACACACACACACACACAAGAACCCTATTATACATGTATTTATGTTAATTCTTATTTGAAATTTTTCTATTTTGTGTATTTTCAATTGACATTGTACTCCCATACCCCATGAGGGTCGTTGAGTAATAAATCAAACTTCAAACTTCAAACTGCTAGGGCGAGGCGCGCCGTGCAGCTGAGGGTTTATGACGTAACAAAGGCTTCTATATTGGGAAATCGGGCGACTTTCAGCACGCAATGCTATACATATGGGTGGAAATCACTGATATATATCTCTATGGAAGAACAAGATCAGTGGTGGAAATGAACTGCATGCTTGGCGGAGGTCTGCACTCTCAGAGTGCTTCTCTAGTTTTTTATACGTTACGTCCCAGCGTAATCTAAAGCTATTTTTCAACACGACGCAGGGGAGAGGAGAACGTCCAGCGCACTGGTCGTCTCAATCGTCCGCTCGTCAAAATCTAAAGCTCCCTAATAATAGTGGGGTTCACACACATAGCCCTAAACCTTAAGTTTCACTCGTGGTTTCGAAACTTTAAGTAAACGTTAAGTTTAGAGTGCGTGTGAACAACTCGTGGTTTCGTAACTTCAAGTTAACTTCAAGTTACAAAACCACGACAAAATCTTAGCGCGATAAACTACGAGCCGCGGGGGGTCTCCATCGAAGTCAGCGTACGTGTGGACACAACAAACCTCGAATTTTCGAAACTTTAAGTTTAGCGTGACCTCTCCCTCCACCGTGCGTTTCTGGGTCAGCTCTGAGTTCTTTATCAGCGCTTGTGAATGTAACACGGTAGCCAGCTGCAACAGCTACCTGCACCGCACGTACCCAGGCCCCTGGCCAAGGCGTGGCCGTGGCAAGTTTCATCTGAAGCATGCGCCAAGGGTATACATGTACTACTTCCGATATTAACCACGACGTCATGATTCACTCGAAGTTAGCGGTGTAGTCTAAATGTGTGTGAACCCGCGTCGTTGTTTGAGGGTCGTGGTTTCGAAACTTCGACGATCCCAAACCTTAAGTTTCGTAACCACGACGGTACGGGTGATCAAAGCTAGTGATGTAGCGCGCAGTGTGGAGTAGAGCTCGAGCTGGCGCCGAGTGCAAAATTGTTACCGTGATTTGGGAAGTTGTAAAAAATATTACATTGTAATGATTTTTGCTGCTCAAGAAGCCTAAAATGGGTTATAACAATGATATGGACTGTCTACTTTTGGGGGATACGACATTAATTGTCCTCACTAGAATTGTATTGCCCTCGTCTTCGACTCGTCTTCGGGCAATACAATTCTAGTTCAGGCAATAAATGTCGTATCCCCCTCAAGGCCAGTCCATATGTGACCCTGCACCTCAAAACAAACAAAAAGTCGCCAGACATGAATTTTTAGTTAAGACCATATTCTGAAAGAGCAGACTTTAAGCTTTAAAATGATGTATAACTCAAATCAAATGGACTCTCCTAACCTATCTAAATAATGGAAAGAAAGCACAAACTCAGGAAAAGTGTGAACCGAGAAAGAGGCTCTGAAGTACAGTGTCTATTCAAGCGCTTAATCTTTACCAAACCGTGCTGGCTGTGCGATGAATGGGACAAAAAACAGGAAGTAAACCACCAGAGTAACAACAATAAAGAGATTATCAGATTAAACTGAAATTAAGCATGCCTTATTAACTCATTCTGTCCATAATTAATGCCAACTTTCAAAGCAGTAGCACAATCCTTTCAAAAGTTATTAGAGTTGAAAGTGAAGAGTGTGGAGAAGGTTTTTATGCCTCCGCCACGAAGTGGTGCCGGAGGCATTATGTTTTCGGGTTGTCCTTCCGTCCGTCCGTCCGTCCGTCCTTCCGTCCGTCTGTCCGTCCTTCCGTCCGTCCGTAATGAATTTTGTGGACAAGGTAACTATCAAAACCTTTTGAGGTATCCTAAGGAAATTTAGCATGTATGTGTATTAGGGGGTGAAGTTGTGCCTATCAACTTTTGGGTGCACATGCTCAAGGTTAAAGGTCAAAAGGTCAAGGTCAAATACATAAAACTTCACTATTTCCATCATATCTGTGCAATGCCTGAAGATGTTTTCTTGAAACTTAGTGTGTACATGTATTACCCAATTAAGATTATCTGGTGAAAGTTTTGGTCATGAGGTCAAAGGTCAAAGGTCAAAAGGTCAAGGTCAAATACATAAAATTTCACTATTTCCACCATATCTATGCAATGCCTGAAGATATTTTCTTGAAACTTAGTGTATACATGCATTACCCAATTGGGATTCTCTGGTGAAAGTTTGGGTCATGAGGTCAAAGGTCAAAGGTCAAAAGGTCAAGTAAAGATATTAAAACTTCACTTTTTTCTCCGTAACCTGGAAATTGTTCAAGGTATCTTCATATGGAACATAGTATATGTACTGACTGGCAGTGATTATCTAGAGGATTTAGGGATCATGGGGTCAAAGGTCAGGGGTCAAAGGTCAAGGGCAACGCTTCCAAATTTTACTATTTCCCTCATGTTTACGCAATGCCAGCAGGATTGTTATTTTTCTACACTAGGTGTATGCATGTTTAACCTAATAGAGATTCTCTGGAAAGTTTTTTTTTTCTTCTTTTGTTTTTGCCTCAAAGGTAAAAAGGTCTAAGATCAAGTGAAAGTGCTGAACTGATTTTTTTCCTCCATATCTCGGAAGTGGCTAAAGTTATCTTGAAACGTACTACATATTTATGCATCTTCTGCCTTACAGTGATTATCTTATGAATTTTAGGGTCAAAGGCCAGATGAAAATGGTAACAATTTACTATTCAATACAGAAATCGCACCTTTTCTCCATACCTTGAAAATTACTCAATACATAAACATATGAATGGGTCAAAGTCAAGTTAAAGTCTGTAAATCCCAAATACATGCTCTCATATATAGGTCAAGGAAGGTGAGCATTCAACACATTTGTGACAAACTTGTCATTTTAACATTTTGCCAATTTTGTGAAAATGTAATCACACATTGTCCACATGTACTATTTAGACCTATTAGGAGAATCATGCATTATGGCGGAGGCATAACAGTCGTCATAGCGACATTTCTAGTTCAGAAATGAAAACGGGATTCTAAAGACACACCTGATTACACTATTCTACCAAAAATGTTCGAGATGAACTGCTAAAAAAAACACTTTCCTGCCCGTTTTATGATACCAAATTTTAGCATAATGTAAAAGAAGAACCGCTCTTGCAGAAAATATGAAAAAGTCAAGTTCGGCTAAGTTGACCCATTTCACTTATTTTCAGTCCTCATGCAAAATCAGTGTGTGCGACTTTATGTTCGTTTTGAGGTGCACAGTCACATATATATCAATATTCGTCAGCTAACAATTTTGTATCATTGCGCTCTGTAATTCTCAGCCTATAAATACCCTGCAGCTCGGGATTCAAAGAGTTGGAAAGCTGGCCCGAGATATTTCCCAGAATACCCGTAATGAATTACTGTGTACAGCACACTCATAGGCAGAATCTCGACTGGAGTCGACCGTGACCGAAGAGCGTTCGCTGACCAGTGCTATTCGTGATTTTGTATGCACCCCGTGTGGGCAGCGAATGAATTGGTTCACCAATGAATGCCCGCGCTACGCGTGTCTCTAATGAAGGTCATCAAATTGTCTAGATACGGAGGATTGCCACTTTAATTTCCTATATCGGCCCGATATTTCACATAAAAGGAATACCAAAGTGATCATCGAAATACTCTCCCGTGTGCTTTCATTATTCATTGCCTTAATGCCTAAATTTCTACAGGGCAGCACTGCCCCATGAAGTGGAATTATGGTTGCAGTGCATGGAACGCTTTCTCGCATTAAAACTCGGAATGAGAATGTGTGATGAGGCGATCAACTGAGAGAACAACGTGATGTCAACACGACGGCTGAAACAGAGGTGATGAATATCTATGCAAATAATATGATAATCATGTCCCATGAATGATTCATGAGTTCCTCTATGAAAGCTAGATAACATCAGAGTTTATGATTGGCTGTGGTAGGACACCGAAAGTTACACCGCCTCATTTTTTTTTTTTTCTATCCAGTGATGTTCAATTGCTTCATGAATATAGGAATACATGTACCAACCCAACTTTCGTATATCCAGTACCTGCACGGAGTAGGCATCAGTCATACAAATTGGCCCTCTCGTGGAAAGATGGGATTTCTACACCTGGGAGAGAAGCATGGGGAAAATACGGTAAGTTTTGTTATAGAGAACTGTGTTCAACTACATTCGGCATTTACTAGTTTATTTTAGTATGGTGACGGCGTGTAAAAACAAAGAAATAAAGATCTGAAAAAATCTTGGTACAGCACTATCCGCTATGTCATGCCATGTTGACAGAGTTTGGCTGTTTGCTAATCACTGGACAACCTCAAACACAACCACTTATAACAAGGAAAAGGTGATATTTCGTCAAATGACAGAAATGAACCTGATAGGGTGCTGGTTGACGTATTGTAAGAGGATTCGAAAACATCCTTGACGACGGAGTTCCAATGGACTCCTTTTGTAGGTAGAAAAGTAACATATCATTGAGACACTTTTGACATTTGATGTTCAAGTGGTCGTTTCTTTTTTATTTCTTGGTGTGTTCACAATCAAAGAGAAAAAGACATTGCTCGGGAGCATTCCTTATATATATATATATATATATATATATATATATATTTTTTTTTTTTTTTTTTTTTTTTTTTGCTATGCATAGAAGGAATGCTGTCATAGTTACGTGCGTCAAGGGGTGCTTTTAGGCTACGGTCACAACTCAGACCGGCGACCGACCAATTTGCAGCCTGCTCGGTCGCTGCTGAAATTTTGGCACCACTCAGCAGTTTTTGGAGATGTTGAGCAGGCTGTAAAAACCCTAGCGATGACCGAGCAGTGCCCTGTCGATTTCCCGTCGGTCACCGACCGATTTTCAGTAAAATTTTGGCAAAATATGGGGATCTGCAACGCGCAGAGTCCGAGCAGTCACCGAGCGATGCCCCATCGGCAACTGGACGATCTCCCACCGGCCACCGGCCGATTTTTACGAAAGCGCTCAGCGACAGACGAGTGATCGATAGGTCATCTACCGGTGACCCGTACGCGTACCGGCGGCCACCCGCCGGTCTCTGCCGGAAATTTCTCACGAGCCACTTGTGTTTATCAATGTACCTATGTGATTTCAGATGTGTTAATTAATTATTTTTGATAAAACTCGAAGCAAAAGATCGAAGAATTACATTATCAACTAACAAACCTTAGCTATGTGATACCTCAGATAACTAGAAATTATGAAATAAAACAAATTTGAGGAACATCCAAGATGGAACAAAGATTAGAATAGATTAGAATTTTCCAAAATATCCTGTTTGCTTCTGTATTTCACAGTATTTTTCTATTCCTATTTAATTTCATATCTTAATTTTCCATCTCTTGTCATTTATTTCTTCTTCAATCAATAGGCTTTTAATGAATGATAAGGTAACCAAACCATATTTAACTACGTCAACATATCGACACTAACTCTTAGCTTTCATCTCTTTTGCCCCAAAGTGGTTGCCTCTGACTTCCATGTCTCTCATGTTTGTTGCCAAGATGTTGAGATGCTGAGATGTTGGTGGGGTTTCCTTGCCTCTTATCCCTCCCCCTCCTTCTTCCACATTGCGCTAGATTATCTTCTCCATCTATAGGCCCTGGTTTCCTTCAGTGCTTCTGTCATTTTTATCTTAACATTTTTAGTCCCTAGATCACTCGACGGCGACCGCTCGATCTATTCTCTTGGTTTTCTTCTGTGCTGTTGTCATTTTTGTCTCTATTATTTTTGTTCCCTAAATCGCTCGGCAGCGACCGCTCGATTAGGTCAGTGCCTGGGCGGTTCCCGCCTCGGACACTGAGCGTATTTTGGGCAGCGAGTGAAAACTGGTCGGTCGCCGCTGAAATTTTAACTCCGCGTTAACCCTATTAAGCCCAAGCTATTTTGACCCCTCGCAGGCCCAAGGGGGGGGGGGGGGGGCACATTGTGCCCCCTATATAACTTTTTTATTATTTGATGTATCATCGTCATATTTGGCACGTGGGTAGAGTAACTCATACTCTACATGATCGTACATTTGAATTTTCACAAGGTCACCCATGGAGGGCGCTATTTACCAAAATATAAAGAAATACATAGGAAATATGCTAAAAACATGATTTTTCTGTATAATTTCTTTATCCCCATTACATATGTCTTATTATAGACCAATCATTTTCATATTTGCCACAAATGATAAGCAAGTGGAATTTTATTATTTGTTATGGTTGAAATTTCTCAAGGTCACCACATGGGGGCGCTATTCATATCAACATAATGATACATTATGAGACCTGAGATGAAATGATTGGGATGGGTACATATATAGTTATGACATTTCATATTTGCATAATACTGGAATTTTGAGATTGGAAATTGATAATATGATCAAGTAATGATATTAGAGGCATAACTAGGGTGAAGGAATCAAAATAACTCAAAATATAAGGGCGATTTTTAGAAAATATTATTGTTTTCAATTATCTCTATTATATCTATTGTTTTATGCCTTTGTCACATAAAAACAAAGGAAATAATAAGAAAAACTTTCCAGGACCATAATTACTTCGAATTTTGCTCCTTCAACAAATTTCAGCCAAGAAACACCTATTTCATAAACTGTAATGCTGTTAAATGAAATGGAAACACAAAAAAGATGCAAAATCCGACTGACATGGTTGTCAGTTTATGGTTGCCATGGCAACCAGCAACATCAAATATAGCTAAATTATATATCAAAATGTTTGCAATAAGATTTTAGGAAAAGTCACCAAATTTGGTTGAAATCGAATTAAGGGCGAAGGAGTGGCGAACGAAAATCTGGTAGGGGGGCACAATGTGCCCCCCCCCCCCCCCCCTTGGGCTTTATAGGGTTAAAACTTCAGCGGCGACCGACCGATGCCCTAAAAATCAGTGGCGCCTGGTCGGTTACTGGTTGGTCACCGGTCGTTGTCCGACCAGTTTTGGCTAAAAACTCGCCGACCGGTCGCCGAGCAGGCTGATTTTGTGACCGTAGCCTTAGACGATAATCGTATGTCGAGCAAACTTATGCTTTCTCAACAACAACAACAACAACAAAGCAACAACAAATTTCTGAGAATTCTACGAGATAGAGAGAAATCGACAAAGTCAAACATTATGAGGCACGTAAAGTATACATCTGATTGCACATTTTGATCTGTCATTGTACTATCTCGATATGTGTCGCTGATAGAGTAGAACTCAACAGCTGCTTGGTGGGAAAAGGGTATTCCTCAAGAAAATACAACATTTTTCGCTGATGAAAAAAAAAAATACAGGTCTGTATGTTTAATAGATCGTGTCTTAATTCCAAGGACCACGAGGACTGCAAACATTACAAATACGTCATTTTCGTTATTTATCTCGGTAAAGAGCCCTGCAACGGATCCACATATAACAATCTGAGTAAGGAAAAGAGAAAACCGCATCCACATGCTTATAAAAATGGTAATAAAGAAGAAACACAAATACACTACTGTTAACCTTTTGAGTACCACATTGATACCTCTCCATAGGTTTGTGTGTGAAATTTATGCCCTTTGACTCCCGGATAGAGAAAGGGGTAAACAATAGATTTAAAGACTTTACTAAAGCGTTAAATGATTGTACACTGGCAATTTAAAGAAAAAGAAATCAAATCTGGGTAAGATAAATTATACATTAGCCTCCCACAGAAACACAAGTACCTACCCAGAAACACACACACATACACACACACACACACACACACACACATACACTCATACACACTCCTACACTCGTGCAAATGCCATCTTAAGTTTATCAATTAAACAAATCATTTTGCAATGCCTTTTAAATGAGTTGACAGAGGTGGCACTTCGAATGAAGTCCCGTACATTTTTCCAAATGTTAGATCCATGACAGTGATTTATTTTCAATGTATTAGATCTGCTTATAACTCATAAAGGTAACGCTGTACAACTCTGTAATACCGGTGTTGTGGAAGGTATATCAGATCATTCAGCAATAATGTGTGAATTGAACCTTCCTAAACGTTGTATAAAAAAAAAAAAAAAAACATTTGTTGTGACACGGAATTTGAAATCTGTAAACCCACAAGAGTTTGTTGCTGATACTCATGTTAAGTCTCTTTCATCAGCTGAATCTCAAGTTAATAATGTTGATGATGAAGTGAATTTGTATAACACCTTACTCACTGCCACCCTTGATAAGTTGGCACCAGCAACCTGAGAAACGAATCAAGGTCACAATACACCCCAATACGGAATGGTATACCCCAGAAATAGCTCAAGCAAAACTGCTTCGTAGACAGTTAGAAAGGAAGTCAAGGTCCACAAAACTGGAGATTCACAAGCAGATGTATCATGCGCAAAGGCGATGTGTAAATGCCTTGATTAAAGATGCTAAGTTACAATAGCATTCAAAAGTTACGGATTGTGGGAAAGATACAAAGAAGTTGTACAAAGTTGCTAATGCTTTACTCTTTACCGAAAACAGCGATCTCCTTTGCCAGAACACCTCACTCATGGTGATCAAGTTGAGTTAGCCAATTGTTTTAATCAATATTTCATTGATAACATTGTGGCAATCCAACGGAGTTTCCCAACTCGTTGTGAACAGCCAAATGACATTGTATGTGAAGTCAAGTCAGAATTGAATGAGTTTCAGTCTGTCACTGTTAATGAGATAGAAAAGCTTATTAAGAACTCATCTAACAAATCATGTGAACTTGATCCAATCCCAACAGATTTGGTTAAGAAGTGTGGCAGAGTTTTAGCACCCGTTATCACAAGAATCATAAATGCTAGCCTGAGATTAGGTGTAGTTCCACAGGTGTGTAAAAAAGCCGTTATTCATCCAACTTTGAAAAAAGCAGGCTTAGATCAGGAGTGTCTAAAAAATTACCGCCCAATTTCAAATTTACCTTATTTAAGTAAATTGCTTGAAAAGGTTGTTTTCTCACAACTGACAATGTATCTGCAAGATAATGAATTGCTTGATTCATTTCAATCTACGTACAAGCCTTGTCATAGTGTAGAAACACTGTTAGTCAACTTATCAGATATTGTGTTCAGAGAATTAGACAGTGGTAACATCACTGCTCTTATCATGCTTGATATGAGCTCAGCTTTTGACACAGTCGATCATGCTATTCTGATTCAACGACTGAGATATTTGGGCATCAAAGGAACTGTTCTTGATTGGTTTATATCCCACTTATGTGATCGATCTCATTATGTCAGAATTGGTGATTCTACCTCTTGTAAAACTATGACAAAATTTGGTGTACCTCAAGGTTCTGTTGGAGGCCCGCTGCTTTTTTCTCTGTATATGCAACCAATTAGTGAAGTATTTTGCAAGCATTGTATTAGTTATCATTGTTATGCGGATGATATACAACTATATTTGTCTTTTAAACCCACTGTGTCTTCATTGTCATCCGCCATTGCAAAACTCGAAGCATGTTTGCAAGACCTGAAAATCTGGCTTACATCCCATGGCCTTAAACTAAATGATGATAAATCTGTGTTTCTGTTATTGGGATCAAAGCATATGTTAAGCAAAGTTGATTATCAGTCATGTCATGTCAACATCGGTAGCACTTGCATTACTCCGTCGAAAACAGCCCGTAATTTAGGTGTCATATTTGATCAGGAAATGTCATTTCGAAGTCATGTAACTCATATTCAGCGGAATGTTCGATATCAGTTGCGTAATTTAAGTTTCATAAGGAAATATTTGTCTAAATCTGCAGCTGAGATACTTATTCATGCTTTGATTTCTTCTCGGTTGGATTTTTCGAATTCATTGTTGTGTAATCTTTCAAAAAAAGATGTCACAAAACTTCAACGGTTGCAAAATTCTGCCGCCCGATTGTTAACTTTTACTAATAAGTTTGATTCTATGTCACCAGTTCTCCGTTCCTTACATTGGTTACCTGTAGAAAAAAGGATTATTTTCAAGATTCTGTTATTAGTAAATCATTCAGTTCATTCTTTTTCCCCAATATACATAAGTAATTCTGTTCAAAAATACAATCCGACACGAAGGCTACGTTCATCATCAGGGGACCGTTTCATGAAACTTTTTGTCAGTGATTTACACTGACAACTGTTAAAAGCTACTGAAATCCTTGCCTCTGATTGGCTGATAGCAAATTTGTCGGTGAAAACCTCCGACGAACTCGTTGATGAAACGCCCCCCAGATGCATTCTTACTCCAAACACCAAGAGTAAAACATGGGTATGGTGATCGTGCTTTTTCCGTTATGGGACCAAAATTGTGGAATCAGTTACCTCTTCAGTTAAGGAAACTGTCATCGACAGAGTCATTCAAATCCAAACTTAAAACTTATCTGTTCCTTTCATACTGAGGACTGTAATTGCTGTATGTCATTAATATTGGATCAATATTGTTTTTTTAATTGGTAGTATATGTTGTATTCTTTATTTGGTATATATTTGTTTTTGTTTACCATTTTCTTATTTGTTGAAATGTTTGAATATGTATATGCATGTAAATATATGATATCTTTTCATTTTTGAAGCGCCATGAGCACTGAAAAGTGGACCTGTGCGCTATACAAGTAGCCACTGTTATTATTATTAATGTTATTATTATTATTATTATTATATGCAGTTTTAGGCAGAATGTTGTTAAAAGGACAATAAATTGCCTATCGAGTTTTGAAAAGAGGATTGTTAGTAAAGGGCATTGAGTTCAGTCCATTTAAAATTTTCTACAAAAAAAAAAAAAAAACCACACACACACAACTGGTACTAGAGTCTTTAAATTACCGGTTACCAGTCTAACCTCTGAAGCATACAGGCACTGACTATAAATTCAGCAAATCTGTTTTGTTACAGTTGACTGCAGCTCTTAATTCCTCGTACAATGTTACAGCAATCGAGAAGGGAAAGAATAATACTCTAATGTAGCATTTTACTTCGTTCATCACTGGAACCTAATACGCCTGGGAGTGTTTCACAAACCTGTTCTTAGGCTAAGAGCGACTTTAAGAACGACTGGAACACGTTCTGATGTGCTGTACTCATCAGAATTTCAATAATTCTGCACAAGAACTAATCACCAGTCGTTCTTAAAGTCGCTCTTAGCCTGAAGAACAGCTTGGTGTAACACCCCCAGGTTCCCAATGACATTGATCGAAAGATTAAAATTCTCAAAGTATCTCTTCCTTCTCTGTGCCAAAGCTGGGTGTATTTTTTTTTTATTTACCCTTTTCCAACGTAGTAGTGTGCTTGGTCTGCTATGAAACTCGTATGAAGACGTACATAGCAATCAAGGCTGAGCTCACTATGAAATTCATTCCTCATGCCCAATCGATACTCTTAATTGTTCGATGGCACGCGAACTAATCACGCAGAAAGGTTTTAATGCTTTAATGCCTGAATGCTTGATTGCTGATTTAACAATCTGTCCATTCTGTGTCGACTGGCGAAAAGAATCTTGTTTTGGGGGATTGAAGGTTCTCTGAAAATTGGTGGAGGAACGAGAGCTAAGTATTTTGGCCATAGTCTTTTGTATGTATATCATACAAATCCTTTTGAGATATTTCATGCCCGATGTGGTTTACGGCCTTTTCCCCCATTTCAAGTCTTTCAGCTTCCAAGTGCCATCATTATTTTTCCCTCTCTTGCCAAGTACCTAATTTTACTCCATTTACTACATTAAAACTATTCCCACCTGTACGTACCTACATTACGTTACTGTCAGTCTAATATTTCTCTCGGCCGTGTGTTCTTTTCGAAAATCTATCCTGTATTAAATGGTAGACCAATAGGGACTACCGTTGTATGCTATTTCGTTCGTACCCTCGGCGTCCCTCTCTCGCCTTGGTTGTTTCCGAGTATATTAAGGTGGGACAGCAGGCGCGACGATCATTTACATTATTACGTTTTCCAAATGTATACTGGCTGCATGCTGTTGTCATAGTAACAGCTATACCTGTGTTCGGAACCATGCGAGCATAATATGATGCTTACTGATCAATAATGCTAATGAGTCTTTCTAAAAGCTTTGGTCTTTTAGGTTTTACTAACTCTCATAATAATCTAATAATGATCTGTTCTGGAAAGCAACAGCTTGGCCTCCCGCCTATAAAAGCAAAAGTGCAAATGAATTAAAACCATGGCTGTTTGTGATCAACCACGCCACGTACTGTGTTGTCGTTTGTCATAGCACGTTAGAGATGAGACACCGACATCTCTCTCTCTCTCTCTTCTATAAACTAACTATCTCTCTGTCTTTATTTCTCTTCATCCAAACATACGTTTGCATATCCTAGGACACGTGATAATCTGAAAAGAGTATGGATATCCTTTTCGAAAAAGAATTGATCACAAAATGCTGGAACATTTGCTTGGTAAAACGAAGAGAAAATTTGATTGTAACGTCAAAAAAACAACAGAGACACATGTACCTGTTTCATTTTGATTTTGATATCCTGCTATTGTATATATTCAGGGAATTTTAGTGCCCTTATTGGTCTTATGAACGAGAGTGTTTAGTGCAGATAGGTTAACGCATAACTAACTGTTCTTTTTTGTGTTTCTTTTGTTTCATATTTTCCTTTCCTTCCTTTTTTTGTGGGGACGGGGTGGGGATGGGGGAAGTACACCAACAGCAAGAGTGCGCCAACTGTGTATATCAACATATCTGTTGGACAGGTCATTATTTGAAAGTTCGTGCGGCACGGTGATCCCTATATTATATATTATTTAGTATAATATAATTGTGTATTACAAAAATATGCATCATATAAATAAACTCCAACTCCTTAATCTATTTCCTCCCGCTCTGCAACTGGAATTGTGAAAGTGCACCACCTGGGACAAATTTAGGTTTTTACTAAGGGGGTGGTTAAGTAGCTTGGATCATGACAAGCAAGAAGGCAACCCCCCAAAAAAATAAGAAAAAAATAGTCTTCATATGTTTTTTTTTTTTTTCTACCACAGCTCTCTCAAGCTCGGCAGGCAAAAAGGGAAAAAAAGAAAATGCTCCAGCGAGGTTCAACCCCCCAACTCCCCCCCCCCCCCCCTCAAAACAAAAAACAAACAAACAAAAAAGGAGCGCAGAGGGATCAAAACCACTACATCCCCCCCCCCCCTGAAGCGCCACTAATGATGCTTATTTCCTTCTTGATTTCGTTGTCTCTGTTAGAATACGTCAGAGATTGTGATCATTATACTGTGAATTTCTTGTGCATACATTTTTGTTCAAAATACACTGTACCTAGCTGGTGCCATTCTTTCACAATATGCTATTCTTGTAACATTATGTATGGTTTTGACAGCTCCATGTATAGGTTTGTGGAATTTATTGTGGTCCTTGAGCATAGAAATCAATATTCTGAAAAACCAAAAACAAATTACACTGATCAGTAATGATGACATAAGAGCCTCACATATTTCAGAAATGTAGCAATGTAATACACATTGTACCATTACAATACCACGTGCTTAACAAGTTCACCTGTGTAGAATTTATGGGTGCTTTCTTCTTCTTCTTTTTTTCCTGCTTCCTTGAGCCCCTACTTATGCATTCTTATAGTGAGGCTGCCATGTCATCATCTTTGTTCATTGTGATTTGTTATACATTTCAAAAACAATCTTTTTCCTCATCCCAATCACTATAAAATCTGAAACTCTGTTCCCAGTATAACCAATTTATAGTTGCTCATAAATATTATGTAAAAATCTGAAAATCAGGTTAAAAGACTGTTACGTACACGCGTATATTTATGCACAATCCACAAACAAAACCATAATGCAAACGCACACTCACCCACAAACAACACGCATTAAAAATGTCAAAACAAAAATATTCACAAGCAACCACACGCGTATTATGAGTTGCATATACTGAGCTATTGGGTAATAAATCGTAGAATATTACTCATTCTATTAAAGGAGATTGTTACATATTGTTCCATTTATGTATTTATGCCAAACTGTTACGTCATCATCTATATCTCCACACCCACTTAAATCCTTACAATCTCAGTCGTTGTTCTCTCAATGTCCTTACTTGGAGTAGGTTATAGTTGCAACATGTGACCTTTCAGTGTTTTATTCTGTATTTTATATAGCAACATTTGATTTGATCTTGTTCGTTTTAATCGGATCCCCCAATTATAGTATGGTCTAAAAATATCTGTACTTATGCTTCCCCTAATCTGATTTTACCACGGGACCTGCGGCTCTATACAAGCTTGCTTTTACGCAGGCCCCATCATATTTTTCGCATTATGATCTCAGTTTAACTCGCATGTATACAGACCTTGTGTATACCAAGACAAACTTTTGAACATTCCGGTGAAGTTCTATTTTGAATTATGTTCTGTATAGATTTCGTATCAATTTACTTTGTATTGTGATATATGTGAGAAATATGAAAATAAATTGAAATGAAATGAAATGAGAAAAATTATGGAACTGCAAGTAAATTAGAACTATAGATTAACAACTTACCAAAAATATTCAATTTAGCAGACATATTTAGGTTATGTCTATGGTGTAAATAAACTGAATGCTGTTGAAAGCTATTGAGAGTACACAGCATAATACTTAAAGGCACATGGTCCCGGTGGTTTAGTCAAATGCGTACGCGGGCGCACGGCGCAAGTTTCCTATAGAGACCTACGCTATCGACTCCTCTTTATAGCGCTTACGCCTTGGCCCATTTCCCCGAGTCCGCAGAAGTCTGATCCACTGTGATCAGTGGTCCAATCACAGTTCGGCTCATGATTCGGCTGAGGGGGGTGGCAGCTTTATAGCAAACTTCTTTTGTAATGTCATACTAAGAAACACATAAGCACGCTTCCTGGCATCACTACAGACTGCGTGACGCGCAGAGAAGACAGCGAAGGCAATGTTACCTAGCAACACCTACGCGCTTTACTCTTGATGACAGCTCAACTTCAGCAATGTTCGTCTCATGCTAACGGTGATCGGCAGTATCAGTGCCGTACATATACGGCACTGATACTGCTCTCTAACCCTAGGGACTATGCGCCTTTAAATCATCAATCAAACTTAACATGCATCCTTGTAGTGGTGTGAATTATGTGGCCAAAGTTCAAAACTGTTGCAAGTTATTGACAGTACTCCACTGTTCTACAAGTATGGTTGGGTGTTCATAATACCGGCCACCTAACGTTTTTCTATCAATAGAAACGTGAAAAATCTCACAATTTGCCTGAAATTTTACTCACGTGTGGAGAAAATACTCCGGATTCACAAGCGCGCACTGAAAATGCGATCTGAGGCACGCGCTCTAGATGGCGGCTTCGAACGCGTGGGGTCTCATTTTTCCCGCACTCAGTTGCCCTGCTCATTTCAACCGACCACCCTGACAATACGTATAAAGGGCACTTAAATGCGTTTTTTCGACAAGCCGCTGTTTTTTTTTTTTGTAGCAGTCATTTCCCCCCCCCCCCCCAAATAACATTTGAATATATTTTGAATCCTTCGATATTACATTTGAAGGACTGTTTGATGAATTTGAATTGATTTTCATTAGGAAACTTTTCATGGTAATTGAAATAAATTACAGGTAGATGAGTCGGTTTGTTTTTTCACATTCATTTCTCGTTTCTGTATCAACTCGTACGGTCGTAGCGGGCGACAAAATGTTTATGTCATGTGTATGTGTGTAGTAACGTGTGTGCACGATCGTACACAAGCGGCGGTGACAATTTTGCGGTCAAAATCGTCAAATTTATTACGGAAGGATACTCTACATCTAACAACGGGTCAGCATAGGTAGGCCTATAGTTATATGTAGTTACACGATAAACCTTATTCGATTTTGCTAAATTTCGGTAATTTAGAGGGAATACTTAGTTGTTTTCGCCACATTTTACTCGGTAGCGTAGCCCGGTGAAGAATCGAACACCGTTGCGCGTAGTCCCATGCGTACATTTTCTTTCTGTACGCGCAATGCCATTATAGTACGCGGTCGGTCGATATAGACCCGGTCGGTGTGTTGAACACCTACCATACAGCGCTGAAATATGCACTAACATTTTAACCTTTAACCTAGTCAGTGTTAATGTACACCTTAAGATAACGTACCTATGTTTTGTATAAGATGGTCCCAGCTCAAAGCCGTGGCAAAGATATTGAGAGTACACCACAATACTGTGTGTACATGTAATGCTTATCAGGTAAATTTCATCAATCATTTGATTCTTTACCCTATCGGAATTCACCATTACATGAAGAGTTTGTTCGCAAAAACCGATAAGTCCATTTTTGAAGATTTTGAAGTACGGTCTCTGTCATAAAGTACAAAATAGCACCTTTTAAATGATATATTGGTAACTACATATAAAGGTACATTGTACATTTGTGAAGTTATGGTCAAAAGAAGTAAATATTTTCTTATTATTCTCTTTATTTTTCTTGACTTTTATTTACTCGCAAATATCTCCATTTGGCAAATATGGACTTTTCGGTTTTTGTGAACAAACTCCTTATATTCAAGCTTACCACAAGACTCATACCACAGGTAGACATCATCTCACGATGGTGTGAGTTTATGGTCATAACTCAAAGCTGTGGAAACTTGCGATCACGTCGCAATACTATGCCAACAATGCTTACCGCGTAAAGTTCATTGACAATTTGACCTTTAAATTTGTCTTGAAGTCCTGACCTTGCAATGAAGAACTATCAGCAAACATGATGTACCTGAATGACATTCTCTTTTATGTTCGTCTTTTGCAGGCCTTCATCAACCTGTCTGTCCTGCTCATAGTCCACATTGCAGCGTTGCCAGGTAATCAAATAGCAGTTATTCAGTATCATACAACCTCCAAGTAGATCCTTGTCATTTGATTGGAGGATTGTTGGTGACGTGATATTCAATAAGTGCTCCATTCAACGTGCCGTACAATTTTTGTTCCATTTTTACGTGCAACTTGGTTCGATTTTTTTCGTTATATTCCACGGTTCGAGAAATTGTACCGTACTGCATGTACTGTGTGTTCCATAGTGAGAATGCATGCAGCTAGCGCGCAGTAAACGTGTGCGGTACATGCACGTAGTGCTGGTGTAAAGTGTACGTATGAGCGCTAGCTATAACTGCAGCGCAGTCGTAGACGACAAAATCTCGTTTGTTTCTCAACAAGACGTCAGACATGGTGGCTGTTCAAACTAGTTTCGTTTTGCTAAATAACGACGAACTTGGGGAATTGGTTGGTGCCGCGGACTCGACGAACGTACGGACGAGTGGTTAAAGGCGACGTCTCAGAGACGTGAGGTTGCACACCTGCGGGTTCGAACCCCACAAGAGCACGAAAAAAAACAACAACCAACAAACAAACAAATACAGTTTGCTGTGCATCGTCTGGAAGCGTTTGCGGAATGTACTGTCACAGAACGCCTTTTGCTTCCCTACACTACAAGGTTACGGCAATGCTGAACTCGAATTCACGAAGGTGGTACAAATGAAACCATGGCTTCAACCATGGACAAAAAACATGGAGCGCCATGTGTCGCACGGAATATTTCGTTACGAAATTGGTCATTTCGTCGACAAAATGACCGTTTCGTTAATTTCGAAATTCATTTTTACGTGTCATTTCGTTACAAAATGTTGTCATTTCGTTACAAAATGTTGTCATTTCGTTCATTGTCATTTCGTTACAAAATGTTGTCATTTCGTTACAAAATAATCATTTCATCAACGAAATGACTGATTTCGTAATGAAATATTCCATGCGACACTTGGCGCTCCATGGTTTTTGTCCATGGTTTAAACCATGGTTTCATTTTATTTCCACCTTCGTGAATTCGTTCCAATGCGTTTCTGTCTTGTTTTTATGGTATTGAGAATGCATGCAGCTAGCGCAGTGTACGTGTGCGGTACATAAAGATCTAGGACCTACTTGGACGTTGTATAAAACAAATAGAGAACGTTTCCATTCGTTCAATGGTACGAATATTTTCATTCGTTGACAGATTTGGATTGTTCCACTGAACTAGTAAACATTCATTATTTGTATAATGTACCCTGTTACCGAATCGAGGCTTCAAGTAGAAATTGCCTTACTTTATTTTGATCGGATCTGAAATCGCAAATTGCTCATTCAGTTTATCAAGTATTCCTTGCAGCTTAGATTATCACTTGATCTTCATTATAGGTATATCAGCAATTCAAAATTTAAGTATACCGACATATCCTAGCTGTCAGTAGGACTAGACCAGGCTAATTCAATGAATATTCAGGAAACAGGATAAAATGTGCCAGTTAGAGCCCTTACATTTCACGCAGTTCCATTTTACCACTATACATCTATTCTATGAATGTTCGTGTGTATATAAATGCATATATATCTAATGTATTGTATATGCATACGCATAATATAATTATATGTAATGTATTATATATACATATTATATATATATATATATATATATACATATTATATATGCGTGTGTGTGTATATATGTGACCGTGCACCTCAAAACGAACATAAAGTCGCACACACTGATTTTGCATGAGGACTGAAAATAAGTGAAATGGGTCAACCAAGCCGAACTTGACTTTTTCATATTTTCTGAAAGAGCGGGTCTTCTTTTACAATATGCTAAAATTTGGTATCATAAAACGGGCAGGAAAGTGTGTTTTTTTAGCAGTTTATCTCGAACATTTTTGGTAGAATAGTGTGATTTGGTGTGTCTTTAGAATCCATTTTTCATTTCTGAAAAACCTTGTCCACACTCTTCACTTTCAACTCTAATAACTTTTGAAAGGACAGTGCTACTGCTTTGAAAGTTGGCATTAATTATGGACAGAATGTGTTAATGAGGCATGCTCAATTTCACTTTAATCTGATAATTCCTTTATTGTTGTTACTCTGGTGGTTTACTTCCTGTTTTTTGTCCCATTCATCGCACAGCCAGCATGGTTTGGTAAAGATTAAGCGCTTGAATAGACACTGTACACATATGTGTATATATGTGTAGAAGCCAAAAAGCTGTCGTAGCGGTGACTTCTTTCGCAAAAAAAAAATATATATGTATATATATGTATATATAATTTATATATATATATGTATATATATATATATATATATATATATATATATATATATATATATATATATATAATATATATATATATATATATATATATATATATAATTATATATATATATATATATATATATATATATATATATATATATATATATATATATATATATATATATATATATGTATTTATTTATTCATCTATGCCGGGTTTTCGAATTTCCAAAAGGGCTAACTTTTGGTGGCCACGTGTGACAATAGGGCTCAAACGGGCCGACAGATGGGAAAAAAAAATCAATTTTGAACAATGTTGAACACTGTTTATATACATTAATTATGTCATGATCATGATATCATGGAGTAGCAGCTCCAAGATTATACCTTCAGTAAGCCTATGTATCATTATACTACTTGAATTATGATTAATGAAACACGATTAGTGTCGTCATATTGTCCATATTGTTTGTAGTTTCTAAGTTCTACCCCTTACAAAATCTTTGGTGTCTAACAGGAATTTGTGAATCAAATGGAGATGCGTGTCGAAGTGTACATGACGGGATGAAAGACATGTGTCCGTATGTATTCTCCGAAAAGACTGGCGGATACATAAGGCTGACTCCGAAGTACGTCCAACTGGACCACCCTAATTATGACGTCCTAGTCCCAAAAGAGGCCAGAGGAATGACCAATTATTACTGCGCCCACCCAGGTACTAGTAGAACTGTTGGTGACTAGATAGATGATTGAGTATACGGTTCTACCAAGGAGGTATGCTAGGCTTAGTACCTCCTTGGTTCTACCTATCTAATTTGCTGCGATAATCGTAGCAATACATTTCATAGATAAATGTGTGACTAAATCCCTGCTTACACAGAGCCTATCAAAATAGAGTTATCGCGGCAATGACCGAGTAGCGTCAGGTTATTTTTTCTCTTTTTTTTTTTACCCTGCTTTTCAAAATGGTCCACGCAAAATGTTACTCGGACGTTGTCACGGTACCATTTGCCAAATTCTGGCCTATAGCATTACCCTGACATTACAATGCAACTGCGGTTAAAATTCCTTTGATACACTCAACCCGTATGCGCAGCATTGCAGACAAAGAAGGACTGACATGCCACGAGCCACTACTGATTTCTAGTTGAGATCAGGGTGATTGAATGTGCACAATGTAGAACATTAGGCGGCGCTGTCCGGTAGGCGTGGTAGTCGCATCAGTGCACACACCCCCTTTGTGGAAACCTACCCCGGTATATAGCTTTCCGTGTATGTCTGTTTAAACGGTACCCCTCATTCTCTCGTACGATTTTGTGTGTTTAGGTGCGTGTGTGTGTGTGTGTGTGTGTGTGTGCGTGTGTTTGTTGTTGTTGTATGAGAAATGGTGTTCTCCAGACGTTGTCGCGGCATTGACCCCGTTTACAGTGCGGGGCTGGGCCGAGCCGTGGCCGAGCCGCCGAGCCCAGCCTCAATTGCGAGGCCGGGCCCCGCAATTTTGTCCGTTTACACTGCTGGGCTCGGTCGCGGTTTTGATTGAAATCTTTCAATACATATTGTCGTAGTGGCGCTCTGCTTGTAAACAAACGCAATTTGGTATTGTCTAGTTTTCAGACCCTTGCCGAATGAATTCCGTGCCGACGAGGTCGCCGTTCGGGCAAAGGCCTTTGCCGAAGGAAAAAATCTTTTGCAGGACAAACCCACCTTAAACTATACTAGTTTTCGACGTTGAGGGGGTTAATATCCTGAATAGCGAAAGATACAGGCAGAGGGTTTGGAAGCCAGACTAAAATTGGCCTCGCATTTGGCCCAGTTTGCGTTTACACTAAGAAAAGGCCGGGCTCGGCCGCGGCCGAGACCACCTCCAGAGCGAGGTCAAATGCGAGGCCATTTTTGGCCTCGCATTTGGCCTTTGCGCGTTTACACACTGAAGTGAAGGTAGACTCGGCCGCGGCCGAGCCTCGCACTGTAAACGGGGTCTAGGGCACGGTAAGGTCTGTTCAAACAGGGCTTTGTGAGGGATATTCCCCATCACCTGTGTGGAATATTTGCATATCCCTATCGTACTTTTATAGATTATCATAATAGGAAAAAAAATTGAAACACAAACACTCAACATTGGTCTGCACCGTTCTGATAGTCGAAAGTCGACGTCGTTTTCATAAAATTGTGTGACTGGCATTTGTTATTTAACGTTCTACAAGAGATGATTTGAAAGTAGTATATTACGCATTTTGGAAAATTTCATTCTTCTTCATATCGCAGTCCTCGGGAGAGAAATGTCATGAAATTGCTAGTCTTTATAATAACATTCGTTGTGGATGTAAAAACAATCAATTAGGAATGTACTTGGGACTTGATACAACCTGTAGCAAAAACAATGAATGTAATATATGTATATGCGTTTATCACAACTTGGTCTTCGATGAATGAGCATACATCTTTTCCTCTTTTAAATGCAGCTTGTCTGCCAAATCCTTGTGGAAATGGAGGAAACTGTTCGGAGACATTGGTCGACTTCGAATGCCATTGCAGCAGGAATTATACCGGAAAGACATGCTTTATTCGTACGTGTTTCAGCGATTGGTACTATACTGTATGCCCCCCCCCCCCCCCCCCCCCCGCCCTTTACAGGCGGATTTCTGCTTTGATAACTTTTAATATGATTAAACTGTCTGAATGCGATTTCAGAGTCTAAGAATTTAACATCCTACCTATATCTTGCTGAAAACCCCATTAATTTGGTTAAGTGGTCACAGAGAAATGTGGATCGTTGTAAAGCAAGTCGTGCGTCTATTCCTTCCACGTTCAGCGCGTGGATGCTATTGGAACTGCGTATGTGTGAACACAGTGGACAGAACTTAGGCATTAATTATACTCTACAAAGATCCTCATTTTCCTTTGACCATTGAAACAAACCGGATGGGGTTTTCTGTAAGATGGGGGAAATAACTTATAGTTTGAAATCTTTACATTGCATTAGAATGGATTAGTTATTTTTAAAGTCATTGTTGTGGAGGGTCCCATTGTAACTGATTTTTTTTTTTTTTTTTTTTTTTGTGGCGGTGGGAGGGCATACGATATATATTGTTTTTCGTGGCTTACAATCATAAGGCAAACACCTTGTCAAATTCCCATTTCCTGAATTGAGGTGTTTACATTATCTTAAAGAGAGAATGTACTTTACGGCCGAGAGTCCGAATGTACTACTTGAGGACTAGATTTATGGAGATGTGGGATATTAGAGATATGGATGGTCACAATTTAGAGAAGTGCTACGTAGTTTGTTTTGCATTAGGCCTATAATAATACACTTTTTGTCGATATCTATGTGCAACATGACAACGCGGCCTCTCGTTTGGTACCGATTTTTTTTTTTAACAACTCCTTCAAATAATGCCCCGAATTCTACAAGATAGTTAAGATTAAATCCGTGAAACCTTTTAAAGGAAGGACATTATTGTGTGTATCCTGCCTGATTATGGATTTTGGGAACTACGCTAAACTAAGTACTTATAGAGGCAGTATTCCATTAGCTGTATTTTCTGGCACCAATTTCATCTTCTTTCCACTTTTTTGTTTTAATATTGTCCCAACAGCCCTGTGTCCAGAGGGATGGTCTGCTCGTGACTTTGAGACTGAGTCGTGTTATCTTCACCAATCCAACGCTCTGACATGGACCGCTGCGAGGGACTCTTGCGTTCAACTTGGTGGATACCTAGCAGCCATTCAGACTCCCGAAGAGATGACGTCAGTGAGGGAATACGTGACGTCAAAGTACGGAACTTTCGTTGGTCCATGGGTATGGACAGGCTTGAATGACCGCGACAGCGAGAGAACCTTTACCTGGATCGACTTTGGCGGCGCTCTTCCCCTGTCCAGCAGTTTGTGGAATCCCGGCGAGCCAAGCAATGGCAATAATAACGAGCACTGCGTAGCAGCAAACGGACAGAAATTAAACGATGCCCCTTGTAGCACTTCCTATCCATACCTCTGCGAGCTCCATCTCTGAACCAAAAGAATGTCGTTATCTACTGTGCTGGCGATACCTCGCAGCTGAATCACCCATTACGGAGACCGTGCTCTTATCTATGTAGCACCAACCATCTGGAACAGGCTGCCTGGAAGCATCAGGGACACACATAACCTCAAAACTCTCCTACCACGCCTAAGTTTCATCTGTTTATTAAGGAGTATATTTAGGACATTCTAGTTATTATCTGTATAAAGGACTTTTTATCGAGTGTCTCGATTTATTTAGCTGACTTATTCATCTGAATCATGTTGTAGACTGATTATAATGTATCAATTATTGTAGAGCCTTAAGTGACATATTGTCAGAAAGTGCGCATTAGAAAATATTTGTTATCATTATTAATGTCTCTATCGTCCCAACATATCTCTTGGAGATCAATATCATGTCAAGTTCCACCCTGGAACCTTAGACTTCTAGTACTTTTCTGAGGATTCGCGCCGTCTCAGGCAGTGCTGCTTTTTGGAGCGTTTGCACTTGATCGGGCACGCCTACATCGTCCAAGTGCCCGTCGAAAACGGGAGAGTTGGAGTCTCTGGTGCCGTCGCAGCTGCTTTGGCGTTGTTCCGAGTGCTGCAATGACAATAGGGATCACCTTCGTTTTCATATTCCACAGGCGGCGAAGATCTCTGGCAAGGTCCTGGTACTTTTCTATCTTTTCCTTCGCCTTCTTGTCTACTTTGCTGTCTCCCGGTACCGCGACAGCGACGATCGGGCACATCTGTCGAACCCTTTCTACGACGATGATATCCGGACGCCTATGCTAGATGATATTGTCAGTTTGAACATCGATATCCCACAGGATTTTAACGTGGTCGTTTTCAGAAACTTTCTGTGGTTCGTGCGTATACCGTTATTATGCTCTCACATGGTATTTTATGTTTTTTGCAAAGCTCCCAGTGAACGACTTGTGCCAGTTTATCATGTCGTCTTTTGTACTCTTTTTGTATGGAAGGCCGTTGCGGACGTGATTCGTTTTGGGCATACGTATGGAAACGGGCATACGTATGCAACTGCCTTAAAGGCCGTGTCACACCTTTCCGGGCAAGTCTTGCGTGCGACTTGCAAAGAACAATTTTGACTACCCCGAGGTCCCCGTAGATGAATCGCACATGACAGTACCTTGCATGTATCTCAACCGCAGTCGCCCGGAGGTGCGCCCGCATTTTTTTTTTTTTTTTTAACCCGCAACCGTGTTTAGGCCCTGTCACACCTTTCCGGGTAAGCTACTCGGGCCTGTCACGTGTAGGGATTTTCTAGCATACCGGACATTCCTGAGGGCGGAAAAGGATTTGAGCGAGTCAGCGCATGTGTTAAGACACTTGCTGGACGCGTTCTACTTAAAATGTACTTGCGAGTATACTGTGTGACCTTTGTACCAGTCGCGTGGGGGCTGACAACTCAGTGAAGGAATTCCTCTAATGGAATGGCTGAAATACCACAGAATTTCATTATCTTGGCTGCATACGAGACTGCGAAGTACCTACGTGGGAGTTGCCAGGGAAGTGCTGCCACTAAGGGCCTCCTACTGGCGTTCTGCGTGGACCTCTACGAGCATTCCCGCGACTCACCCGGAAAAAGTTGTGGTCATGCTCAAAACTTGGCTGCGGTTAAATAGGACTTACGTGAGCACCGCAGGGCAACTACGCGCTAGATACTGTCAGGTGCGGACCAACTGCGGAGAGCTCCGGGGAGTAGATTTGTTTCCCCGCAAGTCAAGCCGCAAAACTTCCCCCGTACGGTATTGCAAACATTCTTGTTCGCCCGCTGAAAATCTTCTACATGCTGGTAACTACCTCCTCGCCACAAGCCCGCGTAGCTTGCTTGTTTGCAATTTTCATTCATGCCTTGTCATACCGTACGGGGGATATATATGCGTGCGCACCTCCGGGCGACTACTTTTGAGATACATGCTAGGTACTGTCATGTGCGGATCATCTACGGGGACCTCCGGGTAGTCAAAATTGTTCTTTGCAAGTCGCACGTAAGGCTGGTGTGACACAGCCTTTAGCAAACGTTTGCTAATTAACCAATCAGCGAGTGTTGTTTGGCAAACGTTTGCGCGGTGCGACAGTATACGTTTCTAGGTTTTGTTTGTTGGTTTTTTTTTAAGCAAACGTATGCCGTTTTCAGAATGCCAGTAAATTGATTTCCAAGGCAACCAATGAAGTTAGCTGTTAGAACCAGCTGATCAGCTCAGCACGTATGTACGCGGTACCTCCTTGCTCAGATCAGGCGTGAGTACCTACCGTGCACACTACATACACACATACAAACGAAGTACCTGATTGGTCGATCAATTGCATCCGTATGCGCAGTAATTTAACATTTAACGGGGCATACGTATAATAAATAACATGCAAACGTTTGCTAAACACCGTACAAACGTATGCTAAACACAGTATACAAGCGCTTGGCAAACAACACTCGCTTCTTGGTCAATTAGCAAACGTTTGCTAAAGGCAGTTGCATACATATGCCCATTTCCATACGTATGCCCCAAACGAATCATTTCCGCAACGGTCTTCTATATTTTTGGGCCAGTTTATTACAGCAACATACGATGTTGAGGCTGATTTGCTCCATTATCAATCAACCTGATGCGCTCATGAGCCCGTGCGGCCTTCATATTATTATTCTTATTATCATTATCATTATTATTATTAGTAGTAGTAGTAGAAGTAGTAGTATCATTATAGTTATTATTATTATTATTATTACCTTAAGATCGGACAGTAAATGCCTTATCTTTTATTAACGTCTCCAACTGCGGCAGAGAAAATCAGAGCAACTGCACGAGGCAATGTAATATATGGACTTAAATTAAATCATAGTAATATTCTCAATATCACTTATTTTGACGAATTGATATCTACATTACAAAGTGCCATATATTTCACAATGATTTTCATACTAGTGTATTTGTCTTCAGCTAACTTCGATACTCGGCAGAAAAAACAACAACAAACAAACACACACACAAACAAGCACAAACAAAACCTTCTAAACCAAGGTTCTGCCAATGACACCACCTGTCAAAATCATTGCTAAAGTAGCAATTATAATATGATTAGCAAAAGACACTGTAGTGCACCGTTCCCTTAGAAATAGACTTGCATGTTTCCAATTACTATTATGATTAACTAAAACCATTGCATGGGAAAAAATAATTAAGTCAAAAATGATCTTTAAAAGTGTCAAAATTCTCCTCAATCTTGAAAATATTTCAGTCATATCTGTTTCATCGTTTTTCATAGGATTGATTATGGTCGCTTCTTAGAATGGAGAAATAATAGTGCGTTACAATTATACATATATCATGCACATTGCAATTGAATGACAAATTGTCCTACATCGACGTAAATAAGCACTGAATTGATCAGTGTTTTAGTACTAGCCATGATAAAAAAAAAAAAAAATCATGGACATAAATACTCGAGCAGGATTCGAACCTACGACCTCCTGATCACCGGACAGGCGTCATCTCCACTAGACCACCGAGCTTTCGCCAAGTGTTGTTTCTAATCCTTAAGGATGCAGCGGGTACTGCGTAATACGCAGGTCTAGTGGAGATGACTCCTGTCCGGTGGTCAGGAGGTCGTAGGTTCGAATCCTGCTCGAATATGTACGCCAATGATTTTTTTATCATGGCTACTACTAAAACACTGATCAATCCAGTGCTTATTTACGTCGATGTAAGGCAGTTTGTCAATCAGTTGCAATGAAAACATTTCGACGGAAGAATTTCATGAATTTGAATCATGTACATTGATATGAACAATTCATATTTCTACCATTCCTTATACAGTGCACTCCCGTTACAACGAACACGGTTATAACGAAATTTCGTTATAACGAAGTAAATTTTCTGGTCCCAAAATTATTACCATTAAAGTCAATGGTACAAAATTCGCTTATAACGAACACGGTTATAGCGAAATTTCCGTTTTAACGAAGTCTTTTCCGAGCGCCATAGACAAACAAAAATAAAAGAAATGTGCTCCGTTATAACAAAATGCGAATTGCTTTGGAAAACACGTAGCGGAACAAGCATTTCGATAGCGTCTCTGCATGGGTGAACGCTTCACACCACTGTGTGTTTGCTCCTTGTGTCACGCACAGTTTCTGAGGGGAACTTGCGTTTATTAATGTAATACAGTTATCCCTTCACATTTCACAAAGCTTTCCAGTACAATGATATATATACGTGGTTTCCTTGTTTTCGTTATATATTGTATTTGTTCGGTTATAACGAAATTTCGTTATAACGAAAGAAAACTGCCGGTCCCGAGCATTTCGTTATAACGGGAGTGCACTGTACATATATTATCAGCCATAAATTCATTTTGCATGAAACATACTTCTCCGGGATGTGATAGTTCTTTCTTGACGGGTTTTCTGTGCGTTTAGTGGCATTGGACATGGGTTCAATAGAGGAAACAAAATATATACAACATGTAGGCTCACGATGACTTTTAAATTAAGAAGTGTGAAATGCAGTCCATCACGTTAAGACATGACTTTACATGTGCACACTCCCTTCAAAATGAGTCGTAATGCCAATATTTCACATTTGGCTAATTTCATCTACTTTAAGCTCACCTGAGCCAAAGGCTCAAGAAAGATATTACTATCATTCATCGTCCGTGATCTGTTGGGCGTAAACTATTAACGTTATATCTTTCTTTTTGAAAACACTTGGACGAATTTTCATTTTTGATCTCATTTTGTTCAAATGGACACCATGCTAATGTTAATGTTAAAATCAATATTATGAGCAATAGATCGGTGACTGCAGTTTCAAATTTGTTTATGACAGATCTTTGGGTGCCCCCTGGGAGACCAACTTTTTCACAATTCTTACATTTCATCTTTGTCTTGAAAATGCATGGTCAAATTGTCACCAGATTCCGCAAGTATCGTCGCTCGGGTGCCGGAATATGTACTAGTACCAATGAGCATCATGTTCTACTTGGGTCAAACTACTGACACAGTGTTCCGCAGGCCTGGGGAGGGTGGTGATCCAAAGCCTGAAATTAGGGATTCTTTACAAAAATCTCTTCCAAGACTAGCAGTGATAGAGTCATCAAACTTGATGTTACTAGCAAGTAGAATGGTGGCAGTATTGTGTCAAGTTTGTACAAAGAGAGATCTGGGGATGACTCCCTGACATTGAGGGGGAGGGGGACCAATTAGGGCCCAATTTTCACATTTTCATCTTCCTCTTGAAAACCCAAGCGGATTTTTTTTTTCACCGAATTCGGAAGGTACCACCCATAGAGTGAAAGGATCTCAGTACGTTAATCTTAATCGTCTTCTAAGGGATAGGATGCGAAACATCTGAGTTAACGTTATGAGTAGTTTCGGCTATGTTTGTCTACAACGACGGAAGTCTCCCAGAATGCGTAAAGGGTGAACTCACGATACTCGAGTAAAGCCCTAGACCTCCGCCGGGATTCTTATTTTTTCGCTGATTGACACTGTAATCACTCTCTGTGACAAAATACTTTGCAGAGTCAGTGTGTACAACGCTATGGAGCATTTTATGTCCGTCGGCGATGAAAGCATCGAACGGGTTTATAGGTCTGTATACACATCAGTCAGTAAACTTAGCAAGAGAAAGTAGACTCTTTTTATTACACCCATGTATGAGTAACCACTTTTATTGCAAGTTCGAAAGTGATTTCAGTGAACGTCTTTTTGGTTTCCACTAATATGCATCCTGGATTTACTGAATCAATGACAATACAAGGGGCTGCTCATACTGTCCCACTACAAGATGTATAACAACTATATGACAGTTATATAGCAACACAAAACTGGCCCATTTCCCAACTTTCGGTTCTTTGGATTACCGAAAAAAAAAGAACACACGCACATACGTAAACACACCAAACTTATGACTTTCCAAAGAATACCAGAGATTTTTTCCTGCCGAGGTGAGCACTACTTTTGAATGCTCGCCAGGGTCAACAGCTCCTTCTCCAAAAAAAAATAAAGTGTTCCGAAATTCTAGTATTGTTAAGTGTCTAATTGAAGTAAAATAATTATGCAAGTACAGCATGTAATGTAATACGGAAGCAAAGTAAGATACATGTGTATGCACATGTGTGACGGTATAGCAATACGATGTGGCCACATAAGTCAAGCTGTACATTATTATGATGATGGTCTCCTTTGTACACTGTTTTCTCCATTTTAATAGTTACGTATAATTATAGTATGTAATAATCAACATTTACATGTATGTTCTGTTATATTACGCTTTTGAGAGCATTTTTTTGTATTGAAAATTCATATATCAATTTGTATCTTTCACCTTTCATTCTAATCATACACAGCCCTTCCACTGTCCACAAGTATAACATACTTCACACGGCGTCTTGTCGGGCACTTTCAGACGTAACTTGTGCTTGTATTCTGTATTTTGTTTCGTTACTGAAACTGCAACGGTCCTACACTCAAAATTCAGTGAATACTTTCAACACATTATCCTCACATTTCACTTGAAATTGACATAATACATGTACCAAGAAATACATAAAAACAGACATTACAAATACATATAATATGCAAGGAATTATAACTTAAATGTTTATTTGCATGAGAGATCAAAACAAGTCATAATACACTACCGGCACTTTTTTATATATAACAAGATCTAAAATATGAAAGAACCTCAAAACAGAGTTGTAATTGAGGATTACATTCAAGGAACAAACACAGTAAAATACATTTTGGAATGGAGATGGGACACACAGTAAGACTATTATATAACGACGTAATTATCTAGAAACTAAAAAAAATGCACACATGCAATGGGCAAAATTCAAAATTACATTCAAATCAAAATTAAAATTTATTTCCTTTTTCGATTATCAAGAATAGCATAATAAACATCTTACTTTCTTCAGTGATAAAAATCATGTAAACAAAGTAATGTGGATGTACCAGAGTAAACAATAACTGTAGAATTACAGTAAAGATACATTAATGAGACTGAAGTAAAATGATATAGAGTGAAAAATATCAATATGCACAAAAGTAAAAGAAAGAGGAGAACTAGGAGAAAAAGCAAAGGTAACAAAAACTCAAATTGACTAAAAAAGACATAATTTGGAAGTAAAATAATACAGAAATGTGCCTTTTTCAACCAAAACAGTACATTTATATTTATGGTTGGTTTAATGATCGAAGCAACTTTACTCGTAAAGTTGTGTATACAATAACAATTATTCAATTGTCATTGTTGACCTTGAGGAAGACGTATATATTATTCGAAATTTGGTCTGGAGAAATAATACTGTTGGATTGAAATTCATTACTACCCTAATTCGTCATATATATATATATATATATATATATATATATATATGAAACCTCTGTAATTTATTCTCCCTAAAATATGTGTGTTTAAATGACACAACACTACCCCTACTCGTCTCATAAACACACGTACACAAGCGTTCATATGCGCACTCAAACATTATACTTGTAGGCGCCTTGTAACAATGTTGTATTATTGCGCTTTGTAATTCTCAGCCTATATTTCAAGACCCTGAAGCCCGATATTCAAAAAGTTGGAAGGCTGGCCAGAGAGATATTCCCCAGACTCCTCGTAATGAATTGTGCACAACACACACAGACACAGAAACTCGACTGGAGTCGACCGTTACCGACTCTTCAATGTACGTATTCGCTGACCAATACTATTCGTGATTTTGTATGCACCCCAGGTGGGCAGCGAACGAATAAAATTCTCGGTATTGCCATTACCTTTAGTTGCCGCGCGCAGAGCAGCTTTTTAGGTGCATTATGGGATAGCTCAAGGGACAAACTTGTCCCGGTTTTGGCTGCACATGCGCTCAGATAACGCTCTGTCTTTATTCAGAGGTGTTTTTTCAAAGATTTCTTCCCTTTTCATCGTGTGACCAGCACATTGAAACCTTGCACTAGTGAACCATGACTCTAGTGACCGTAAATCAGTAAAACTTAGAAACTTTCAACTCTTTTCAGCTGAATGATAGCCAAGAAAAAGGGGGAACAACGGAAAAGCAGACAAATCCTATAACTCCATTGAATCGCATGGAAACTGGCACTCGCTTGAGATAACCGGAAGCGAACAAGAGCACCGAGGAATCCCACATAGCGTCTGTGACAGAGCTGTTCGGCGTGCGCAGAAATTTTCTGCGCATTGGCAATACCGAGAATTGGTCCACCAATGAATGCCCGCGCTGCGTGGGTGTTTAACAAAGTTAATCCAATCGTCTAGCACAGAGATCTGACACTCTTATTACCTATATCGTCCCAATATTTCACATATTAAAAGGGAATACTAAAGAAACCATCGAAATAGTTTCCTGTGTGCTTTCTTTATCTATTGCCTTCATGCCTAAATTTCTACAGGGCAGCACTGCCCTATGAAGTGGAATTATGGTCTCTGCGCATGGAACGCTTTCTTGCGTTAAAACTCGGAATGAGAATGTGTGATGAGGCGATTAATTGAGAGAACCACGTGATGTCAACACGACGGCTAAAACAGTTGTGATATCTATCCACGTAATGATGTCCCATATTATGAATAATTCATGAGTTCCTCTAGGAAAGCTAGATATGATTGGCCGTGGTAGGACACCGAAAGTTACATCACCTGAATTATTTTCTCATCCTATGATATTACTGTGCTTCATAAATATGGGAATACATGTAATACCAACCCCACTTAAGTGTATCCAGTACCTGCACGGAGTAGGCATCAGTCATACAAATTGGCCCTCTCGTTGAAAGATGGGATTTCTATACCTGGGACAGAAGCATGGGGAAAATAGGGTAAGTTTTGTGATAGAGAACTGTGTTTAACTACATTTGGAATTTGATACTTCACTTTATGATGGTAACTGTGGTTAAAAGAAACAAAATGCTATAGCACTGTCCACTATGTCGTGCCATGTTGATAGAGTTTAGTTGTTTGCTAATCATTGGACAATCTCAAACATAATCATTTAAAACCAGAGAAAGGTGCACGTTACGTACAAGATTTTATTGTTGTTGTTTTTTAGACCACAGAGAGTAACATGGCTGAAACTAAAAAGGCTCCAGTCGACGTATTGTAAGATATTTCAGAAATATCCTTGCAGACGGGTAGACCTTCCAATGGACTCCTTTTGTAGGTAGAAAAGTAATTGATCATTGATAGACAAGTTTGATATTTGATGTTTATTTCTTGTTGTATGCACAATCAAAGAGAGAAAAATATTTTTCGGACAGTATTCATTGCAATTAAATAATTATCCTATACCAGGGCTCGACACTAACTTTTTTTGTTTGGCGGCCCGATGGGGCCACCAAAATCCTCAATTTCAAATTTTTGGTTGCCCGAGAGAAAAATTTGGTGGCCCCGAAAAAAAACAATAAAAAACATTAAAAGTCCTGTTTTTTTCAATGAGTCAAATATCTAAGTTTTATCCAGTCATAGTAAGAATTGGAAGTTGGACATCTTATCTACTCATAAATAAACCTCAACAAACTCGCAACACTCACTCTCAGGCACTCATTCAGTCCTTTTCATCCATCCTTTAAACAAATATAACTGCTAATTTCCGGCGCAAAAAAGTTACGAATTAATTGACGTACTTTTGAAAAAAAAACAATTGGTGGCCCGAGGCGGGCCACCAAATTTGCCCTTTTTTGAAATTTGGTGTCCCGACTTTCAATTTTGGTGGCCCCGGGCCACCGGGCCACCGTTAGTGTCGAGCCCTGCCTATACACACACACACACAAAAGAATGCTGTCATAGTAAGGTTCGCCAAGGCGTGCTTTTAGCCGGTATCGTATATCGAGCAATTAAACTTATCTTTTCTAAACAAACAACAAATTTCCGAGAACTCTACGGGATAGAGGGAAATCGACAAAGTCAAGCATTCCTAATGCAATTGTTTACATTCACCTTTTGTGGTCTTAAGAAGTTTAATATTGGTAAAGCAGCAAGATCTTAATTTGAGCATGCCTACGCTACAAATCTTAACTGATTTCACGTTTTATGCTGCAGTGTTTTCTCGATGATAAGGAGTAGAAATCAATTACTGCTATTGGAGGAAAGGGGTTATTTTCGACAAGAAATTACAAAATGTATAGCTGGTGAAGGAGAGAATAAAGTTCTGCTTTCTAGGACTGAAAACATCAGACATTTGTCATTTTCGTACTTTCTCCAGGTAAAGAACCCTGCAACACATTCAAAATATAATCTGCGTAAGGGGAAAAAATAGTCCACGTACTTGTAATAACTGGTGATAAAGAGGATCGAAGCACAGATAACTGTTAAAAAGCAAGTCATTTAAGAACATGAAATCAAATCTAGGTATCAAACATAAGATACAAATAAACCTCCTCACTAAAGTACCATCACGTACCACCCAGAAATACACAAACACACATTCACACTAAGTACGACACTTTATTACGCTTGCAGATCTAGCATTTCGAATGAAGTCGGGTATATTGTTCTAAATGTTAGGTCCATGACAGTAGAAAGAATATATATACATAAATACACATATACACATACACACACACACACACACACACACACACACACACACACATATATATATATATATATATATATATATATATATATATATATATGTATTCAGTTAAAGGCAATCTGATGTTAAAAAGGTAAGTTGCCTATCAATTCAATTCAATGCAATTCATTTATTTCCACACTTCTCATTTAGGGACATTATAACAGAAATCAAACAAGTTCTATCACCTTGTGAACAATGTGCAAAACACAAACAATATACATGGTGATAACACAGTAATTATATGTAATGATAACTGGTCAAGATCGAAATCGAGATGGGGTTGATCAAAGAAAAGTATAACGTGACCTACATGAAAGCAAGCTTGTTTGGCTGTAAGCCCCGAGTAAGCAGTGTTTGTGAAAACGAAATGGAGAACGGATAGAAGATAAGACCAGATGATGTAATGGTGCCAAATAAGAAAACAAATACTGAAATGTGAACCATTACTGTGACCAAGCTGACATTGGTTTCAGGAGTACAACATGATTTACATAATCATAAAGCCTACTTTGGTATATACATTATAAACTGTTGTTGCATTAAAACTATCGCCAGGATATGATCAGTAAGACACAAAAAGTAACATGTACAGCTGTTAAGCCATTTGGTGCCTGCCGTCAAGCTCTGTATGGAAAGTTAGAGAGAGGAAGAGGGAAAGAGGAAGAGAGGGAAACAAAGTAGAATGTGGAACTGCTAATGCTGAATTCGGAGAGCCTGACAGCAAGACCCAAAATGGAATCTGCAGCTTGTTGACAAGAATGTTTGATCGGACAATAACATACCACGGTATTACATAAGACATTGCAATTATTCAGTTTCTGCAATATATGCACTCAATAAAAACTCTTTTAAATTGCGTTTAAAGGAATATAAAGACGAGCAGCTTGTTATTTCGGGGGAGAGGTCATTCCAGTATCTAGGGCCCGTATACATTATCGTGTGTGTGTTTTTTTTTAAGCGAAAATTGTTCGAGTACGTGGAAGGTGAAATGCGTCACTTTGACGAGTAGGATAATTACAAATCAAATAGTTTTTTTTTCTGAACATGCGAGTAAAAACATCCGGTAACTCATTGGCAGAAAATGTATACATAGATATGCCGACGTTTTAACTAAATAAATCTGATGTTTTCAGTATCTTATTTTTGAAAAAAACAAACTCATTCGCGTGGGACAAATATCCAACATGGTTGATATTTCTGATGGCGCGTTTTTGAACACGGAACAGTACATCAAAAAGATTTCTAGGTGCATTCCCCCAAACAGGAATACCATAATTAAGGTACGCAGTAATCAAAGTAGAATAAAGATTAAGCAGGATCTGACTTGGAAAAACACTCTTCAGTTTATTAAGAACACCCGTATTTTTGGAAAAAATATTACTGAAATAACTGACGTGGGATTTCCAAGACAAATCACTGTCAATGAAAAACCCTAGAAATTGTATGCTACTAACTTGATTTAATTCAGTTTCATTAAACTTAATGTTACGAGGAGGGGTTTTAAGACTGTTGCTAAAAAGCACACAATGAATTTTATCGATATTAAGTGACAGTTTGTTGGCGTATATCCAAGATTGCACAGATTTAAGTTCTTTATTCATTGTGTTAACAAGAGTATAAGGATCTCTGCGTGTAAAAAAATAGATTGGAGTCGTCAGCAAAACATATAAAGGAAATAACTTGCGAGGAACTGGGAAGATCGTTAATGTACAAAATGAACAATAGTGGGCCTAGTAAGGAGCCCTGTGGAACACCACATGAAATTAACTTTAACTGAGAATCACGACCATTTATACTCACAAATTGTTTTCTATTTGATAAATTATCTCGAAACCAGTCCAAAGCCTTAACACGTATACCATACTATCGAGTTTGAAAAGATGATGTTTTAAGGGTTATAAGCAAGCAGAGGTCGGTCCATTTACATTTTTGTATTAAAAAAGTCCCCCCCCCCCCCAAAAAAAAAAAAAAAAAGAAAGAAAAAAAGAAAGAAAAAAAGACTAGATTCTTTGGCAGTCTACCTTCCGAAGCATTAATGGCACTGACTATAATAAATCCAGCGAGTCTTTTTGCACCATCTGGAATCTTGTTATACCGGGTGTCCCAAAAAAAGCGGAACGGTGGATTTTCAGTACCTTTCGTTCTAAAAGTGATATATTTTCTGACATCATCAGAAAGAGCATCTTCCGCAGAAGACCATGATACCAAAATTATTACATTTGGTTCAGTACTTTTTATTCTACGCCAATTTCTGTAAATGCAGTCATTTTCAATTTTTTGCGACTTATGATATAATAATTTGGGTGCGACACGCGTTCCATACGGTGAATTGTGTGAGCTCGTTGATCCATGTCAACAAAAGAGAACGCTTCCATATTGGGAGCGCGCACACACACGCACACACACACACACACTGTTTTTTCCCTGGCCCGTGCCCAATGTGAAAGCTGTATCTTTTGTTGACATGGATCACCGAGCTTACACAATATTCAGCGTATGGATCGCGTGTCGCACTCAAATTGTTATCTCATAAGTCGCAAAAATCCGGCGAAATTTGACAATGACTGCATTTTCAGAAATTGGTGTAGAATAAAAAGTACTAAACCAAATTTAATGATTTTGGTATCACAGTCTTCTGCGGAAGATGTTCTTTCTAATGATGCCAAAAGATATATAACTTTTAGACCGCAAGGTACTGAAAATCTACCGTTCCACTTTTTTTGGGACACCCGGGGTATTACAGTTAACTACAGACCTTAATTCCTCACAACATTACAGTAATCGAGAGGTGGAAGATTCATGCCCTTGTGTAGGATCCGTTCTTAGTGTAGTCTCCGCGTTAAGGTCAACATTTATCACTATGTTATTCTGACCAGAAAAACATCATATGTGTCAGCAAAATATTAAAGGTTTTTTCTATCAGTATCTCCTCTTTTTTCTGTATCACACCTGGGTATACCTTTGTTTAATTTACTTTTTTTAGTGGTGTGTTTGGGTTTGGTATCAAACTTGTATGAAGACGTATGAAGCAATCGAGGTATGAGCTCACTAGATTTTTGCATTCACCTACCCAATTCAGGTATTCTTACAGTGTGTAGCGAAAGAATTTGTACATTTATCATCGCATGCTCTAATAATAACTCATGTATCATGATGCCCAATAGTTACGTTGCATTGTTCGATGGCAACATGGAGTTAACCACAGAAAGGGGATACATGTGTTGCTTGACTGCTTTCGCACAGGCTAGTAAACAATCTATCCATTCTGTGTCGACGTGCACAAAGAATCTCGTTTGGGGGCATTGAAGGCTCTCAGAGATTTGCGGGAGGAACGAGATAAGCATTTTCGCTAAAATCTTTTGTTCATATATATATATATATATATATATATATATATATATATATATATATATATATACACACGACAAATCTTCTGTTGTTTACGGCCTCTTACCCCATTTCAGCTCTTTCAGTTTGCAGCCACCAGTATTACACTTTATTACCTATAGGCCTACCTTATTTTACTCATCCGTGCAAATGACATCGTAAAGTAGGAATCTTGTCAAAATTGAAAGCCTCCGACTGAAATGAAAACTATTCTTACCCATTCATATCTGGACTGCATTACTTTTATCCTATCCGCGTTACTTTCTGTTATTGTTCCTATCAGTAATGGGTAGTATGTTCTTTTCAAAAATATATTAATCCTGAATCTCTTCGATAAAAAAAAAACACCGTTGCATGCTACTTTGGATTGTACCCCGGCGTGCCTCTCTCACCTTGGTCGCTTCCGAGTACACTGTTGCTAAAGCAGACGCGGCGATCATTATAATTGCTATTACCTTTTCCATGAGCATACTGGCTGTATATCGTTGTCATAGTAACACCCATATTGTGTCTGAATCATGCCAGCGTCTTCATGATCATTATTCTGATCAATATTGCTAATGGGTCAATTTCGAAATCCTTGATGTTTGATGTTTTATTGATTCTGATAATAATGTGATAATGATCTGATCCGAAAATCACTCGCTTGGTCTCCCTCCTCACAAAAGTGCAAGTGATTGGAACCATGGCAGTTTATAATCAACCACGACAGGTACTACGTCGTCATTCATCATAGCATGTTAGAGATTAGACACCGACATCTCCCCCCCCCCCCCCCCCCCTCTCTTTCTCTCTCGCTCTTTAATTAGCTTTCTTTTTCTTTTCTCTTCACCATGGAATATTCGTGTACAGATTGAAGAAAAGAATAAGAGGGCACGTCAACTGGGAACAACCCAGGATAAAGTGAATCAAATGATCTGAATGAATCATGACGCATGTATTGGGAGTGTAAATCCAGAAGACTGTCGTCAAATAAGCATATATAGCTTGAAGATACGACAGCCTTAAAAGAGAAGAAAAAAGTACTTAGGCAATCCATATATCATCATACATCATCATAATGTACCTATATGGTTTGTATAAGATGGTCCCAGCTCGAAGCTGTGGCAAGCTAATGAGTCATACCACCATACTGTGTGTAAATACAATGCTTATCACGTAAAATCCATTACTCATTTTATTCTTGACCCTGTCGAAATTCACCAATAGTTATGTTTATCGGCATAGTGAGGTGACGTATAACTGTGGTGTTAGCTTTGTGGTCATAACTCGAAACTATATGGAAACTTATAAAGAGTATACATTTCATTTCATTGATCAAGTTTCCACCCAAATTACACAGTGTTGTATTTGCAACATCCATCCATGACAATGTAATAAACAAATGAATTATAAGTTAAGCGTATAAAGACTATAATAACATTTACATAAAAATCAATTGAAATTAAAATCAAGTACACTACATTCATGGCGGATGAATAAAATTGTATATGCGGTTGGAACTTTCACAGAAGCAGCTGATGCCCTTGTAGGGAGTAGGTCCCCCCCCCCCAAAAAAAAAAAAATGTCAAAGACAGGCAGTTACACACACAAAACACACAAACACACACACACACACACACTCTCTCTCTCTCTCTCTGCAAGTGTACTTGCTTGCGCACTCACTCACACACAACAAAGAGAAGAGAATGAGAAAGCGGGGAAAAGGAGAAAACACCAACATAACACCACTGTGCGAGGAATGCTTATCAGCTAAAGCTGATTAACCATTTGATCTTTAATTGCCTTATGAAGTTCTGAACTTGTATATTGAAGAACATTAAGTGAACACGATGTAACTGAATGATATTCGTTTATGTTTATCTTCTGCAGGCCTTCATTAACCTGTATGTCCTGCTCATATTCCACATTGCAGCGTCGCCAGGTAATCAAATAGCAGCTATTCAGTCATGTACCCTGTTACCGAATCGAGGCGTCAACCTTAATTTGATCAGATCTGAAATCGTAAATTGCGCATGGGCTAAACAAGCATTCTTGTTTAATAAATTACCACTTTAACGTCGTTATGATTATATCAGCAATTTGAAATTTAAACACACATCCTGGCTTTCAGTAAGATTAGACTAGGCTAATTCACTAAATCGTATGGGAACAGGACTCTTTTATTTCAACCAATTCCAATTTTAATACGGCTAGGCAACTATTACATGAATGTGTATATATATATATATATATATAAGTAACAAAGCTGCAACAAAGTTCATGCTGTATTCACCAACGGTTTATTTCTTCACACAAAATATTGTGTGAAGAAATAAACCGTTGGTGAATACAGCATGAACTTTGTTGCAGCTTTGTTACTTATCTTTTTATCTTGCCAACACGTGGACTACCTTATCAACATATATATATATATATATATATATATATATATATATATACATGTTATGTGTGTATGTTTATGTGTTTATGTATCTATGTATTTACCCTATAAAGAGGTCCAATGACAATGGGCAACTAAAAATTTATATCGGGCTACGAAATTTCCAAGAGGGCCAACTTGCTCGCCAGGTATAAAAATAGTCACGAGTCAACGGTGGGGTAAAAAAGTCAGTTTATAACACTGTTTATGCACAGTGATATGATCATCATGATACCCTGAAGTATAGGCCTATTATAGCCGCTCCAAGATTATACCTACAGTATTCCTGTGTATCATTATATTTAATACGTGAATTATGATTAATGAAACACGATCAATGTCGTCACATTGTCCACATTGTTTGTATTTTCTAAGTTCTATCCCTTATGATATAATAAAGAATCTCTGATGTCTAACAGGAATTTGTGAATCAAACGGGGATTCGTGTCGTAATGTTCATCGCGAAATGAAAGACGCGTGTCCGAAAGTATTCTCCGAAAGGACTGGCGGCTACGTCAGGCTGACTCCGAAGTACGTCCCACTTGACCATCCTAATTATGACGTCCTGGTTCCTAGGGAGGCCAGAGGGATGACCAATTATTACTGCGCCCACCCAGGTACTATACTGTTGGTGACTAGACAGCTATTTGAGTACGGTGCTCTCCAAGGAGGGATACTAGGCTTAGTACCACATCGGGTTTAGTTGTCCAGTTTGCTGCATAAAGCTAGCATTATATTTCATTCGCATATTTTTATTACATATTTGACTGAATCGATCCCGTTTTAACAGTGTTTCAACAAGAGTTACTGCGGTAACGTCCGGGTAGTGTAAGGGTTTTTGTTGCCTTTTTTAATCTGCTTTTGAAAACGGTCCACGTAAAAAAAAAATAAATAAAAAAAAAATAAAATTATGCGGACGTTGTCACGGTAACTTTTGCCAAATTCTACCCCAGCGTTACCCAGACATTACTGCGACACTCCCCTGACAATCTTTCTATAAGAATGCAACATCAGTTAACATTCCTTTGATACCCTCAACCTACACGCGCAGCACTGCAGACAACGAAGTATTAACATGCCACACGTTCGTGGATTGCAGCCACTGATCTCCATGCTACAGTCACACACAGACGGGTCACAAAACGGATTTGATCCGGATTTGATCCGGATGAAATTGAGTCAAAGTAGTCCCGGAATGGAGGGTAATTTGTGATACAGTCACACACGGCTGGATTTCAAGCCGGGTCCATAAGAAATTAAAGCCGTGTCGCCCCGGTTCGAGCAGTAGAGACCCGTATTGACCCCTATCGAACCGTATAAAAATCCGCTTTAATTCCTTAACTGAATCCTTTTCGACCCCTATATCGATCCGTGTCAACCCGCTTTTATACCCTTACCGACCCGGATGTAAACCTTGTCATCAACCGTTGCATGAAGGCAATGCGGTATGCGGCAAGGGTCCATTACGGTCTTACCCTGCGGGTTGCAGAGGGTCGATGAGAGTCAATGTGATTTGAACCTGGTCAGGTCGGAGAGTAATACGGAATTTAAATCCGTGAAAAAAAAAATTGAACATGACAAACAATTTTTCACCGCCGTAACGTAACCCCCGGAAACATCATGGAATGGACAAGGGTTACGATGCGGGTCAATGCTGGTCTCTGCGGCTCGTACCATGTCGATACGTGTTTTTTTTTTTTTTTTTTATGGACCCAGTTCGAAATCCGGCCGTGTGTGACTGTAGCAAAATGTAGTTGAGGTCAGTGATTGTATGTGCACAACCTGGAACATTAGGCGGTGCTGGCCAGTAGGCGTTAGTTGTATCAGTAGACAACACCCCCTCCGTGGAAGTACCCGAATATATAGCTTTCGGTGTGACACTTCTGTTAAAACGGTACCCCTCACTATCTCCCATGCGTTTTACTTTTTAAAAATTATATATCATTTATATTATTATATTTTCTTTTTTTTGGTGTGTGTGTGTGTGTGTGTGTGTGTGTGTGTGTGTGAGAGAGAATGTGTTGTAGTTGCTGCTGCTGCTGTTTTATGAGGAATTGTGTCCTTCGGACGTTGTTGCGACGTTGTCACGGTAAGGTCTGTTAAAATAGGGCTGGTGTGAGGGAGATTCGCCATCACCTTTGCGGAGTATTTGGATATCGTCATCGTACTTTCATAGATTACAGTATTATAATAGAAAAAAATTGTTGGAACACAAATACTCAAACACTCAACACTGGCCTGTACCGTTCTGATAGTTGCATAGTCAACCATGCACGGGGCTTTCGTAAAATTGCATAGTTGGCTTTTGTTTTAACGTTCAACAGGTGATAATTTCAAAATTAGACATTATGCAGTTTAAGAAGTTTTCACTCTTCCTCACATTGCAGTCCTCGGGAGAGAAATGCCATGACATTGTTAGTCTTCATAATCATATTCGTTGTGGATATAAAAACAGCCGATGAGCAATGTACGAGGGAATTGCTACAACCTGTGAAAAATAATAATAAATGAAATGGAATATGATAGAGCGTTTATCAAAATTTCGTCTTCGATGATTAAGCATACCACTTTCCTCTTTCAAACAGCATGCATACCTAATCCTTGTGGAAATAGAGGAAACTGTTCGGAGACATTGGTCGACTTCGAATGCCATTGCAGCAGGAATTTCATCGGAAAAACGTGCTTTGTTGGTATGCGTTCCAGAATCGAAGCCATATTATATAATAGGCCCACAGTGTGTTCCCTCAAATTTCAATACAAATTGTAATTATGATTAAAATGTCTGAATGCAATTTTGGGGTAAGAGATTTAAAGACATATTTTACCTTTTGCAGATGAAACAAAAATCCAGCCTTAGTGCTTTGAAATAGTTCCTAAATATGAGTTAGGGATAGAAACAATCACTGTAAAAATTTGAATCCATATAATCGATGTTAAGTATTATTAAATACACAAAATGTGAACAATAGTTATGATAAGAATTCGTAAATGCTCGAGATTGGAACTATATATCAATGTGTAAACATAGTTGACATAACTCGGAGGTGAGGGATTCTTGACATGCTCTACAAAGATCCCCATTTCTCTCTGACCACTGAAACAAATCGGGTGGGATTTTCTGTAAGATGTGGGTAAGAAGTTATGGTTTCATACACTGAAATTAAATTTAGATCGATTCACTATTTTTACAGTTATCTTTGAGCATGGTTCCTCTTCAAGAGAATATGTACTTAACGGTCGAAAGTGAGAATGTACTACCGTATATAATCATATAATCAAGTATGAAGACTAGATATATGGAGATATGGGGTATGAGAGATGTGGATGTTCAAAAGTTAGAGAAGTGCTACGTAGTTTGCCTTCTATTATAATATACACGCTGTCCATATCTTATATGTGCAGACATGACAACGCATCTTCTCGTTTGGTATCGATTTTTCTTTTTAAACAACTCCTTCTAAAATAATGTTCCGAATTCGGAGAGGCAGTGAAGATCAAATCCGTGAAACCTACCAAAGAAGGGACATCTGTGTGTAATCTGCCAAATTATGGAGTTTGGGGACTATTAAGCTAAGCTCAGTAATTATTCAGGCAGTGTTACATAAGCTGTATTTTCTAGCTCCATTTTTGTTTTCTTTCAACTTATTGTTTTGATATTGTCCCAACAGCCCAGTGTCCAGAGGGATGGTCTCGGCGTTACTCTGAGAGCGAATCGTGCTATCTTTACCAATCCAACGCTGTGACATGGACCGCTGCGAGGGACTCCTGTGTTCAACTTGGTGGATATCTAGCAGCCATTCAGACTCCCGAAGAGATGACGTCAGTGAGGGAATATTTGACGTCAGCTTCCGTTAACCACTTTGTATGGACAGGCTTGAATGACCGCGACAGTGAGGGAACTTTTACTTGGATTGGCTTTGGCGGCGCTCTACCCCTGTCCAGCAGTTTGTGGAGTCCCGGCGAACCAAACGATTCCTATAATAGAGAGGATTGCATAACAACAGATGGTAATAATTTCTACGATGTCTTTTGCGACAGATCCTTCTCATACCTCTGCGAACTCAATCTCTGAACCACATGAAAGTCATTGAAGATATACCACCGAGTTTACTAACGTCTCTAAGATAGAGCGGCGAAAAGAAATTCAAGAGAATTGTATTTATGCGAATGCTTGTGGACTTATTTCAATTCATAGCAATATTCTCAACATTACCTACGGGCCACAGGAATATCTACATAAGTGTCATATATCATTTCCAATTTCGTGAATCTTATACTTTGTGTTACAAAAAAAAAATCATCTCCCACTTTTGATCTTTTACAGTTCAAAAATTACACTTCGTATAAAAAAAATGTAATCCAACTTTGTAGGGCTAAGTACTATTTCATAATTGTCGATGAGCTCAAAGTTAGTTGTATAGAAAGGGGAACTTTTCCTCTGTAAATCGATACCTAATCATGTCGACAAATGTCATGCATGACTGAGCACATGAACTTTAAAGACAACAATGACAAACTGCCCTTTTCCAAGTTTGTATTTTATTGTGAAGGAACAGAGCATGTCTCACTGCATGCATGAGATCTGTCAGTGAAAGTGGCTAAGTAGGCCAGCATGTTCGAATGAAGGTTTGTGTTTAGGGGTTTTCTAACATCATTATAGTCCATAACATTTGACATGGCCATCTGTCTGATAACTTGGTCACTCCCACAGAGGCCATCCCATGTAACAGTCCATTTTTCTCTGTTTATATTCAACACATAGCTCCCAGTGACAAACCATGTCTTAAATATAAAGAGAGAAAATGGATAATGGTTTAGTCTTTATAAGATGGACCACGTTATCGATAAACTAGCCATGTTGAAGGTTTTAACCATGGTTAGAAGAAACCCTAAACACGAATCTGCATTTGTGCAGGCTGGGCTGATGATATGAGCACTTTCAATGACAGGTTTCATCCATGCAGTGAGATATGCATTGTTCCTTCACAATAACACGCAAAACTTGTAAAAAGTGCAATTTGTCATTGTTGTCTTTAGAGTTCAGTTGCTTAGGCACGAATGACATTAATTTTGTCGACATGATTAGGTATCGATTGAAAAAGGAAGAGTTCCCCTCTCCTCACAACCAACATTGAGGTCTACATAGCTGACAATTATAAAAAAGTAGTCCTCTAACGTTGGATTATCTTTTTTTTTTATATCACTGCATATATCAGATAACACTGGCATTGATATGAACAAGAGCTGAATAGTGTACAATTTTGTTGAAGGTAATTTGAATATGAAAGCATAAATCAGTTTCATTGAATTCAGGATTTATTCTTAAGTTAGGTTTCAAAAGCATAAATCAGTTTCATTGAATTCAGGATTCATTCTTAAGTTAGGTTTAAGGTTTTGCTCTATTTTCAATGCTCTGTACAAAAATGTTTTTTTTTTTTTTTTTTTTTTTTTTTTTTTTTTTTTTTTTGCAGAGGGGTCAGTGTATAAGAGTGTGTGGTTTAGACCCAGACAATGGTCCTGAACAATTATGGCAAGGGTTTGAATGCTCTGTTATATATGAAAAATTCCACTATCACAGCTAGACTTTATTAATCTTGAAATGTAGTGTATGTAAGCACATGGAAATATATGCTTACGTGTTTTTTTTTTTACGTGCACAAATTTATCATGAATTAAGACTAGGGGTGCCCAGGGAATCCATCATGTATTATTAATGAAGCATTAATGTGCCTAAGGGCCCAGTCATATGTAAAGACAGATCCTCAGGGATCTACACGGTGATCCGGGGAGATCCGGAGAAATCCGGGGAGATCCAGGATAGTTTCTACCTCGATGGAGTGTCGACGAGCACTGATATGACGGTACACACGGTATCAACACGACAGCTACACGGATAAGGCCGGACGAGCGAGGCGTCTATATGGACAAACACGGCATCTTCACGGCAGCTACACGGTAGCTACACGGCAACCACTTGAAACATCCTGGATTGCTGCGCCAATACGGCAATCCCCGGATGAAGCAGGATGTTTTTGACCTGTAAAAGTTGCAGTGTTGACCTCCCGGATGTCCCCAGATGTACACATACATACACAGATGTTCAAGGATCTCCAATGCGTCAACACAGATCTCTCCTCGGATCAACCCGGATCAGATCCGGGGTGATCCGGAAGGGAGGCCGCAATCACATGTAAACACGGATCCTCAATGATCCGGGGAGATCCGGAATAGTTTCGACCTCGATGAAGTGTCGACGAGCGTTGATATGAGTGTACACATAATATCATCACAGCAGCAACACGGATGAGGCCGGAAGAGCGCGGCATCTACACGGACAACACGGCAGCTACACGGCAGCCAGTCAGACCATCCTGGATTTCTGTGCCAATGGATGAACCCGGATGTTTTTGACCTCCCGGATGTTCCCGGATGTACACGGATGTACACGGATGAATACGGCAGTACGGCAAATATGACCCTTAAAAGTGTTGAAAAATCTCCTTGATCATTTCCATCGAATTTCATAAGTCTAATTATCGTCGCTTATTCGAGTGGAGACTATTATCTATATGTACAAGGTGCATTGCTTTGAACGATTTATATTTTATTTCATTGCTTATTATGAACCATAATATTCTGCATTTAGTCGTCAAGGATATGATGTTTTCTTTCTTGAAGGGTTTCAGTGCATTTGCAGGCAACGGACTTGGATTTCAAACGAAATGTAAGCAAAACAGGGGCTTACAGTGTACTTTCAAAATGTGTGGAATGCAGCAGTCTACTGCATAATCGACAGGCCAAATGTTTCCATGTGTCCACAAATCGATTCATTAAACAATATTTCACAATAGTCGTCTATTTGAAGCCCATCTGAGCCCAATATTGAAATGAGGGGTTGATTGTTCAACGTCCGTCGTCTGCGTATCAAATTCAGAAGTCATTTTAGTGTAATCTATTATTTCGCCTTCGTGAGCCTCTGAGACAAGTGTGATACAAATTTATTTATTGATTGGTTGATTGGTTTCTGTATCATTATTGTACATGAACATACATATACATGTATAAATATATATATACATTGTTGGTGGCATACATACATAAATACAAGTTGTTAACAAATAATCATTTCCTAAAATGTACAACCAAACGCATCAGCAATACAATGAATAATATAGAATGACTACAGCTTGTATGTACTTAAGTTTGCGTGCAGCCCTCATAGATAAAACAAATTGGAAATCGGAAAAAAAAGAGGGAGGGATAACTTGCGTAGAGAATGGATGGAAAAAAGAAAAAGAGAAAAGAGAGGTCTTACACAAAGTTAGTTCAGGTTGATCACTGATCAACAAGGTATGGCAAAATATTTTCTTTTCGAGGTAACAGGTGAGCAGGTACAACTCTTAATCGGTTATATGATTACTTGATAGATTTACATGTTGCGATATTTCTATAAACGAATTTCGTGTATGATACAATAACAACGACAATAAAATTATGTATCTCCAGGGAGTAACATTGGTTTTACACCTTTCCTTAAAATCAATGATTACATGAACCGTTGACTTCAACTTTCAGAAGGAAGAGGGTTCCAAACATCGGGTCGGGTGTGTCTGATAGAGTTCAGATCTATCACAGTTTTAAGGTTATATATACATGAAATGTAGCACATATTCTTGTCCGATAGGAATGTATATAGTACTTGTGCAATTGAAATTATGAGACAAAGGAAAACGGCAATTGAAAACTATATAGAGAAATATTTAGAGTGAGTCTTGCAAAAAAAAAAATGTCATTTTGATACCTTGAATGTTCTTAATTTTGCCAATGAAGGATCTGAATTGTCTCGATAAACTGAGTTGGTGCATATACGTACAGCTATCTTTTGTAGAAGTAATATACTATCAATATACTTTTTGAAGTTGCCTATGCAATATATTGCAATATAAGATGCGCGACAATGTCAAGGAGTTATAAAGCATAAAAAAATATTCTTACGGACATAATACTTAAGCTTATGGAGTATACTAACCTTACAAGACACTTTATCAGAGATTTATTGCACATGAGTGTTCAATTTCATATTTTCATTAATAAATTTTTGCCGAGAAATTTGACGCTTTCTTTTTGTTCCAAGAATACATCATCCACCATGATATCACATGTTGCATTTCATTTTTATACTCTTTCTTTTTTAGTATAAAAGTAGATAAAATTTGTCTTTTTAAGTTGAGTGATATTCTATTACTGTTAAACCATGAAGATAATTTTGGTAGTTGAGTATGAAGAGTTCTAAGGAGTGAATATAAGTCAGAATTGGAACAGAATGCATTGGTTTCATAGGCAAATATGATTTATTGCAGTGACATAGATGAGTTTGAAATATCATTTGTGACCGTGCACCTCAAAACGAACATAGAAGTCGCACACACTGATTTTGCGTGAGGACTGAAAATAAGTGAAATGGGTAAACCTAGCCGAACTTGACTTTTTCATAATTTCTGAAAGAGCGAGTCTTCCTTTATATTATGCTAAAATTTGGGATCATAAAACAGGCAGGAAAGTGTGTTTTTTAGCAGTTTATCTCGAACATTTTTTGTAGAATAGTGTGATTAGGTGTGTCTTTAGAATCCCTTTTTCATTTCTGAAAAACCTTGTCCACACTCTTTACCTTCGACTCTAATAACTTTTGAAAGGATAGTGCTACTACTTTAAACGTTGGCATTAATTATGGACAGAATGTGTCAATGAGGCATGTTTAATTTCAGTTTAATCTGATAATTCCTTCATTGTTGTTACTCTGATGGTTTACTTCCTATTTTTTGTCCCATTCATTGCACAGCCAGCACGGTTTGGTAAAGATTAAAGGGGCATTCCGGACGATTTTCATAATTTCACATCATGTAGTACATAAATCAACAGCTCCATGTATAGATCCGTGGAATTTATTGTGGTCCTTGAGCAGAGAAACCAATAAATTGAAAATCTTAAACAAATTACACTGAACAGTGATGATGACATCAGAGCCTCATATATTTCAGAAATGTAGCAGTGTAATTCCATTACAATACCGCTTGCTCATCAAGTTCACCTGTGAAAAATCCATGCATACCTTCTTCTTTTGTTCTGCTTCCTTGAGCCCCAACTCATGCATTCTTATGGTGAGGCTGTCATGTCATCATCCTTGTTCATTGCAATTCATAATAAATTTTGAAAACATTCTCATTACTTATCCCAATCACTATAAATTCTGAAACTCTGTACTCAGTTTGACTAATTTATAGTTGTTCAAATGTAAAAGTCTGAAAATCATCCGGAGGTCCCCTTTAAGCGCTTGAATAGACACTGTACTTCAGGACCTCTTTTCTCGTTTCACACTTTTCCTTAGTTTGTGCTTTCTTTCCAATATTTAGATTATTTAGATTATTTAGATTATATTTAGATATTTAGATATTTAGGTTAGCAGAGTCCATTTGATTTGAGTTATACGTCATTTTAAAGCTTAAAGTCTGCTCTTTCAGAATATGGTCTCAACTTAAAATTCATGTCTAGCGACTTTTTGTTTGTTTTGAGGTGCAGTGTCACATTTATATACACTAAAAATAGTAGCGGTCCCTGTATGGATAATTGTGGAACGCCACATTCCATAGGTAATACGTCAGAGTTTACACAGATGAATTGTACACATATAGCTTCATATTCGATAGAAAATCTTGAACCATTCGAGTGGAATGCCACGAACTCCACAGCGCTGCAATTTACGAATACGGATAGTGTGATCAAGAGTGTCGAATGCCTTGACATGTTTTTGCTTAGCGAAGGTAGTCGACACAATTTGGCTCGTGCCATATCCGTAGAATGACATTTCCTGGAGCTATATGGATCTTGGTTCAGTATATCTTTGTGAATAAAAAAAAATCATACAGTCTGTTATAAACAAGCCTTTCTATTACCTTAGCGAGACTAGGAAGAATAGAGATATAACGGTGATTGGAAACAAGAGAGGAGTCTTTTTTTTTTGTACATTGGAATAAGTTTCAAGATATCTGTTTGTAAATCTGTGTAGGATCTATTTTTGAAGCTTGATTAGGACCTATATTAACAAATTACTTATTCAAACACCGTGATACATCTCTTGGATTACAGAGCGTTTGTCCGTCACATATGATTTGAAATGCAGACATCTTTTGTTTGTTTGTTTGTTTGCTGACCAATAGTCTCATTAACAGCTTTCCAAGTGGCTGATTTGTTTCCAGTACCATTTTTAAAGGCTGCCATGTAATAAGTTCTGCGGGAAAGTCTTATACTTTGTGTCTATTTATTTCTATGCATAATTCATATCAATAATAATATAACACATTTCTTTTCTTTGCAGAAAAATTTAACCAAGGGTTCTTCATATCTCCTTTTCAGGGGATCCCCTGTGTAAGGGAATTCAATGGAGCGTCTTTATGCTTGATTATAAAAAGTGATGCAAAATAGTAATGTTTACTTTCCAAAATGAGATAGAGCAACAAAGGTTGAAAATTCAAATCAATATTGATTAACGTTAGTGTATCTCAGTCTTTTCTTTATTTGGCGGTTTTGTGATCCTGTGATGTAGATGCGTCTTGTGCAGCAACAAATTTGTTTTGGGGGAATTACAAAGATGTTATCTAAAGGAAAAACGCTCTATTCTATCCAAAGTGCATTAGAAATCTGAAATTACTGAGTATAGTTTGTTTGGACCTTTTTCGTAGAACTTGGAAAGAAAGTGAATCGTCTTGCATGTTAATTGCATATTTCCTAAATATTTCATCAGAGCTGTACGTGCACTGCAAGATCGTTCAATTTTCAATACTGACAAAGAAACACTCCCACATGAGCAAGATAGACACCCCTCCCACCCCCTACCCCCATCCATGCGTTTTGATATGACTTTTTTTGGGCAATTTTAATTTGTAAATCATCGAACAATTACATAATTTATTTTGCAAATATTTTCTTGCAATAGAAAAACGCTTATAATTTTTTTTTCTTCAAAGTTATGTGCAACAAATCAAATCAATGAAAAAAAAAAAACGCTCAGAAAACCAACCAACGCATAGGATCGAGGTACGCACGAAAAGAAATCTGTACTTTTGGACAACACAAACTGCTATAGGACGCAATCCACATCATCTGCTTTTCCTCACATTTCACACATTCCATTTAGTCGATCTACAGCAAATAAAACCAGTGCATAATCTTTCAAAGAGCATCACTAAATATACACAGTTATGAAAACAATAACTCAATATCATAGTACATGCCCTATTGTAACACTCCCCCTCCAAAAAAAAAGACAGAAAAATAGACAAAACAGACAGACAGACAAAAACGACATCTAGTTCTGGTATAACCAACTGACAATGATAAGCGATGCTATGTTTAGACAACGCAAACTGATCCATTCTGATATGATGTAGTCCTACATACTATACGATACGAGCGTACTAACTCTGTGTAACCCGGAAATTATTGTATCCCCGAACGGAGCACGCCCTATTTCTAATTCATAGAGCCTATCTAATAATAATGCTGCTCCCACTGTTCCTTCTTTACAGGGTCAAAGGTCACCCCGACTAGGTTAAAAATTGCAATAATGGTTATTTACGCACAGTTTGTGGTGATTGCGCCATGTCAGATTTCTTGGATGTGTTCTCTCAACCACATTTCTTATCGGATTTTATTCAGACTTGCAATGGAGGTGCATAGGGCTATTCTAGGTAGCAAAAGTTTTCATTGACAGCGCCACTCTATGCGCTTGTGTCCACGATGACACGCGCTGTAGTTATATTCTTTTTCTTTTTTTATTTTTCTTCTCTTTTTTTCTCTCCTTCCCAAAATTTTATTTCATGTCAGTAGACATTGGTTTGTTTCATTTGCTTTATATAGGTTTGTAGCTTCGTTAATTCATTATTTGCTGTTCTAAGTGTATCCAGACGGTCCTAAATCATACAAGCTCTGCTTTTTAGTGGGCCACTTTCCATTCCCATCCTTGATCTGCTATTACACAGAGACTCCAACTCTCCCGTTTTCGACGGGAGATCTCCCGCCGAAAACCAATTTTTGCAAAATCTCCCGTTCTCCCGTTTGAGATTTAATTTCTCTCGCACTGGCTCTGTATCTCCCGTTGGAAAGGATTTCTTACTTATTGCTTTTGTATGTTGAAAAAAAAGCCTTTAATAGCACCAGAGAGCATCAAGAACCCTGGGAACTTCGCGCTTCATACACATCAACCTGGAGTCTCCCGTTTGCTAGGGGTTTCGGGCGGGAGAATCTCCAGATCAGAAGGTGCTTTGGGTTGGAGTCTCTGATTACAATTTGCATACTTATATATTTGAGAGAAAGAATACTATTTTGTTTAATTCATTGTAATTCATTTTCACATGTATTTTATTCAATTAACGTTTGTGCAGTTATTACAAACATGTCCTGCATATACATTGTATGTACTTTCTGTGTTTATTGATGAATATAAAAATAAATTGAATCTTCAATCTTGAATCTTGAATCTTGAATTGTTCCAGCTTTTATAGCACGCCAGATATTTCTTGTACGTGGTATACGAGCCTCATATCTTGTCGGATCCCGCAAACAGAGTCGGTGCAATACACCTATACTACAGTGATCACGACCCAGTTTCGCAACCTTTTGACAAGGCTTCGCGGCTGAAAAAGAGACTAACTTCGAGGAAACGAGTGAACCTTACACACGCTGGTCTCATTCCTCAGCAATGAGGCCTTGCCAAACGACTATAGTGTATGTGGAGACTGCTACTCATAACTTGTAGTGGCATAAGGTAAATTCTGTGAAAACAACTGAAAATGTTAATGTTGCAAACAGTTTTTGTTTTCGACTGCCATTATCATACAACATTTTTTGGGAAAGTGCTTTAGTTTTCGCAAACATACATAGGCCCTATAGAGGAAAAAATATAAATAATAAATCAATGGATAAATGACAATAAAAGAAATCATTATATTTCATATTTATATAGTAAATAACACGAGGCTCTATTATCACAATCTTCGGGCGACAGTCTGTCAATGTCCTGTCATCATTTACAATTGTTTGATATGAGACGTTTTGTGCCAAACTCTTCCTCCAGCCCCCCCCCCCCCCCTCCCCCATGTTGAGTTTTGTATATCAGTGGGCCCAACTGTAAACGAATTGCTTAAAATAAGTGTGTTCTCCACCATAAACGTCGGAATCCCAGCACAATTGATACCTCCGAGTTCGGAACACAGAGCAACACCCATAAACACATTCACACACCCACATCCACACACACACACACACACACACACACAAACACACCGTCGATATCCAATCACAAAACGCCACTCAGCCCACCGCACACGCTAACGTGAAACATGTAGTCACACTCACGCACGAAACAACCATGGTAAGTCCAATTCTCTCTTCTCTCTTCTTTTTGACAAAAGATTTAAAATTGTTACACTGACGTTTTGGAGGAAGAATTAACATTTTCGTAATATTCTGAATGAAACTTGGTGAGGAAAGCCTTTGGAACCACCACAATAAATCCTGCGTAGGTGTATTAATTGTTTTGTTATGTTTTCTCTAACTCACCTGAAATGTTTGGGTAAATGGAAGAAGAGATACAAGAAATACTATAACATAAGAAGAGTTTTGTTCGCAAAAGCCGATAAGTCGACTTCTAGTTTGGTTGTAAAAGCCGGTCCACAACTCGCGGTATCGAATCGGCTCGTTGCAAGTCTTCTCAAATTTTACTAAGGCTCACAACGTTTAGAAACACACACATTGGTTTGCGATTGAGATGCAAGACATTCTTTTTTTGAATGTATTTGAAACTGCGTTGCCATGGTGACGACATATTATGACTATAAATCACGTTATTGTTTGTGGTAACCGAGGTACTTCCGGATTTGTCGAGCAGTGATCAAGAAATTTTACGCGCACATTGGCCTTTGGTAAATGTGCAAGTCACAATTTTTCATGGCTCAAAAACTGTTTTGCCCTGGTAACAGCATATCAAGGTGATTGATTGGGAAAATATTAGGATTGAAAAAAGTTTTCAAACAAAATGCTTACGAAGGTTGTCACACTAAATATTAGTTTTGGGACGAAGTTGTGAAAGACGTTTTTCGAATGCTTTGAAAACTCCGTTGCCATGATGACAACATATTATGGTAATATGTAAACGGCGTATCATGCCAATTATCGGGGAAAATATTGTGGATCTCAGAATTGTTTTCATCAAAAATGTTCACAAATTATTAATGTGTTTCAATTTGTTTTTGAAGTACATAACCTGGAAGTATCCCGAAAAATGACGCCATTAAAACGGTCGTCTAAAAGTGGCAACTTCTCCTATTAGTCTGCCATACATAATTTTTAACTTAGAGTGGACAAAACCAACTTTTGTTTGCACATAATGAGACATCCGAGGTATTTTATTGCTTGAGCAGCTGGAATATGCTTCTTTTCCATTGAGTTATTATTTTTTTCTTTCTGTAAAAAAGCACCAGTATTTCGATTATGCCAACTCAACACTGAGAGCAGGAAAACTGGTGGATGGTGTAATGTGCATACTGAATATTAAATCTTACAGTATGTTGTAAAATAAATGATTAGCCAGTTGTTCCGCGTGATGATATCTTGTTTGTACGCATGCTCCAGCCTGTTAACAGCCGAATACTTGCCATTAGTAACTCAGCTATATGGTGGTTGCTTTGGTAACAGAGCGATGTATTATAAAGACAATGATAACAGTGTATCGGAACAGCGCCGATTTTTTCGAAACAAACAGCCAGTAAACTTATTTTCCACAGGGCATGTGTAGGGTGTGATGTGGATGTTATAGGAAAATGAATTCAGCTAAAGCATTTCGATGTCACGTTCGTGTCAAATTTGTAATGCGAACCTTCTGTAACACCACCTTCCCTTCCCCTCAAAAAAGAAAGGGCTGTCATAGTCATATTATATTGTTGCTTTCTTATTCATTGTCATTCAAAGTACGAAGTTCAAGACCCATTTTTTTTTTTCAGTATGAAGAGTATTTGACAATGGACCCTTTTTTGAGTATATTGAAACTACAAACATCAACAGCTTTGTCCAAAAAAGGATCTTGTCTCAAAATCTTGTCTCATTTCATATAACTGATTTGTCTCAATATGATATGGATTGTATTAGCCATTTCTGTTGTTATATATTGATTTACACTTTCTTTGTTGACAAGGCCATCACAATGGGGAATGTCATCACATTTTTACATATGATCTCGTTTTCTCAATAAAACATCAATTGATTTTGTGTCTTTTCATTTACATTTCATTCTGCTTTTGTCATCCCAATTTATTGATTGTTATCCTTTACTCAATTTAGCTACATAATTTTTTCCACATGTATCAAAATTGTATTTTCATAAACTTGGAAATAACTGGTATACTTATTACACCATGGAATTTACAGTGTCATCCGTTTATGATTTCAGGACAAAACGTAGATATTCCTGCTCTATAAACTACGTATGATGGAATACTTAAGGAAATGACATAACAGGCATTACATCTTGTATTCCTAATGCTTAGTTGTTTTTGATGACTTTTACATAATCATACATGTTAATGAGTGACAGTTATATCAGTTCGTTATTTTTCCATATTCAAGCAGTTAGATCTTTCGCGGTTAGAAATTAGATTACAATTCAAATTCGTCCGTCATACTCGCTGCACACATAACAGCAAAAGCAATTTCGTCTTTTAACGATTCTATTCGTCAAATTTTCCTTCCAATTCGTCTCATCTCTTTTCTCTTGTGATTTCTTGGTTGTCTTATTTTTCCTGCAACCGTTCACTTTTTTCCACATTTAGAAGTAACATACACACACTTATACCGTACCCCACACACAAAAAACAGCCAAACATGCACACACATGCACGCTGACACACACACACACACACACACACACACACACACACACATACACACACAGGAGATTGAAGGATAAACGGCAGTCAAAGAACATTAAAACAGTAAAGACAATCTTTAATCATGTTCGCACATTTTAATGAGTGCTTCAAACAAATTCGTCGGGAAGTATTAGTCTTTTAGTGTGAGGATGAACTTATTGTAAAGGCCCCGTCACACTACAGCGAATGCCCAACGAATGCCCAACGTATGTCCAATATATTTGAAAATCTGAAGATATGTTAACATCCACTGGTAATACTAGAATAGTTCGTAACATGCTTGGCGTTCTTTGTATTCATCAGCTATGAATTCGTCGGGATTCGCAGAGATACGCTGGAGCCGATTTTATGTTCAAAATCTCCAGCGTATCTCTGCGAATCCCTATGAATAGCTAATGAATTCAAAGAACGTCAGACATGCAAACTGTCTTCACATTTTCGAATTCGTTGGGCTTTCGCTTGGCATTCGTTGGGCATTCGCTGTAGTGTGACGGGGCCTTTAGCCTGCATTACCTCACTTTCTCCCGGTGTCGAGATCAGTAGACGTTACTCCTAAGCCGTTTGTTTGACAATAATGCTCACACATACTCACTGACACACACACACACATACACACACACATACACACACACACGCACACACACACATAGGAGACTGCAGGATAAACGGCAGCCAGAGATTATCAAAAACAGTTAAGACAATTTTAATCATGTCGTGACAACTGTTGGACTTGAGGTCTCTTACTTTTTGATTTTATGTTATTAGATGAAATATTTTTTTTTTTCAAAATGATAAAGGCAAAGTAGGCTTTAAAGGGGGTATCTCACTGAGCGTCGAACGTTTGCGAACGTAGCGATTTTGGGATTTCGCCAGGGTTCGTTAAGGGTTGCAAAAGGTTCGTTAACAGTTGCAAGAAAGTTCGCAAACGGTTTTTATTGTCGCAGTTTTTCTTGTCGCAAAGAAATTTTGAACACGTTTAGAATTTCTTTGCGAACCTTCGCGAATTTGTATTTTTGCTAACAGTTGCAAAACACTCGTAAGAATTCGCAAACGGTCGTAATACGGTGTCGCTAACATTTTTATTTGATTCGCCACTGCTAGCGAACAAATAACCATATGGCTCCTATATAAAAGCTCCTGAAACAGGCAAGGTTCCGCTCTAAGAAAGTTCTTGAAGCTCTTGACATCTCCATCATGTAATTGCTGCAAAATCTGTTTGTATTGACCAAAGTCTGTCCTCTGCAACAACCACTCTCTGACCCAAACAGTCTTCCTTTTCTTCTTCCTTTCTTGTTTTTCTTTATCTTCTTTCTATTATGCTGCACAATATTGTAGCAGCAGCCTAGCAAAGCAGCTCTTCAAGGATAACAGCACGTTGAGCCTCTTCCTGCCAGAAATCTATTTCCATATACTGGAAATCCATCTTGAACGGTTGTCACAAGAGATCTGAATTCAGTGAAAGGTTGTGTGTTCGTTTAATGGGTCTCACTATACACAATCGCCTGGTACTTTTCTAGGGCCCAGAATATTCGCAAATTGTCGCAAAGGATTTGCAAACAGTCGCTAATATTCGCAAAACTGTCGCTAACATTCGCAAAATTGTCGTTAACATTTGCTAACAGTCGCTAATAGTCGCCACCTGTGTTTCGCAAACACTTTCGCAAACATTCGCTGAAGTGTTGCTAATTGTCGCTAAACATCGCTAAAAGTCGCTAACTGTCGGTAATGGCAGAAGCGAACCTTGATTTTTCGCAAACATTCGCCAGAAAAGTTGGCGAATCTCAAATTCGCTACGTTCGCAAACGTTCCCTGCTCAGTGAGATACCAGCTTAACTCTACACACACGTAACATTGCCTGGAAATGGTCGATCACTATTTTCATTTGTTTGGCAGTACATATTCTTATGTTTACCTCAGTGTGTTCTGTGAGAAAAGTGTGTTTGTATGTGTGTGTGTGTGTGTGTGTGTGTGTGTGTGTGTGTGTGTGTACTATTGTAAAGCTAACGGTTTAGAAATAATCTCTACTGATCCCATACCCGGAGAAAGTGAGGTAATGCAGGCTTAAGGTGGGATTTCACGGAGCACGCGAACGATTTGCGAAGGACGCGAATGGCAAAATCCAGCATTCATATTTTAGTCTGCAAAAGTTCGCCAAACGAACGTGAGGGTTCGGAAGCGTCGTCAGTTGTTCGCGAATGTCGTTTTTACTTCGGCGAGAATTTCAAAAAAGTTTGAAATTTTCTACGAACCTTTTCCGCACACTTGGTCGTGATTTGCTCGTGAATTGTTCTCGAAAGTGTCTTTAAAGCCTCGTCATATGCGCAAGACCTTCGCAAGACACGCGCTATGTTCGCAAAATGTTCGTGAAACCCCAAACAGACTCCGAAACTTTGGAGAATGTCTCGCGTATGTTACGCGAAATCTGCGAAGTTTTTCCGATCATTTTACGACGTAATCGCAAACTGTTCGCGTACCTTTTGAGACATTCTCGCGAACATTTAGCGCACGTTTGGGCGATGTATGACTTATACGTTTTCTACAGATAAAAATCGTAGCATACATCTAAACATCAAAGAATTATTAACAACTATAGTAACAAAAGAAATTAAAGACTAGCAAAGAGAAAGAAATGTTTGATATACAAAAAAATCGCAGAATACACTTAAAATGAATCTTAAGTATGTAAAATTTCATATGAACTATAGAGATTATGTGTCGGAGGAACTGAAAAAAAGAAATCAAATGCTCGTTTCTAGTGGAGATAGGTATTAGGAAAAAGAATGTAGGCAAGCACACGATAGAGAAATGAGAGAAAAAGAAAGGAGAAATAGAGGAAAGAAAAAAAAGATTCAACTCAAGACAGCTTCCACCTCTCCTTGGGTACATTTTCTCCCATGATTATTTGAAATATTTCGTTGTTCGCATTTCCGTCGCGTGTTCTTCGTGTACGTAACATGCTGTACTTTAGCAATGATACACACGACATTCGCACAAACGTCGTGGAAACTTCGCACAAAATGCGCAACAATAGTTTTCGGCTTCATTGTCGGAACACATTCGGAGAAAAACTTTTCCGAATGTTGGATTTTGTCATTCGCGTCCTTCGCAAATCGTTCGCGTGCTCCGTGAAATCCCACCCTTACAATTACTTCACCCTCACACTAAAAGACCAATGCTATCCGTCAAATTTGTTTGAAAAACTTATGAAATTGTGCAAACAAAGACGGATTTGATTCTTACTTTTTCCAGTCGATGGGCGGTCAATGACAATCGAAGATTTTGAATGCGATGTCTTTGAAAATGGTTGATGAAGAACAAAATGCATTGACAATTGACTAAATTGAAGTTAGAATTTATATTCTTTGAGTTTCTCGGGACGAATTTGAATGGAAAACCTTTGAAAAGGTATTTTGAAAATGCTTTTTTTTAGATCAGATTATTTGTACTTGTATATTTCATCGATTCGTAGATAAGATTGTTTTCAGTCTACATTTTGAGATCTAACTCTTATAACATTATCTGGACAAAGGCCGTAGTCTCAGAACGTCGAAGAGTCTCTTCATTTTCTTCACCACCAATTTCGTCATGTTGATGTCATCCATCAACTGTTTCATTTGTTATTAATGAGATTCTTTCAGTGGAAACGTTTCCATAGCATCAACATTGCATAGTAGTAATGGTAAATTATCATATCTTCTTCACATGAAAGCAAAGATATAACAACATAAAAGAAAAACGACTGGAAAAGAGATTATACCAATTTAACGTCTACAATTATGGTGATCGCCAGTGAAATATCGCACGGATCCATGGGGAAATTGTTATCGCCTGCTCATGTGTACAGAAGGTTATCGTCCCGTTTTTGGTAGATACTGACGAGCCGATCGGGTGTGGCCATCACCTCGATTAAAACCTTTGCGGGAGTGTTATATCTCATGAATCGGAATGTGCTGTGTTGTACAAGAACCTCTGTTGAAATTATTTCACATTCCTTTGCATTGTGAAGCAGGAACTTTTGCATTCCCCGATGTACTTTAATGATTTATAAACATATATCTACAACAGCACACATGAGCATAGAACGTATCACTATACACAGAAATAATACTTTAATAATATTATTACTCAAGACTCCTAGAGGTTATTTCTAAGCGAGTGGTGAAGAGAGAACAGCACATGAACTACTGCTGCCCTACTTTAACAAAAGGAATCAAGTGAAAAAGTGACATTTCTCGTAAAAGAGCAAAATGTGTCTGTCATGCCACTGACGTCAATGGACTATCATGATGACTTATCTTAAATATCTCTTAGTAGGATGAGTGTTTCTGCATAAAATTTGGCCTGGAAGAAAAGCTCCTTATGTGAATTATGATAAATCAATAACTAAAATTCGGATTTTATGTCACTTGCTTCCTTTTGTCAAATACGGCTGTAACTCTGTATGACATTTTCTATTATGCAGGCAAACGTAAACCTGCGGATTGTTGTCATCATTCTTACATTCCCGTTACCAGGTAAGCACAGAACTACAGGCCTAATATCATTGTCCATCATGCATTAGTTGAATCAAGCATTTCCTCGTTTCTCTGCAACCCTCTCCCCCTCCCCCCCCCCCCTCCAAAAAAGAAAAAAAAAAGAAAACATAATGCTATGCAGGGCTTAAAAAATCAACTGATAGCTTATAAGATACACATACCGTGTGCGATATAAATATATCTTAAATGTATGAAAGCAGCGCACAATTATTTTCCAAAGTGCACTAAAGCCGATATCATTTTTTTTTTATAAAATTGAGGCATGCTGTCAGTTCAACCAGCCCAAGCATAGGGATGGTTGAGATAATTTGAGGGTGATGTTTGTGTTTCTAAAAGTTTGTTGATTGGAAAATTAATATGAAGCAAGGGTCATTATTCTAAAGGTTCCGTATATCTATTGTTAATGTTTTGTGGCGTTATTCAAGATGTTTGTCATTCTGAGGGTTTGTTATTATGAAAATTGATTAGTGCTCGTTTAATGTTCAAGTGGTTAGTCAATCCAACAAGAATCAATACATATATACATATATCACGAATAATAATATAATATCCGAAAATAAAACACCTTTCACTAGTCTGAAAATGGGAAGGCGGCCCAATGAAGTGAGCATAACAAAGCTATTAAAGAACCACAATAATTAATTCAAAGTGAACGGGCTTGTTCATATTGATTTCATGTCTAATAATACATGTACCAACCAAACTTGTAAGATATGTCTTTGTGCCAAAGGGTTTGACATTGAGTTACAATACTTGTGTCGTTTTTCCTGATAACATGAAGTCGTTGTATACGAGGATAAACTTTACAACTAATGTAACTGAAGTCATTTTGGTCCGAGATGAATGAAACGTAAAGGAACTGTACAGTACTGGTTGAGGTGGGGATTCATGTTTTGAACATTCCTCAGTGAGATAATGAGAAGAATCTTATGAAATATGAAAGAGCATGTAATTTTAAGGAGGATTAAACGTTTATTTGATGAAAATTGGTTTTCATGTGGCTGAGATATTAAAAAAAGTGATAACAATAAAAAGCGACAGGCCACGCCTTTTAAATATTAGGATCTCTTTGTTTCACCTTGTTTTTGGATATCTCAGCCAGTTCAATACCGATTTTCATCAAATAAACTTTTGATTAGACTTGCGATTTAAATCCTTTGTTTTGTTGTCTGATTTCATGTTATTCAATATTTAAGCCAAACTGAAGAAGATATTCAAATTACACTAAAGAGCTTGCTCCAGTTACTATTTGATGTCAAAACTTCTGATTTTAAGAGCAGTTTAGAGAAGTGTATCTTTGCCATATTATAGAATCCAAACACAGTCCCATTGTATAGGCTAGACTGAAAAACGGCTTTTGCGATATTGTTTTATATCATTTGTAATCTTGCTCTAACACTGTTTCAATAAACTATCTTTTAAACTGTCCAGCAACATGTAACTTACCTGAAAACGCGTGTTTGCATGAACATCAGGAAATGAAAGACTCGTGCCCGCAAACATTTTCCGAAAAGGCTGGTGGATACGTTAGGCTGACTCCGAAGTACGTCCCGCTGGACCATCCAAATTATGACGTCATGGTTTCAAGAGAGGCCAGAGGAAAAAGCAATTTCTACTGCACTCACCCAGGTACTCTTAGATTTCTAACTACAGGATAGTTCCGTAGGTTCATTAGTACTCAACCTCCTTTGGTTTCAATTTAACAAACTTTATTTTATTTCGGATTAATGAAACCACTGGAGAAACAATCTTTTATTTCGGACAAGCAAACTTTTTTTTTTTGATAAACCTTATTTGATTTCTCGAGATTCTTTCAGATTCATCACAAATATTCGGATTAAACAAGCCTTTCTCCTTTTTTTTTTTGAATTATCTAACACCCACATGATTATACGGAATTTGTGTCTTTCAATTCAATTCAATTTTCATGAGATTTGTAATAGTTTTCCCAACGACACATTATTGTTAATACAAGTTACAGGAGAAACAGCACAATATGTTACAGCATAATTATGTGCATATATATATATATATATATATATATATATATATATATACATATATATATATATATATATATATATATATGTATATATACATATAATATGAAACTTATGTTCGCAATCGTGTTTGAGGAAGTTCTGAAACAATAAACATCATGAAAGAAAGATATTATTCAGAGGGGTGAAGGCTCAAGTTTGATTTTCTTCAGTTTGTCTCCCTCTACAAATGAAAATTTGTTAAGATCTCAACTGCTGATCTTTAAATTTTTGTTTGTTAATTTACAGACCAGCAGTTGCGATCTTTAAAAAAAAAATTCATTTGTAGAGGGAGACAAACTGAAGAAACTCAAACTTGAATAACATCATCTTCCTCACTCCATTGTATGCAGTGCTAGGTACTGTGTTATTACGTGTCATGACACCTTCAAGGAACATTTGAAAAAAAAATTAAAGCAAATTAGATTTCGAAAATACTAATATAGGTTACACCGATGCTACAGAAAATTCAGATCATTTCAAATCAATTCAAATGAGATGTTATTTGCAGCATCACATTTTTATACAATTCCATGCAAAATACTATGTATACAACAATGAGAAACTAGTGTTCAAAATAATTGTGCTATTTTAAATTAGAGGCCCATGTTAAAGACAAGCTTTGATGTAGAAATATGGGCCACTCAGGTTTGAATGACGTCATCAAGCTATGCTGAGGGGCAAAAATTGCGTATGGGGCCCCAATACGCGGGGGCAAGCACGTAAGCGTCACGTCACACTTCCCATCATCGCGTGTGATTTTGCAGGCCAGTCGGGAAGGGATATGTGTTACGCGTATACTTCGTGCCAGAGCAACGTGCTTATTTAACGCACTAGATTTGTTTCTTGCCCTTCAAGCAGCGCGTCGTTTGACGTCGTGGAACCTCTTCTATTATCTTTTTCTGTTCGTTGTTGTATTTTGCCGCTTTGTTTTCGTATCAAAATAAAACAGAACGTAATGATTAATTCGTCTTCCTCCTGTTACCCTACTGATTTTCTTTTTATGCAGCGTACGTCCCAAACCCTTGCCTTAATGGGAGAAACTGTACAGAAACATTGGTCGACTTCCAGTGCGACTGCGGGGAGAACCTTGTGGGAAAGACGTGTAGCAGTACGTACCAATGTCATTATTAATTCTATGAGGAATTAAACATTTATTTGATGGAAATTGATTTTGAAATGGCTGAGATATCCAAAAAAAAAGCGATTCCATTAAAGTGTCGGACCCACACCTTATCACGATCGCTTTTTTTTTCCTTTTTGTGAATGTTTTAGTCATTCCAAACCCGATTTTCATCAAACAAACTTTGAATTTCTCTTCAAATGGTATGTTCTGTACTATATCATAAGTGTTTTCTCGGTATCTCGTAAAAAGTTAAAAGCCAATACTGAATTTGAGTATGCTCTATTAAAACATTCTATCCATTATAAATGCCAATTCTCAGAGTAGTAGCATAATCCTATCTAATGTTATAGAGTTGAACGTCAAGAGTGTGTACAGTTTTTTTTTATGAAAGGGGGACTCTGAAGACACACCTAGTCACACTATTCTATAAAATAAAAATGTTCAAGATAAACTGCTAGAAAAGACACTTTCCTGTTCATTTTATGATACCAAATTTTGACATAATGTAGAAAAAGACTTGCTCTTTCAGAAAATATAGGAAAGTCAAGATTGACCAAGTTGACCCGTTTCACCTATTTTCAGTCCTCACACAAAATCACTGCGTGCGACTTTTTGTTCGTTTTGTGAAGCACGGTCACATATGTCTTTAAAATGTTATTGCCTTGTAAGGCACGTATGTGAATGCCAGTAAGTAGTAGGATGCGCTGTCATACAGCGCCAAATTTCAGTTTAATCTGATAATTCCTTCGTTGTGGTCAATATCCAGTTTTACATCCTGTTGTTTGTCTCGTACATTCTAAAGAACATTTTTCTTTGTGTTTGAGGATTAAGCACTTGATTCGACACTTACTGTTAAAGCACTGTTTTTCGGTGAAGACTTTTCAAGCCTGTGTTAAGCCTCCTTCTTTTCCGTTACCCTAATAGGTTAATAGGCATGTCCATTTACACTGAGTTACAGTTGTGTATACATCGTCGTCAATTTAATTTGCATCAAATTCTGGTCGTCAATGTCTCGATCCCTTTTTGTGAGCATAATAATCCTGAAATTTCATGAATTTTCTTGAGGAAGCGACATCTCCTTTGAGTTCCTATTGAAATGTTTCTTCATATACGTTCACTTTTGCCACTGTCTATCTAAAAAGAAAGAGAGAATAAAGAGGCTGTCATAATTGTTTTAAATGTATATATATATATATATATATGTACATATATCAGAGAGAGAGAGAGATAAAGGTGCACACACATATGTATATGTGTGTTTAGTATATATATATATATATATATATATATATATATATATACATATATATATACATATATATATATATATATATATATATATAGATATATAGTGAAAAAAAATCAGCTCTTCAGGATTTCAACCAAATTGAAGCCAAATTCAACTTTCTTAACAAATTCAAATTGTGCCTCACTTGCGTTGGTATAGGCCATTCAGCTGTTCTACTATTCCCCTTGTCCTTGTTCTCTTTAGTCTTTTCCTGGAGACATATCAAACGTTAACCCTTTCCTATTGGAGAGCTTACAGTGTACAGTTCTATGTCTGTGTGTATGCGCTAGTTTATGTGTGTGTTTTTTTTCTTTATTTTTTTGCTGTGGGATCCTTTCTTGTTTTAAGCAATATGTCTTTGGTAAGTTCAGTAATTCATAGGTAGACAAGCAAATTACAAGCCCTACTTTTTGGCCGTCTTCTTTTTCTATCGTAGGTTCCGTAACGTCATCAAAGATACAGCATATCGCATTTCTATACAGAGTATTTCTTTCATTTCGATATCATGTTTAATTTCATATTATTTCATATGTAACTATAGTTTTGTATTTGTAATTACTTCACTTTCAATCGCATTTTTATGGGAAATAAAAATGAATGCGTCTTTGAAGAAATTTAAATGGGATTACAATACTACAGGGAGAACTGTTCAAGCCACAGATATGTTTCCTCTTATCGCTCATTTTCTGCATTACGTTGATATTAATATTCATAATTATGATCTTATTCATGTAAATTGCAATACAATATCTTTAGAACAGTAAAAAGTGCTAGTTTAGACATCATTTCAACGGTAGTCCTGCTTTCAAGTTGGGATAACTTTGAGCGATGGAGCTCCTGAACAAAAAATATTGGATTAAAAAGATTACAATATTGAAATTACTTGGAAGCTTAGCTTTTATATTCATTTAACATACGTATTTTCTTTGAAAATATGTTGATATTGTCTGTATCGCATTATTTCATTTTTTCCTTAAGTCATTGTCTTGTAGGTCTAATATAAGATCTCGATTCCTGAATGTTTATTCATTTGTTTGTTTGTTTGTTTGTTAGTTTTGGACTTGCAACTTGAACTTCAATTTGAATTGTAACACGATACTAGGTCCTTGTAGTAACTTGTCTGGAGGCAGGTAGTCACCGTTGAATATAGAATATCTTAATGATTATGCTTTGGTGATCTACAAAGAAATAAATTACTTTATGAGAATGGAAATTTTGCCTTTAAAACAGCTGTCCGGAGGTGTCCGGAAGGATGGCTTCCTCAGAACTTGACGAAGGAATCTTGCTATCTCTACCGTGGTGATTACTTGACATGGACCGTTGCCAGGGACTCGTGTGTTCAACTTGGCGGACATTTAGTCGCCATTCAGACTCCCGAAGAGATGACGTTTATTCGGGAATATCTGACGACAACATACGGTGCTGGTGGAGCTACATTTTTCTGGACGGGGCTGAATGACCGCAGCGAGGAGGGGACCTTCATATGGACATTTATTGCTGGCGCTCTCTCCAGTAACATGTGGGCCTATCGCGAACCAACAAATGGGATTGGGGAGGATTGTGTTTATGTCTATGGGAAAGTATTCGTCGACGAGAAGTGTGATAAAAGGTTGCCCTACATCTGCGAACTCAAAATTTAGATGCGCATGATTGAGTTTGCTTATTAAAAAAGAAATGGGCGAACCACAATGATTTATTGATATTTCTTTATGTCGGAAATAAGGCTTATCGACAATGTGGCCTACTTTTGCAACCGAACATGTTTACCATTTGGAGGAAGTGAATGTGATTTTTTCTTTCACACTAGTATGACTGAAACAAACAAACTTTAGACTGATAAGCTTTAAAGTGACATTCCAGTAGATTTTCATAATTTCACATCAGGTAATACATAAATTAACAGCTATTGTCATTCTTCAGTAGAGAAACAATACTTTCAAAAACTTTCAACAAATCACACTGAACAAGGATGATGACATAGGAGGTTCACATGTTTCAGAAATGTAGCAGTGTATATCCATTACAATACCACTTGCTTGTGAGTTCACCTGTGTATAATCTATGCATGCCTTCTTCTTTTGTTCTGCTTCCTTAAGCCCCAACTCATGCATTTTGGTGACCCTGCCATGTCATCATCCTTGTTCAGTGCAATTTGTTATAAATTTCAAAAATATTCTTATCTTTTATCGCAACGACCACAAATTCTGAAACTCTGTCATCAGTATAACTAATGCATAGTTGTTCAAATATAAATATCTGAAACTCACCCGGAGATCTCTTTTAAATAGTATGAGACGGAAATGTTTAATTCTAACATTCCTGAATTTTGTCTGAATGTGATATCCTTACTTGTGCGGATTTATTCAATATGAGTATTTCTTAGACTTTGAATACCATGACTTTAATATTCTGCACAGCTGTAGATTAGAAATGCTACATTCCAGACATTTCAGGACAATAGATGGAGGTGACATTGTTAATAATTCTCAATAAATGTTTATCAGTATGTGTGTAAAAGAAGTTTATGGCTATACTGTTTCGAGGTTATCTGATTTTGTATGGTCAGATTTGTGGTGGTTGACAAAGAAGAAATGAGACAGCAAGGGCAAGCTGCACAGGTCTATTGCTTGGTAAAATGTAAAATGATTTGATATTAGTGTGCAACATTGGATAAACAGAATACAAAGCGTATACATTATAAATACGACTTGAAAACAATGTCATAAAAGGCAAGGAGAGAATGTAGATTCTTCAGTAACTTCCATTTACGATGACCACTGGATATTTCTCTTCAACCGACTCAGGCTTGGAATGGTAATCACGTAATAGTGCGTAAGGAAGTGAGGAGTGAACTTATCTATGATGTATGAAGTTCACGTTACCCGATATATCAAGTGTAAATTTTCCTCAATTTGTCTCCCTCTACGAATGAAAAACCAAAACCAATAGAGAAATGTGGATTGAGAAAAAGCAGACGCATTAGTAGAAGACATCAGTGACAGATTGTTGCTAACCGAACAATTAATGTGAAAGCTAGAAATTTTTGAAGTTTTAGTGTTGGAACAGCTGGATGAGGAAAATTGTAAATTCCATCAACTTCATACTGAAAGCTGGGTTTTTAGTAGGTTCCTTTATAATCAGTTTCTTTAGCATTCATTCCCATATTCCACCTTTTTGGAGATCGAGCACTATGTGTTATATGTCTACAGTTTTCTACGTATGTCTCCGAGCTGGATATCATGTATTATTCAATTTTGTTACATTTGCTGTATTTTTTAATCATTTATTGAGAAATATGGCAATAAAATAAATGAAATGATATATGATATGTTAAGGATATAATATTAGTCGGTAAGCGCTCTTTTATTATGGTAGAAAAGTGAAATCGAAGACTGTTGAAATTTCTTTATACTCTCTGTATATAGTTCACACATGATGTCATAAACTCAAAAAGTCTCTTCGTCCAGCGGTTCCAACACCGAAATTTCAAAAAATTCATAACCTTTGCATCGATTTTATAATTTTCTTCAAAGTTTCACCGATGTGTTTTACTAATATTGCTGCTATCACTTAATCCACATTTCTCTTTGGGTTTTTGGTTTCCTTTGAGCTGAAACACTAGCAGCTGTGATTACAATCCTTTGAGCTTTGGTACATCATGAAGTATACTGGTTTGATTTGCGGATGCCTTCTGGGCCATATAGGGCCTACCCAGCTCCCATCCCCCCACCCCCCATCCCACCCCCTCCACACCCCCAACCTGATTTTGATAGACTCCCATGACAGTGATGTAAAAATCTTATCATAATAATAACTACACATTTGATAATCCTCGCAGAATAAACGACACATTCCGGAACACACCACTAGACACATAATATACCACCATTATTATATATGTATGTATGTATATATATATATATATATATATGTGTGTGTGTGTGTGTGTGTGTGTGTGTGTCTGTGTGTGTGTGTGTGTGTGTGTAGAGAGAGAGAGAGAGAGAGAGAGAGAGAAAGTCCACGTGTTCGTGCAGTACTCTCAAAAACAGAACAAAACTCAAGTTCATGCTGTCAGTTTATTTTGACACATATTTTCGGGCGAAAAACACTTGATAAAAAGCGAATCGCCTGAAATTCTTTCGTCAAAATAGACTGTTGATAATCTAATTGACAGAATAAACTTGAGCTCTGTATACGCATATATGTCTGTGTGTATGTGTGTGTGCTTGTGTGTGTGTATGTGTGTGTGTGTTTGTGCGTGTGTGATTGTGTACAAAGACTATTACGCATAAATTTAGCCTATATATACACACGGGCTACAAACACCATCCAATCACAAAATGCCACTTACTTCACACAAAGGTCAAATGTCCAACATCTAGCCACAATATCGAAGGCAGGACAAACGGTAAGTCACGCTCTCTCCTCTCCTTTCTGGTTAAGGGAACATTTTTAATATGATTACAACGTTGATATTTGGGACGCAATATAGCATTCTGAGTGCTCAAAGTTTTCTGAGAATTATTGTAACATGACTAGTTGCAAATGCTTTATTAAAATGCATTCAGTGTTATGTCATCTCATTTTATGCCTTATCAAAAAAAAAATGTTATTGCGGGAAGTTATTCAATCCCGCTTTGTGCTTACACCAGATGATTTTTATTTATCATGATTATGTAACCAGTTATCTTTTTATTCAATTCTTTACATAAAAAAGACCAGACTGCCGAAAACTAAATCAAAGAAGTGTGCAAAAACAACCAAAATCCAGCAAAAATTGAAATTTTACCTGTAGATATTTTTTCTTATCAATGGTGTCTAATGAGAAATACTATTCCATGTATTTTATTCAAGACTTCAGTGTCCGAATCTGAATCTTTCAAATCTTGCATTCTTGAGGGTTTAAAGGCATTTTTAAATGGATCATTAAAATCTGAAATTCCAATGTATTTCATATTCACAGGAAATGAATTGTGACCACTGATTCGACGATTGAACTTGGGTTGATACCGATGATTAGTATCGTTATGTACATTTCAGATGAACAAATTCGTCAAATAAGAAATGGTATCCGAAATGGCAACCACAATGCAATCTATGCTAAAATATCTCAATAATGTATGTCTCGGAGAAGTTTGATAATATCATTCTGTGTAATACAGTGATGAAAACCTGACACTAGCAACCACAAAGAATGAGCTAATGTTTTTATTATTTCAAAAAGAAGCAAAAAGATGGGTTGCAACATGGCTGCCAGGGTAGCTGCAAAATGCGAACTTACCCGATATTGTTCAGCTAAAATGTCTGGTACTATGCGTGACACTGAAGAAAAATGCAATTTTGATTTCAAACTCATCGTCTTGGCAACACGTTATAATTCTATATGAAATCCCCCTTCATTGGTGACGACTGTTAATTATGACCAATGTGGAATATTTAACGGTGTGGAATTTCAATGGGTTTTTGCGCTCCATATTGCTTCCTGGAAAATGAGATCAATATTCCTGCTTATCGTCAAAATCAAGCTTCTTTGTTTCATTTTTATGTCCCACTTTACTGTTAGATAGAGTCGTGGTCTTTTATACATTCTTTTTTTTGTGTGTGTGTGGTTTTTTTTTGTCACATGCGAGGTTCGTCCTTGTGCACAATACACTGCACTGTTTTTCACCATCATTCTGTAAATCGGGTAAATCTTTTCAGCTATTTTTGTATGCCTTGCGAACTTGCCGCCGTGTGAATGTAAACTGGAATCGCAGAGGGTGCAATTATGTAGAACTTAATTATAATCGTGTTTCAAATGACGGATCGGAGGTCTTTTTCGATCATGTTTTGCCAGAATTAAGCAACAAACTGGCCCGCGTGTGAACCTAGCTGCTTAAAGGTCTCCTGAAATCCAAACGCATGTTGATTTGTGTTGATTTATGGTATCCACAACATCACTTTTGCGGTGAAACGAATATCTAGAAACATACCATATATTTGTAACGATATTTTCTTCTATTTTTCTTCAGATTACTTGGAAACGCCCACAAAAATCAAAAAACAAAATCCTTCCAAACCAATATTCCTCAGATGACCTCATCTGTCAATCATTGCTAAAGTACTGAAATGTTTTAATAACAAAACAAAAAAAAAACATTGGAATGCACCTTCCCCTCGACTCAGCATAACTTGCATGTTTCTGTGATATTATTGTTACTAACAAAAGACATGGCGAGGGACATGCAAGTTATGATGAGTTGAGGGGAAGAGGAAGGAACTCCGATGGTGTTTTGAGAGGCTGCTAGAAATTACGATGAAGGCTTAAGAGTGATTGATAGGAACTTGGCAAGAAGCCAAACCTCTCCACCTTGTTCTGAAATTGAAAACAGCAAAATCTTTGAACCTTCCCTCTATCATGTTCACGAACGATGATTCGAATCGTAATTGCAATCGTGTGTGTAATCGTGTTTCAAATTAAGCAAACTCGGTACGTGTAAAAAGGCTCATAGACTAAACTGCTGCAAACACACACACATACACACACACACACACACAAACACACACACACAAACACATACACACAAACAAACAAACGCACACACACACACACACACAAGAGTACATTTCCTCGATATATAAGCTAGGTCCTGGATATTTGGCAACTAGCAATTGTTTAAAGATTTTTGAAAGGACCAACTGAGCGAAATTTGCGAGACTGAGGCTATAAAGAATTCCATTTGTCAAGGTCAATGTGTCGATTTCTTTTTTCATAGCAAAAAAAAAAGTGTTGACATTTCTTGAATGAATAATGGAGGCGTTTTATATGGGGAAGTTGATTATGAAAATATTCATAATGTTAAACAAAGCTAAACAAAGCTCAGGCTATGATGGTATTTCAATGTTTCTTCTTAAACAAATCATTTATGAAGTAGCCGCACCTTTGACCCATGTATTTAATTTGTCTTTAATGACTGGTGTTTTCCCAGTAAAATGAAAGTTGCCAAGATTATTCCTGTTTTTAAGAAAGGCAGACAGGACGACCTGGGCAATTATAGACCTATATCTCCTTTATCATCATTCTCCAGAGTACTTGAACAAGTTGTCTACTCCCGAACTCTCAAGTTTTTAAATGATCATGATATCTTAGTAGACACTAGATTTGGTTTTCGCAAAAAAAAATCGACTACTCACGCCGTTTTGTTGTTAATAGATAAAGTTGTTCAAGCTATCGAAGCTAAATCTCACACTGTTGGAGTTTTTCTGGACCACTCCAAGGCGTTCGACACAATTGATCATGCAATACTACTGTACAAACTGTCTCATTAAGGGATTCGTGGCAGCGCCTTGGAGTAGTTCAGAGATTACCTCATAAATCGATCACAATTTGTACACATTAATGATTCTGATTCAATCACAGGAAATATAACATGTGGTGTTCCACAAGGTTCCCTTTTGGGACCACTTCTTTTTATTATGTACATAAATGATTTGCCCATGTCGTCCGCACTCCTTTCTTTCCTCTTGTTTGCGGACGATTCAAGTCTTTTCTTGACGCACAAAAATCCTACTGAGTTACTTGATATGCTTAACTCTGAGTTGAATCACGTCAATGATTGGATTCAAAGTAACAAATTATCCCTATTCTAAACAAAACTAATTTTATGGTGTTTAGTAATACAATCACTTGTTTGCCTGGCTCAATTTCAATCACAGGAGTAAACTTACAACAGATAAATTCAGTTAAATTCTTGGTCTTTTAATTGATTGTAAATTATCTTGGCAGGAACAAACAAATCATTTATGTAGGTTATTATCAAGAAATTTGGGTGTTATGCAGAAGCTTAAGCATGTTTTCCCCTTAAATATATTACGTACCTTATATTCGACTTTGTTATTGCCGTATCTTCATTATAGCAGACTGGCCTGGGGGAATTGTTCCAAAATACGCCTGGAGTCTATTTTTAGAATACAAAAGCAAGCTATAAGGATTGTCAATTGAGTATATGAATATAAGAACGACCCAAGTCCAATTTTTGGCCAAATTCAGCTTGACATGGGAAATTGTAGCTTATGCATGGACTCATCTTGTGTATAAATGATAAATCCTAATTACCCCCGGAAGTGCCTGAAATAAATGAGTTAAATCTTATATGAATGTAAAAATGAAGGACTTGGGTCATTCTTACATTCATATTATAGCGCCCTCTCTCGTCCTTCTCTCATCTCTATAGCAGAATATCATGTATATGAATCAAAGAACGACCCAAGTCCATCACACAAAATGGCCTCTCCACAATTAATGTTAATGTTGATTGTCATAATAATATATGTTCTAATTTGTATATACAATGTTGCCTTCCCATCACAGTTAAATAGAATATTATTGGACAAACAAAAAAGATATGAAGTTTTTTTTTAGTTTACTCGAAATGGTCTTCCATGGACTTGGGTCGTTCTTATATTCATATACTCAATTGTATCAATTATTTAGCACCGACAAGCCCACTGTTCAAAAGTAATAACCTCTTAAAGATTTTTGATATACATTCTTACTCCCTTGGGATATTTATGTACCAGTTAACTAAAGACGAATTTCCTTATGTTTTTACTCCCATGTCTGTAAAAAATAAAGTTATACATTCCTACCCTACAAGACAGGAAAATTCATTTCACTTTTCTCCCGTGAGAACTGCATTTGCTCTTAAAACAATAGTACATACAGGTCCGACATTCTGGAATAGCCTTGACTCCAACATTACTGAATCGTTGTCACTGAATTGTTTTAAACGTAAACTAAAAAAATTCCTTGTGCAGGCTCATATCTAATAATACAACATCTAATCTTATTTTAACTCCCTCTTCTTTATCAGATTCGTTGTTTAGTATTTGTATTCTAGGTTTGCTTTTCGTTCTTTTTACTGAGTCATTTATGTCAAGGCTGTTCCTGAATAAATGAATCATTATGTATCATGTGCATTTTTGCGCATTCTTACAGTTACGTAACTGTGTTGCTCGGGTGACAAGGAGTCTTGTAAGCGCAATACGGATGGCTACTTTGTATTTCGCTATATTCGTATTTCGTATATTTTATTCCTTTCTCTTGCTCTTTTTGCTCTCTTTTCTTTTACGTCCCTTTCCTCCCTTTCATAGTTTTAGTTATACTAGGTTGTTTAAGAAGACCAACACTTTCATATATACAGGGACCTATACATTACAAGCTTTGCTTTTTAGTAGGTCCCCACATTTCATGTTTGTTAAATTGTCTTCTCTTGTATTCTGTGTAATTACGACGCTGTGTTCAATCTTATGTTCAATCGATCGTGTCATGTTTCATGTTTTGAGATGTGGAACAATAAAATAAAATCAAATCAAATCAAATGTTGAGGGGTGGCAACACATGAAATACGAGAGAATGAGCATATGAAGTTATGCAGTTTGTATGAAATCAATGTCGCCGACTTTCAAAATCTTATGTTTTTGAAATATTGTGCCCGTGTAAGCCCAAAAATCAGTTCCAGCACAGATGTGCATAGCTCTTGACTTTTAGAGCAAAAATGTTGTATAATTATGGCGAAATGAGTGAATTATACAACACAAAAAGAGTTTCCATTTGAAGACTTCGTAATTCACGTAGAACACATATGCTGTGTGCCATAGGAGTAGAATATATTATATCTGATTATGATCACAATTTAAGTATTCGATTATAACAACGCACCAAACTTTGACGCATTTTTTTTCAATTGTAATATCATCTATGAATAGCATTTTTTTTTCTGTGTCATGATTCGCTCTTCTATAATTTTTGAAATGAATAAAACTTGTTCTCGCCAAGTTACGCGATAGCACATTGCTCCGGAACCAAAGCGACAATTTTGGCAGTTCAGTGTTCAGTGTTCACTTGCGAAATGTTGCAGTTGTAGTCAACATTAGATCAATCATCGGCATAAGAAAATATATTGCAATGAATCTGACACATTAAACAAGTCGTTTGCATATATCAGGAATAAAATCGCACCTGGAACGGGTCACTGGGGGACACCACTCTCCAATTCTTATGTGGTCCCCGCACCTGATACATACCCGTTATTTCCCCATCTCTTTGGAATAAACTCCCTCTCCATATTCGTAATGCCAATAATGTTGAGAAGTTCAAGTCATTGTTGAAAACTTATCTGTTTACTCAATAATAATTTTGCTGTTGCTGCTGCTGTCGTTATATTATATGTACATAATGCTGTATTTTACCTCAATATTATACTTTTCCGGATTAATGCGCTTAGAAACATCAGTATTAAGCGCTATGAATGTTACTTATTATCATTACCATTATCATCTCGTGTAAACGGAACCAAATGAGATGAATGAGAATCGTGAACGGTATCGTGAACTAATAAAAAAATCAAGGGCGTCGCCCAGGTCACCATAACGTTACGATTTTGAACGTATTATCATGGTTTAAAATTGCCTCGAAGACTTTGCATAATTTAGTTTTGTGAGGGCACCGACTTTGTTACTATGCCAACATAAACTGTTAGCGGGGAAATGATGAACCACATGCATAGTGTCTATTATAGACCGAACTTGCAGTTTGCAGTATATATCTTTTAGCAAGGTTATTTAGTGGTATCGCTTTTCTTGCAGTCATGTCTAAGTCCACCTAGAGTCACAGTCTTACCATGAATCATGAATTAGTATTACGGCTGTTGCTATGATAACAAAGAAAATAATGCATGAGAAGATCCTAAATAAACAACCAGCAAACCATCAGTGTTTTACAGGATACACATAAGTAGGTTTACATTAATTGATGAGGAAAAGAGTATTTTGAGCTCACGAATTTCTTAAATTTATATGGTTTCTGTGACAAGAAACGTGTTCAAAATAGACAAGCCACCTTCCTACCCCATCCCACATATACTGGCGTAGTACTCATTCGATGTAACTGGAAGTAGTTGGTCATTTGGCTTGAATAGGGAAATACAATGCCTATTTCACACGTTTTCACGACTATTACCAATGTTTATTGGTCCGCAAACCCCTGCAATATGTTATAAGTAAAGAAATGACACTCTGGATATATTTTCGTTGACATTACGACTTTTTCGGGGAGGGAGGATATCTAGTAAACTAAAATACATCTGTAAATTTCGATTGATATATCGAGGAACCAACAATACTTTACCCAATATGGGCTGATGGGTTTATTTTGGGGTTCAGTTAATCATTATCTGTATGGTTGCATTTCGTTGTGCAAGGAAAAGAAAGACATATGTAAATTTAGTACTTAAGGTATTATTTGAATCATCTTTATTCCAATGTAACAAGACCCGCTATGTTGGTAAAGATATTAAGTTTTTTTTCCTCTTAGATATTCCAGTTGCGCCAAAATGTGATGTCCTTGTAAAGGCTGGAGTTGAGCCAGTTAATATATAAAACTCGCCGTGTTCTACACCTAAAGTACAAAAGTATAATCGAATGGGACTGAAATAAACACAGGTTCTTTTTGTGTGTGTTTTTTCAAGTAAGGTCGCAAATCTGCTTGCGAGAAGGGAAAAATATTGAGTCTTCAGTTGACATAGTTTAATACTGTTCATAAATCTTCTACAAACGCATATTGAGATTGAGATGATCCTGTATTTTCAGGAAAAAAAAACCCAGCAGGGTGCTATCATTAGTTGATATCAAAGCGACAGTAGGCCTACTTATGACACCTTATCCTCTCTTTCCACTAGATTGTACGTTGGATGACTGGTGCGACAAGTAGTTTTCATTCCACTACTGCTTTTCAAGTGGAAAGTACCTGCATTCAAGCTTCACAATATGGAGAAACTCAAAAGGATCCTGTACTTCCGGTCGCGATGTATCAAAAAGGAGGTAAATACGAGAAATTTGGCAATGCATATACCTGCGTACCATGTTGTATATCCACTTTGTATAACTTGCTGACCTTAACGTTTAAAATAAAAGTGGTACAAAAAAGACCTGAAGTCTGATTTCACTTGGTCTGATTTACTATCCAGTGTTATCCAAGATTATTTGTCAGAAAACACAAAGAAAACACACGCCTCGTCACATCTTGCATTCATACCGTGGAAAATTTCACTACACCTATCTAGACATACTTGAACTTCCACAAGTTTGTCAGAGGACAATAGATGCGTCAAAGTTCCATCCACCTAACATCGAAATGTTCAAAATCACCATTCAAAATAATTAATTGCATTATTAATAGATTTGTTTCTTTATTTGCTTATTTACTTATTTACTTATCCATTCATCAATTTATCTATTTATTTATTTGGCATTTGAACATGAAATACAAATAGAAGATCATATTACATGATATGATTATACATGAGATGAATGTGGTGATTTTAGGTGCATACCACTGGTAAGCGCCTATTGAAACTGCGAAGCATCATTCACAGACTTATGGAGCAACCCCCGTGAACGAATGAAAACATGTTTTGTTTTGTTTTTAAATCAAATCAAAATAAGTGTTTTATCGAGGACTTTCTACTAAAATGAAAATAGTCCTTTGCGTTTCACTTTGGATTTTTTTGTAATCACCCTCAAGTGACGTAATCTTATGACTTTTTGCTGAGCATCAAATGAAAATTATATGCAATTGTGGTTTTTTACTTGCACATTTGTTTTGGAATCAGCTTAGCAATCCGAATAATGTGCATATGTATATATATATATATATATATATATATATATATATATATATATGTATATATATATAATACACACACACACACACACATATATATATATATATATATAATATATATATATATATATATGTTATACATGATATGTATATAAAATATGTGCTCCAATTGTAAACCACCCATGGGTGTGTTTGTGCAAGTGAAATGAGTGGGTGTTTTTTTGCAGCCTCATGCAAGGTATGAAATTTATAGTACTATTGAAAAGCTAAGAAGACGTAAAAGCAATTTTGCAAATATTTATGATGGATCGTATATCCATGGAAAATTTTAACACTCTTAAAGTCGCATTTGATATCACAAGGTGTTAAAGAATAAAACAATATTCTTTTTTTTTTGTCTTGTAAATTCATCCAACAAGCAGGTTGTGATAGTGTAGCTGCAATACTTTGTTTGAATATTGTGATTATGGAATGCCCATTCATTATATTTCAAAAGTTCTTTCTATGCGAGAAATGGAGAGACCACAACACATAAACTACTTTGTATGACATTCTTTCTCATGCAGGCAATCCTAGACCTGTGTCTTGTTGTCTTCATTCTTACATTCCCGTTACCAGGTAAGCATAGAACTGCGATCGTCTAAGCATCAGTGAATCAAATAAATAGTTATGACTGTATATCTATAGTAGAGAAAAGTGTAATATTAGGATTAGAGAAGTAATACGTTGTGGGTTTAGACTGATGAGATTTCGATATAAAGGGAAATGTAAAATATTTTACGTGTATGAAAACACAAAGCAATTTTAATGACATCCAGTTTTCATGTGTGATTCTTGATCATTTTAACGAGGTGTTTCCTTAATGACATTACAATTTAAAACTACACAGCTTAGGTCTCATTTTCATGCATTTATCAAATTTGTTGTCTGATTTCGTCCTTAAATCTTCATCAAAACAATCCGAACAGTATGTCAAATTACGTTGTGCAAACGTCCATTCCAATTTCTTCTATAGTCTTCCAGGATTTGAAGTTAGTAGAGGAAGGATACTCCAGTTATCAAGCACATAAATTCAAAGACCGCCGAAGTCAACTTAAGTGTGTCCGTGTGTGTTTGTGTGTGTGTTGTGGGTGACGTTTTATACCTTGCTCGGAGGGTGGAGCTACATTAAATATGTCTTTTAAATCGGCCAGGAACGTGTGATTTACCTGGAGACACGTGTGTACATAGACACCAGGAATTGAAAAACTCGTGCCCGCAAATATTCTCCGAAAAGGCTGACCGATACGTCAAGTTGACTCCAAAGTATATCCCGCTGAACCATCCCAATTATGACGTCATGGTTCCAAGAGAGGCCAGAGGGAAGAGTAATTTCTATTGCGCTCATCCAGGTACTACTTTATCTCTCCTGCTACTCCCTAAAAGAAATCGAGTGAGAACTTTCACTCTTGAAGGAGTGAATAACAGAAAAGAGTGAATCTTAGAGTGAAATTGGAGTGAATTTTGAGTGAAAATGTTCAATTTTCACAAATTTTAGAGTGACCTTAGGGATCATTCCAAATTCTTCGAGTGATCCCTGAGGTCACTCTAAAATGAGTGAAAATGTTCATTTTTCCAATTTGAAAAATCACTCCAATTTCACTCGAAATTCACTCTTTTTTGTTATTCACTCTACCTTCAAGAGAGAACATTTTCACTCGATTTTTTTAGAGAGTAGGACAGTTCACAATATTGATAGTCACCATTCTTTTTTTTTCAATCTGTTCAGTTGCATGAAAAGTTCATTAACGGAATTCTATACCTTATAAAAATAAGCGCCACACTTTGTTTGTTTATTTGTTTTTTCTTTATCAGGATAAAGGGTCATCTACGTGTACGCGATCGGGGTGTTTGGATATTAGCACTCAACTTGGGGGAAAAAAATCACGTTTCTTGGTCTGTTTGCCTCTTTGTGTCAAAGTTACACACGTATAATAATTCTTTGTCTACCTGTCACCACACCGACTCTCTCATTCAGTTCAGTTCCGTTAATTTCCCATCAAGCAGAAAAAGAAACAAAGTATAATACATAAAAGGCATGCTAATAAACATACACATTTTTTATACTACGTTAAAAAAATGGAAGGTGGAAATCATTCGATTGTCGGATTGCATATAATTTTTTACAGTGGTATGACTATTTCTGTGAAAAAAAAAATCTAGAAATATTTTGGGGAGATGACTACTGTTGTAACTGAATATAAACTAACCCAGCTGACATAAATACAATTCTTTTATTTTCAAGATTTTGTGATCGGAAAACAAACTATCAGTGGCGCTTGTGGGTGAAGGTCCAAAAAAAAATTCCGAGGGTCTTCCTTCACAATAATAAAATTCCATCTAATAATGTCTGATAAGTATTACCCCAGGCTAACATTCCGTAATTTAGATGAGATAGCATCAAATTTGAATATAGCAACATCAGAGCCAATATCTTGACATATTCATTACACCTATATTACGTGAAATAATTTAGCAAATATTATCAACGTGATATTCCCACTATTACACAGCATGCGTCCCAAACCCATGTCAAAATGGGAGAAACTGTTCAGAAACATTGGACGACTTCCAATGCGACTGCGGGGAGAATCTCACTGGAAAGACCTGTGATAGTAAGTACCAATCTTTTGATATAGTACAATATAATATGATATAACATAACATGATAAAATATGGTATAATGTAACTAATATAACTTAAATGTTGAAAGTTGGGGTCACATCGTTTGCATTGAAATTACGAGCCTATTGATTTTTTGAATTATTTTCATTAACATTCATGTTTTTGAACAGCTTACTAGATATAACATTACGTATTGTTAAAGTAGCGTTTTTATGGAGAAAGAGTGGATTATAGGTTAAGATTCAACCGAATATTGCAAGATTTCCTGTTTCGTTCTTGTTATATTCTGAAATTGTTTATGACATGGTTGTAAAGATGTGTTTTGTTATTGATTGATTGTTATTGTGAGGTTATGGGGCATCTAATTAGGTGAAAATTTAAAATAGTGAAGATGACATGAGATGACATGAGAAACTTACGATGATGATAAGGCTTATATACTATATGTTTGTACTATTCCATCATTACCATTTTTAAGCGAGAATTATTGTATTGATATTTTGGAAGATAATTATTACTGTTCCCATTGTAACCCAGTGATATTGTTTCTATTTGATTGATTGATTAATATTTGACAGTTTGTGTTGTGATATGATATATCTGTATTTTGTGTTGTGGTATAACGTAACCTTCAACATACAGTTGTGACCCGCCACATCAAAAAGGATCCGAAAGTCGCTGACGGCTGAGCCTAGAAAATTGAGTTTGAAGTCAGATCATCAAAATCGGTCAAACCCAATGTTTTGTCTATCATCTTCCGAAATTTCGAAGCTAAATGATCAAAGGAAAGGCAAGAAATTAGCATTTTTCGGGGTATATGATTTTCAGCAACGTGTCCGAAGAGGGAGGGAGCTTATTGGTCAATGCTTGGCATCCTGGTTACTAATTGGTCGTGCGTAGACCGCTGGCGCTAAGCTTCAGTGAACATTGTGGGGGTTTCTTTGAGCAGATCTTCTATTGTCAAGTTGAATACTGTCTTACCTCCCCTTGGTCACGATTTCGTCGGAAAGAAAACTTTGAAGCCAGTTTTCTCGAAACGCTGGTTTCCCAGACCACTCCACATGGTCTCATAAAGGCAAAAATATCCCCGCAACCTAGTATTTCTTTTTTTAGTCGTGTTATATGTGAAACTAAAGCTGAAGAGTAAGGGAAAGATGTCATGTCATTTTCAGAAAATTGACCTCCCTCGACTTTCTGATCCTTTTTGTTATGGAGGGTGGCAATTGTGTTAACCTGCCATTTGCTTTGATTGAAACGGTGGACATGGTTTGCTGTATAATCATATATTATGTCTTACTCACACTGCCTTGAGCTTGAATAAATTCGTGATCAAACAAGATATTATGATGAGTATATAGATATATATGTATTAATATTAAACTGGTAATGCATTTTTGCCAATAAAGAATAAGTTTATTCGAATCAAATACTCAGCGGCCTACGCCTTCTTCAGGAGTCTTGACAATGACGGTCAAGTCGTGTAAGCCTTATCACATGTCAGGACTCCTGAAGAAGGCGAAGGCCGCTGAAAATTTGGGTCGAATATACTCATTCTTTATTGACAAAAATGCATTGCCAGTTTATTTCTTCATTTCTTTGTGGAGCCAATACGTGAATTCTCAACATAATTTGATACAATAAATATAATTATACCTATAAGTATACATGTAAATATCTGCATATTATATCAAGTACAATATTACATAGATAATGCATCATCATCATACCTATTTTATGAGCTGTTTTGAATAGCAAAGGCCTACTGCAGAATTGATCACATTCATGGCCATCAAGTTTCTCTCATATTGAGAGACATGATACTGACTTTTCTCAAGGGAAAAAAAAAAAAATCGACAAAGCTACTTCGCCACATTGTCCTTTCAAACAGCTGTCCGGAGCTGTCCGGAGGGATGGTTTCCTCAGAACTTGAAGAAGGAATCTTGCTATACGTACCGTGGCGATTTCGTGAGATGGAACGCTGCGAGGGACTCGTGCGTTCAACTTGGCGGACACTTAGTCGCCATTCAGACTCCCGAAGAGATGACGTCAGTTTGGGAATGTCTCACCTCAACATATGGTGCTGCTCATACGCGGTTTTTCTGGACGGACCTGATCCGTAGTGAGGAAGGGACCTTCATATGGGCGACAACTGGTGGCGCTCTCTCCAGTAACATGTGGGGTATTGGCGAACCGACTAATGGCGCTGAGGAGGATTGCGTCTTTGTCAATTGGAATTATTTCGTCGACCAAAGTTGCAATTATTTGTTGCCCTACGTCTGCGAACTCGAAGTTTAGGCCTAAATTTGCTTAATCGAGTTGCTCATGATAAAGTGGGTGCACTGCTAAAGATGACAATAAACCATGTTTCCTGATATCACCATTATGGCTTATCTACCATATATCAAACATGTTCACGAATTGAAAGAGGAAGGTGATGTATTTTCATACTGTAAGTTTTCCCCGTCAATTTCATACTTTTACCATTCAAGTTCCTATTTCGAGCATTCAGTTTCACGCATTCCACGCTCGCAGCACTGAGTCAGCAATCAAATTTTAATCCGGTCATTTGACTTCACTATCACATCATTCAAATTCACTAATCGGAGCATTCAAATTTACCATGGGAGCATTCAAATTTAAGAGCGGATCACGCATTTCAGCAACGAGCATTCAAATTCATTTCAAGCTGGTGACGGAATCTCGTCGGTCATTCAAATTCGTGGATAGGCAACCATGTTCCAAATAACTGCATTCAAATTTATAAGAAATCCTTAGTATAGTTAGTTTGGGGCCGTCTATGTGTGTCCTTTTCATTTGGCTTTTGTGAAAAAGATTATCTATTTTGTAGTATACTGGAGGTCTACCTATTCACTGAAAAAAAAATTTGAAACAAGATTTCACGAAAAGGAACATACAGGCACATTAGTTGATTTGATTACTTGATTTTAGTTTGAAAAAAAAGTGCTTGGCATAATTACATCAGTAATTTTCTTTTGAAGGGCGTAAATTCTTCAATTGTGGATCCTGTAGCTCACATGTTTAATCTATCCCTTTTTAACGGCATTGTCCCCCGAAAGTATGAAAATAGTAAAAGTCACCCCTTCGTTCGAAAATGGTAACAAATTAGATATTTATAATTACCGACCAATTTCTTTGTTATGAGCATTGTCTAAAATTCTGGAAATAATTGTTTATAAAAATTATTGAAATTCAACAATACCCTCAAATTCTCATTTTCGGATTAAGGGAAAAGCATTGCACTACACCACTGCATTACTGAGTTTTGAAGAAAAAGTGGTACATGCTATCGACAAATCCTCACATCTAATAGGTTTGTTCCTGGACTTCTCAAATGAATTAATGTTATTACTCGTGATCACATGTATTTTGTTAATTTACGTTTCTATATTATTACAAATATGTTCTGTTAATGCATTGTATATGATTTTCCATGTTTATTTCATGGAAATGGAAAAAATAAAGTTAAAGTTAAAATGAAATATAAAGTATTAAAGGGTGTGTACAGTTCTGATCGAGGAGGATTTAGCTTTTAACGTTTTGCGAGATATTCAAAAACCACTCTATGAGATGTCAAAGAGCATGCAGTTCTAAGGGGTATCAAAAGTTTATTTGATGAAATTCGGTTTTAAAATGGCTGAGACATCCAAAATCAACGTGAAACAAAGAGATCCTAATAAACTTGTGGCATGTCGCCTTTTATTATTAGCACTTTTTTGGATATCTCAGCCATTTGAAAACCAATTTTCATCAAATAAACGTTGAATCCTTCTTAAAATTACATGCTCTTTCATATTTCATGAGAGGCTTTTCATTATCTCACTTCGGAATGTTCAAAACACGAATCCCCACCTCAGCCAGTATTGTACAGTCCATTTAACATCATTATAATGACTGGAAACTTAAAGTGCGCAAGGGAAGAATCCTCTCATCTTGTCTCCGATGCTGTCTTGCGTCAATGATCATGTGGTTTCTCTTCCTTTTTTTTTTCTTATAATGTGACCTACGCTCGACAAGCTTGCCTCTATTAAGTAGGTCCCATCATATCGTCGGTCTTATGCCAAAAGGGCCTCAAACCACTTCCACTGTTATGCAAAAAGGCTCTTAACGTTGTAGACTTTGTCCACTATTAGTGCCCTTTTGGCATAACAGGGGAAGTCCTTTAAGGCCCTTTTGACATAGGGCCGACCATATATCTTTTTCTTAGATTCCAGCTTTCATAGATCGACCACTATATTCTATTTGTTTACAAATCATTTGATATCATTTGCTTTTATTTGTTTTTTGTTTGTTTGTTTTTTTATTTTTTTTGGTTATATTTGATGTATTTTTTTTTCACCGAGAAATGTGAAAATGAATTGAAATTCAATTGAAAAATAAAAGTGCACGGTGTGGCCGAAATGAAATCTACTCATCATAAGATAAATTATGGCTACACCGTACTGTCAGTGACAGCCAAAAGTCATACACTGCAGTTTTCGTGCATTGGATTCGGTTCCTACCTTGTTTGATAGAGAGTTAGAGAGAGCAAACTAGCACGATTACGCAATATACCAGGGTGACTGCGACCACTCATCTGCTACTGCAGTCTGGCAGTAGATTTAATATTTAACCAATTCTCCGGTCGAATACTCTTCTACCAGAGTCATCGGAATTTCACTCTCAGACCATTACATCTTGTGTTATTGATTGAACAACCCGGGTATCCAAAGATAGTCATCAATATACAATTAAACGAGATTTTAGATGTTTTAAGTCTGAAACATTCATCAGTGACGTTGGTTATATTTGTTGGAAATCCTTGTACAAAAGTAATTGATCACAGGCACCATGTGATAACTCCCGAGTTCGCCTTAAAGGGAACAAAAAAGGGGAGAATTTGTGACCCGCTACAACAAAAGGATCCTAAAGTCGCTGACGGGGAAGCCGAGAAAATCGAGTTTGAAGTCAGATCACCAAAATCTGTCAACGTTTGGATTTCTGTTTTTAACATAATTTTGTAGTCTAATGTATTTTCTATCATCTGCCGAAATTTTGAAGCTAAATGATCAAAGGAAAGGCCTGAAAATAACATTTTTCTGGACCATGATTGGCTCGCCCGTCAGCGACTTTAGGATCCTTCACATAATCATTTTAAACCTATGACCATGATGTGAATATGGCACACAGAAGGTTAAACTGCCATGTACACGTATGGAGAAGACGTATGATTATACATCAGAAGAATCTCGGAAGATGGTCCTATAGGCCTACCCCCACCATCTGACGAAAAGAAAAAAAAAAACATCACACTTGCACGTACTTACAACATGCGAAAGAGTAGGGATACCGTACGTGAGCAGCACGTGTTACAGTCTCCGCAAGATAACGTGGTAATCGCACGGAGATTGTACGTTGTAAGCACGTACGCTCACTTACCACACGCACAACGTACGATGCACGTAACCCCGCACGGCTGCGCACTAACACCCTGCACAGCCGTGCGAGTGTCGTGCGTTCACGTACTTCCTCCCTGCTCTAGTCACTCCCTCCCCACGTTTTCAGAAAAAAAAAAAAAAAAAACGTGAATGCCGTGGCCTCCGCAAAAAACGTACGGACTAAAAGCACGCACGGCGAGTTGTGACCAGGGCTTGAACGACTTAAGGCTTCTAGAATTGTCTCTCGAACCTACAAAATCTTGCGTAGTTCTTACGATGTTCGTACGACGTTCGTACGGCCGCCTTACGAAGAGAGGGTTTCGTACGAAGTCAAAAGAAATCTTGGACAAGACCATCGTCCAGGCTACGAACTTACGAAAGGTCAAAGAACGGTCTACGAATGCTGGTTTTGCACTGCCTTCTTAAGAAGGTCTTACGAAATTGTCAAAAAATCGTTCGTACGGCGTACGTAGAAGTTCGTAAAGGTATTTGTGACCGAGCCTTAAGGAAAATTGTCTCATCCTTAACACAAACAAAACTCCTCTCATGATTATCGGTTCCCGTGCTAATCTCGGGAAAGTTGAAAATTTCATTAATTCATTAAATGGCACAGTCTGATTAAAAGAGTTCAGTTTACCCAAATGTTTAGGTGTTTTAATAGATGAAGAACTGAAATGGTTATATGTATGTCAACTTATGTCAACTTACTCAGAAAAGTTTCTGCATTATAAAGAGAGCGAAGGCTTTTTTTGCCCCAACAATCCTTAAAATTATTCTATAACAGTCTCGTGTTTACCACAATTTGATTACTGTTCTGTTGTTTGGTCAAACAAATTTCAATCCTTGACAACTAAGCTACAAAGAGGGCAACAAGAATAACATTGGACAAAACGTATGACACGCCGTCGGCTGATTTATTCAAAAGTCTTAAATGGATGACACTATAGACAAATGTTTTGAGTTCAGTCGCGTTATGATGATATATAAATACATTCATAACTTAGCACCTTCTTATCTTCAGGTGCACTTAGTTAAGCCTAATGATGTACATGAACATCACATAAGGCTAATAGAGGGTGAAAGTCTACGTGTGCCAAGATTTCGCTCTGATTGTCACAAGTGTAGCCCAATCGTATCTTCTTAACTTGAATGGAGCAACCTAGATGTTTATGCTTCTTTTTTATTAGACTCATTATGAATATAGACCCATATGCGTCTATTAAAGGCGTATGCAGGTACTGGGACTATTTTTGTGTGGGTGTGACGACAAGTCTGTATCAGTGTGTGCCAGACAATCCATGTGTACGGTTTACTCAACAAGAGAAGAATTATTGCGATAAGCTTTAGTTCAGTAAACCAATGTCTTGTTCTTTTGCCGTTTCACGGCTTTTCCCTCTCCTTTTTCCCCAATCTGCATGTTATTTCGGCAATGTCTGCCACTATACAATTCATTTCAAGTAAACAATCACATCTGTGTTCACATAGCGTGATGAATGTAAATTGAAATCATTTGACTGCTTGGGGTGATTTACAACGTAGGTAGTGGCGTCATAAGGACATTCCGCGTGCCGGTGTTGCTCGACCCCTTTCTTATTGTTCGTCATAGTAACCGATGAACAAATGCTGACGTAATGACCAAGAGGTCGCAAGCATCCCTTTATTCTTCTTCTTTTGATCAGGGCAGCAACCCTCACCTTTTTCTTTCTTTAATGATCGACAGTCAGGTCCACTGGAGTCCGGTCATTGAATTGAGGTGTGTAATAGTATTCTAAACTTCACATAAAGAATGGATTGGGTGAGCTGTCATGAGATGAATAATCAACTTGTATTAAGACCAGCAGCTCATCTATTTATTTTCATTATCTTACCATTTTTTCCCCCTCTCTTATAAAATAACCGTTGCCACTGCCGGAACGCAGGGTACTGATTAACCACACCATAATAACTAGATCAGTTTAACTGTGTACACAGGGCATTATATCCAGAAATTTGTGCCTAATTGTATCTGCTCATCAAGGGGTGCCCCTTAGGATGATTAGAGGTCCTTTATACTCGGTCCTTTTTTCATTTTCTTTCTTTTCTTTTCTTTTTTGGGGGAGAGGGGGGCGGGGGAGGAGTGTCTTTTACAGGCGTTTTGAATTATATCTAATGGCGGTAATCGACTCGCCAATGGTTGTATTCTTTTGTAACTACTGATTGCCAGGTGCTGAGGATTGGTCGCTGGGTGTTATAACCGATCATTGTTGTAGACTTTATTTTTTGTGTGTGCTTTGTAGGTCTCATCCCCCTCCCTCCCTCCCTCCCTCTCTCTTTTTATACATTTGTTTTCTTTGAACTCACGAAATTTGATGTCTCTCCTTGACTTTCCCTCCTTCCATTAAACTTTTTTTTCTCCTTCTCTGTCACATGTGCTATATGGTATACAAAACCGAGATTTAATATTGGTTGATCATAAAGATAAACGATCCGTACTTTTTTTTTCTTCTCTTTCACATGTGTTGCAGTACATTCAAAAACTGAGATTCAATAACGACAAACTATTCTGTTGATGAATCGTGCTGCTTTCATTCTTCTTTTCCCTGTGTTGTGAGTCGCCCTTGGGTATTTTATTTGCTGGTAGCCAGCCACGCAGTAAATCGCAAAAGTACATTTCATTTGAAAGTTGTATATTGTATTTTTTGGGCTCAAAATGATTGTCACTCAAAAACTGGTGTGATTTAAGTGTACGTTTGGAGGTACATTGTGTAATGTTCTCACAATGACACATCGATTTACTTTGTACTGGGTCTATTTGATATGCTATTTGTTCTGCGTTGAGTTATTATTGTCGCAAGTAGTTGTGTACCTCTGTATGTTTATTATTATTTTTTTTTGTTTCACAAGTTTCACAAATACGCAACAGCATTTAAAATCGTGCAATAATTTGCCTAGCACTCATTTCGAATGACTATCTTGAGAACAACGTTATGTTCCTGTATGTAACGGAAATGGTCCATTTGATTTGATTCCGGGGAAGGTATATCACAATTTAATGCTGAGATTCCTAGATGCACATTTGAATTATGCTGTTAATTTGTATCCCTTTTCTTTACTTTTGCTGATTACGCAGACATATAACCTATAATGTGCTTCAATTTCCCCCTCCTTCGTTTCTGTAGTAAGATAATCATTCATCATTTCATTAGAATCTAGACAATCCAAGCACGCCGGGAGCTCCGCCATGCATATACCCATGTTAGGTATTCTGTAAAAGGCCATGGCCTTGTGTACCATCCGCAACGATGTTGATTCTGTGTCATCTGTGTTCATGTTTGTTTCATTGTTTTGTGTGTGTTTCATGTTTCTCTGTACGCATTTCGGTTCCCCTTCTTCTTCCAGGTCCGCATACCCCCACGTAGCTGCTGAGTTAGGTCCAGGTGGGAAACCAGCTATAACTCCCGAATGTGTTATATTTATCCCATGACTAACACAACAAATTTTGTTTTTAATTCTTTGAAAAGTGATGAATTTTATGATACAGTAAGGCACTCTGAATCTGATTATGCAAACATTATTTCCAGTTCGTATGAAGATTACATATCCAATAAATACAATACCTCAGCACAAGAACTTGAATATAATTTTGACTCAAATGATCCGGTTCAGAAACCATCATGTGTTTATTTGACTGAAAATCAGTATAAAAATCGTATTACGAATACAGATGATGAAACATTTTTGTTAGCTCACTTAAACATACGCAGTATTAATAGAAACTTTGACAAGTTGCGCTTATTCTTAGAAAACCCAAATCAAAAATCTTGCTCCATCATAGACCTTACAGAAACATGGTTGAATTCCAATATCAGTCATTTATTTTCTTTACCCGGATTCGAATTTGTATTTAGAAATAGAAACGAGAGAGTTGGTGGTGGAGTTTGTTTGTATATCTCGAAAATATTTAGATATATTATACATGAGGAGATTAGTGTTATGAGCGATGTACGAATCCCTATTTATTGAATTGATAAATCCACATGGAAAAAATACTGTGATTGGCGTAATCTACAGACCCCCTCGGTCGAACATGAATTATTTCTTGACAGTTTTGCAGGATTTAGTACAAAATTCCATCATACTCAATAAAGATACATTTCTGATGGGCGATTTTAATATCGATTTCATGAAATGTAACTCCCAAAATAGCCCACAAGAATTTATAGAAATATTAATGTCTGCTTCGTTTTTACCATCAATTTCCAAGCCTACCCGCGTCGCCAGCCAATCGGCTACCCTCATAGACAACATTTTTTTTTTTTGTAATGTTCTTCCACTTCCTGAGTCTAGTATCGTCCTCTCAGATATCACTGACCATTATCCTATATTTGCCCAGGTTCCAATCAAATTGACTAAACAAAATAATTATTATAAGCGACGTAGGATTACTGCAGATAATCTTACTAGTCTCCAAAACAGTTTAAAAGAAATTGTTTGGTCTTCTGTATACAACACTACCGATGTCAACTTGTCTTATGATTATCTCATATCTACTATTACCTCAGAAATTGATAAACACATTCCCCTGCGTAACATAAAAAATAGATATAAGCAAATTCCAAGACTCCCATGGATAACTCTGTCTATATTACGATCCATAATTAGGAAAAATAATTTGTTTTACAAATACAGATGCAACCCCACTGAAAAAATAAGAAAAAATATGTTTCATACAAAAACACACTCACCAAATTGTTACAAACGCAGAAGAAAGATTTTTATGTTAATCAGATAAGCAAATATGAAAATGATATTAAAAACACATGGAAAACATTAAAAATATGCTATGAATACACTCAATAATTCATCTGATATTCCTAAAGTTCGTTGGGGCAATGCCTCCAGCAACACTACCACTGGCATGGCTGAAATTTTCAATGACTTCTTCTCTTCAATTGGAAAAAAATAAATCTTTCTCAAAATATTCCTCTTTCTAGTAAATCTTTTAGTGATTTTTAGATACACCTAACTCCAAAACTATATTTTTCGACCCAAGATATAAAGAAGAAATAACAAAGATCTTTGCCAATTTGAAAGAAGGAAAAAGTCCTGGCCACGACGGAATTGACAACCATTTGATAAAAAACATAATTCCCCAAATAGTGGATCCCTTAGTATACATTATCAACTCATCGCTTACGACCGGCCAAGTGCCAAATAGTATGAAAATAGCGAAAGGTATTCCTATTTATAAGAAAGGGGAAAAGGATGATGTAAATAACTATAGACCCATATCTTTATTATCTTCTATTTCTAAGATTCTCGAAAGAATAGTTTATATCAGGACAGCACGTTTTCTTAAAACCTGTGACATATTTTCAAATTTTCAATTTGGATTTAGAGAAAATCACAGCACAACACACGCACTACTCGCCCTCATCGACAAAGTCACACACGCACTCGAAACATTTTCACACACAATAGGTATCTTCTTGGATTTCTCCAAGGCCTTTGACACAATTAACCATGAAATACTTTTCACCAAATTTTCTCATTATGGCATACGTGGAAAGGCCTTGGAGTGGTTCACGAGTTACCTATCAAAAAGATCCCAATTTGTACATGTCAACGGCTTTGACTCTCAAAATAAAACAATTGCATGTGGTGTTCCACAAGGGAGTTTATTAGGCCCACTGTTATTTATTATTTATATCAATGATTTTCATAGATCCTCGGAGAAACTATCTCTCATTTTATTCGCGGATGACTCTATCCTTTTCTTTTCCCACCGTGACCCAAATATCTTAACAAGAACAGTAAATGAAGAATTGAAAAAGGTTATACAATGGATATACGCAAAGAAATTGTCACTAAATATTCAAAAAACAAAATTTATGTTTTTTTAGTAACTCTTTAGACAGCCTCCCAGGCAATATAACACTTGATACTACTCCCCTATAAGGAAATTCATCTTTTAAATTTCTTGGTGTTTGTGTTGATAACAAGCTTTCATGGAGGAATCATATCAATAATATATACAAAGAGATGCTTGGTGGTACAAAACTTCAAAATTGCGTTAAACAAATACATACTGCTACTGAACGTTTTCGACGTGCACTCTTCGGAGTAGAACCGCACGTATGAAACAAAAAGCGCGAACATAACAATATATATAAAACGAGCAAACCATTCAAGCGAAACAGTGCGTACGTTGATTGGCTGACGTCAACATGAGTCAGAATCTAAATCAAAAGAGCGCCAATGTGCCTACATTGGGGCTACATTCATTCAGCTGACCAGTTCTATTCTATGCAGGCAAAAGGAGTTTGTACGCACATTGGCGCTCTTTTGATTTAGATTCTGACTCATGTTGACGTCAGCCAATCAACGTACGCACTGTTTCGCTTGAATGGTTTGCTCGTTTTGTATGAATCTATATTGTTATGTTCGCGCTTCTTGTTTTTTAATTGTTTTATCGGCATTCTGGTGAACTCTTCTTGTGGCAAAGTCAATATACACTGCATTTTTATGTTACTTTGCAATTTACAGTATGCATCTATGTTATCTTCTCTGTATTCGTTTTGCTATTACATGTAAGTACTTTCAATAATACTAGTCAGGATTCCATGGGAGACCACTACTTATTGGTGAATGAGCTAATATGACCAAAGATCAGAATTAAATAAATAAATGAAAAAAAAAAAACGTTAGAGAACTGTTGTATTGTATCTGAGACACCTCCCGAGCTAAACATTGATTCTTCAGCAATTCTAAATTATGCATATTTCCCCTGAATCAATTGTGTGATGAGTACTAACTCTGTCACTCTTGCATCAAAGGACACTTGAGCAGAAATGGTAGACAATAATATCCTCTATTATTGAAATAACTTGCAGTGTGGTAATAATTAGGTGTATTTCGCCGTGCCATCTTTCCTGCATCTACATCCTCCCCCAGAGTTTTTAAAGCCACAGACTAACCCTAAATAATTCAATTATTGGTTGTTGCCATGGCAGAAAAGCAATAGAGAAGATTTATGAGAAAAGTTTATGAGAATGGTCCCAATTCTTAAAGTAAAAACAAATGGCAAAAACTCTAACTCTAAGTTTTATTGTTGCACATTTAGCGGAAAGAATTCATCCTGAGATCACGATCATTTCCAAATTTATTTCGTTTCCGTGACAGCAGCTCCAGCAGAAACAAGCCGTCTTCCCACCCCTTTTTATCACTACGTATTTCTCTCTAAGCCATATGCTGCTATTGATACTCGGCGTACTTATGTCCTCTTATCAGCTCGTTCACATTGGATGTTGAAGTATAGGTGCGACAGTTCGTTTTCTTTTCACTGCAGCCTTGAAAGTGGAAAGTATCTCCATTCAAACTTCAGAATATGGAGAAACTCAAAGGCATCATATCCCTCCGATCGAGATGTATGGAAACGAAGGTAAATACAATGATTTGGGAGGCTGCTGCCACATTTTGGTATCATACTGCATATTCGCTTTGTAACTTGCTGACATAAACGTGTGCAATAAAAGCTCCACAGGAGATATGAAGTCCGTTTTCACTTGGCTTAGTTTACCAACCAATGTCATCCATGATATAATTATACAGTATATCTGTGTATATGTGACCGTGCACCACAAAACAAACATGAAAGTCGCACCCCTTGGTTTTAAGTGAGGACTCAAAAAGGTGAATGGTTCAACCAAGTCAATCTTGAGTTTTTTTTTCATATTTTCTGAAAGAGCTACCCTTCTTCTGCATTATTCTTCAGTTTGGTATCTTAACATGAATGGAAAGTGTGTTTTTAGCAGTTTTTCTACAACCCTTTTTTAGGAGAAGAGTAGAATGATCAGGTATGTCTTAGAGGCCGCTTTTCATGTCTTGAAATCCTTTGCATACTCTTCACTTTCAAGTCTAATAACTTTTGAAAGGATAACACTACTGCTTTGAAAGTTAGCATTAATCATACACTTTGTAGTTGGAATGTGCTAATAGAACATGCTTAATTTCAGCTTTATCTGACAATCCATTCATTGTCGTTGCTCCGATGGTTTACATCCTGTGTTTTGTCCCTTTCATGACACAGCTAGCACGGCTTGGTAAAAGATAAAGCGCTCGAATAGGCCGTGTATACTTCAGAGCCTCAGTCTTTTCTCAGTTCACACTTTTCCAGAGTGTGTGCTTTCTTTGGTAGGTAGGTTAGGGGGGTCCATTTGAATTTGGTTATACATAATTTTAAAGCTTCGAGTCTGCTCTTTCAGAATCTGCCCTTAACTAAAATTTCATGTCTGGCGACTTTTTGTTGGTTTCGTGGTGCAGGGTCACATATTATTTTTTCATAGCCCAGTCTTTGGGGGCTATTTTTAGGTATGATGTTATGCACATGATTAGACAGTAAATTAGGGTGTGTGGCAGAATCTTAAACTCACAAATATGTAGCCCTAGGTTTCAAATAATAAGAGAATAATCAGGAAAGATTGACGGGATCTATATAAGCCACAGAAAGTATGAAGTAGGTTGAGTACCCAATAGTATACCTCTATAAGCTGAGCGTTATAGCTGTGCGATGAATAGGGGAAAACAGGATGTAAACCACCGAACAACAACAATGAAGGGGTTATCAAGGTAAAATGAACTTAAGCATGCTTTATTAACATATTCTGACCATAATGAACGCCAATTTTCAAAGCAGTGGCATCCTTCTTGTTAAAGTTATTAGACTTGAAACTGTAGAGTGTTAACTGGGTTGTTAAGAAATGAAAAGGGACATAATAAGATATACACCTCATCACACTATTCTACAAAAAAAAAAATATGTTCGAGGAGAAACTGCTAAAACTACTTTTTCTTGCTCGTTTTATGATTCAACACTTTTGCATAGTGTAAAAGAAAAACCTATTTTCTATCTTCACACAAAATCAATGCGTGGGATTCCTTGTTCACTTTGTAATGCACGGTCACATAATGTATTTATGTAATATATGTGACCTTGCACCTCAAAACAAACAAAAAGTCGCCAGACATGAATTTTTAGTTTAGACCATATTCTGAAAGAGCAGATTTTAAGCTTTAAAATGATGTATAACTCAAATCAAATGGACTCTCCTAACCTAAATATAACCTACATCTTAATATTGGAAAGAAAGCACAAACTCAGGAAAAGTGTGAACTGAGAAAAGAGGCTCTGAAGTACAGTGTCTATTCAAGCGCTTAATCTTTACCAAACCGTGCTGGCTGTACGATGAATGGGACAAAACAGGAAGTAAACCACCAGAGTAACAACAATGAAGGAATTATGAAATTAAACTGAAATTAAGCATTCCTCATTAACACATTCTGTCAATAATTAATGCCAACTTTCAAAGCAGTAGCGCTATCCTTTCAAATGTTATTAGAGTTGAAAGTGAAGAGTGTGGACGAGGTTTTTCAGAAATTAAAAAGGGATTCTAAAGAAACACCTAATCACACTATTCTACCAAAAATGTTCGAGATAAACTGCTAAAAAAAAACACACTTTCCTGCCCGTTTTATGATACCAAATTTTAGCATTATGTAAAAGAAGACCCGCTCTTTCAGAAAATATGAAAATGTCAAGTTCGGCTAGGTTGACCCATTTCACTTATTTTCAGTCCTCACGCAAAACAAGTGTGTGCGACTTTATATTCGTTTTTAGGTGCACGGTCACATATAATATATATATATATATATGTACATATATATATATATATATGTATATATATATACATATAGTATATATATATGTACATATATATATATACATATATATATATATATATTCATATATATATTCATATATATATATATATATATGTGTGTGTGTGTGTTTATATGTATACATACATATATGTTTGTGTACACGTCTATGTGTATACATGCAAGTGATATATTATTAGGTGTATGTCTTTGTCTTCAACTTCAACACTAAAGCCTGAAATACTGCAGAACGAAGCGATTTGGCAGAAAGTGGAGATCACAATTTCTTTGGAAATTGTTTACCGTTCTGAATCTGTGTTCAGGATTGCAACTTGTCAAAAATGGAAAAATGTATTTGTTTGTCTTTTTTTAGACAAGCAGGCAGTGATGCTGAAGTTCCAAATTCCACTATTCTAAATGTGATTTAATTTTATCCCAACATGTACAATAATGTCTATTAAAATCAGCACAGTGTTGTATACACGTGTTCATTGGTATCACAATATTTAGATACAGAGGGCTTTCGTTATAACAAAGTCATCGGGACAAGCAGTTTCATTTTGTTATTTCGAAATTTCGTTATAACAGAAAACAAATATATATATATATATATACAGCTAGTGACATAGAGTCGATAAGTTGGCGGCCAGAATTTTACTTACGTTGTAACCGGAATTTCGTTAAAACCATTCTCGATATAACGTTAGTAGACCGTATAAGATGTATAAACCTTTTTGAGATTTTATTCTTTTTTTGCACGATTAGTGGAGAGACTGGAAGACATAGACTGCTTCATTTGTTTTATCATGCAGATATTCATATACCTGTGGCTTGCAGTCTTCATTCTAACGTTCCCGTTGCCAGGTGAGCAACAAGGAGGAATCGTAAGCATCGGTTGAATAAAATTTCTTATGTCTCTGTCATAAAAAACAAATTCGATTAAGGTATACAGGGCTTAAAGAGGTAATAGGGTAATAGTAAAACTTATATCTTCATAACCGTAAGGTAATAATTGCAGATTGGCAACAACAGGTGTTTTCGTTGAATCCGAAGGTTCGTTAATCAAAAATGAAATAGTATTAGGAATCGGAAAATGAAAAGGGGCGTATTAACGAACTTCAAAATTACAAACTTTCTTTCGGTTTCGGATTAACGAGCCTTCGGAATGATTTTTTTTTTTCGTTTTCGGATTAACGAACCTTAATTCTACATCACGAACTTTTGCCATTTTCGGACCTTCGGTCCTGTAGAAAAGACTGAGTAATGAAATGGTCCTGAAAACGACCGTTGGGTCATTAAAAAAAAATGAATAGGTAAGTCGATAAGAAATTAGACCATAATATATAAGAACAAGAAGAAATGATGTGAGCGGCGGGGACTGGCGTCATTGGCAGTGCGTAATCGGGATAGTTGTTTTGATGTAGGTGTTCTATTGTTGTTGGAGCGCGTTGATTTTATGTTTGTTGTTGATTTTTCCTGCCAGTATGTTCGATTACGCTTTCAAAACAGTCTTTACGAATATTTCAGGCTTCCAAGATGCGAACCAAGATAGAGGAAGGGTACCTCCGTCCTTAACCCTATTAAGCCCAAGCTATTTTGACCCCTCGCAGGCCCAAGGGGGGAGGGGGGCACATTGTGCCCCCCCCCCCATATAACTTTTTTTATTATTTGATGTATCATCGTCATATTTGGCACGTGGGTAGAGTAACTCATACTCTACATGACCGTACATTTGAATTTTCACAAGGTCACCCATGGAGGGCGCTATTTACCAAAATATAAAGAAATGAATAGGAAATATGCTAAAAACATGATTTTTCTGTATAATTTCTTTATCCCCATTATATATGTCTTATTATAGAAGTAACAGAAAGTTACTTTCTTTATAGGTATTGCTGTCTCTCTTTTCTTTTCTTTTTGGTGTTTGATGCTTTGTACTTTGCTCGAATACTGCCCGTGCAAAAATGTATTTCTTATATTGACCAGGAATGTGTGATTTATCTGGAGACACGTGTTTGCATGAAAGTCAGGAATTGAGCGACGTGTGCCCACAAATATTCTCAGAAGTGCTTGGGACATACATCAATCTGACACGGAAGTACGTCCCGCTGGACCATCCCAATTATGACGTCATGGTTCCAAGAGAGGCCAGAGGAAAGAGAAATCTGTACTGTGCTTACCCAGGTATAACTTTAACTCTCTCTTGCTAGAGTAATTCCGAGGATTCGTTAGCAAGCACCTTCTATTCTCTCGGAGTAGTGGTATCAAACAACAAGAATGACGCACCTCTTTCTCATCTTTTTTTTTTTTGGATAATTAATAAACCTTTTGATATAGACGACTCTTATTTTGTCTTTCAAAAGAGCGAACCTTTGGAATTATGATCTCATTTCATTTTAGGAATACGAAGCCTTCGGAATATTAAACAAGCCTTGGAAGTACGGGGCACTTTTTTCGGAATCATCTAACATCTACATACGGAATTTGGTTGCTCGGGTGTAACAAATATCACCCACCTTACGCAGTTACAGGTTTTTCAGTATAACATTCACGGCACCTGCAAGAAGTATTAGGGAAATTCATGTAGCCATGTGAAATTTTGAAATTTAAAAGGAAGGTTTCACCGGTTGTATCGCATTTTGCTCCTTTCTTTGTCTGTATAGGTTGTTTTGTTTTTGTCTCAAAATCTAAATCCATATTGTACTAATTCATCTCTAATGACTTCTGTAATCGCATTGACTTTATATGTGGGGGCGCTGTGGCACAGTGGATAAAGCGGGGTTCCCACTATCGTGCGATCTATTACGAACGCCACGATTGGACATTCGTAACTGATCATGGAAATTTCGTTGAACTCGTGTGAAATTTCACGTTTGGGTACGAGGTGGAGCGAGTCGACACGATTTTGTATGTTTGGATGCGATATGGTCACGATTGGTCCATTTCAAGCAATACAATCTGTCACGATCACTGGTCTCTCGTTCAAATACGATCCGATGAGATTGTCCCCATTGAGTCCACGATTGGTACCGATCTAACACGATCCTTACAATCGGGACCCCCGATCTGGAACGTGCAACTACGTTCAGATTCGTTCCAGTTCGAACACAGTGAACCAACTGCGGGCTGTTGAGATAAGATACGATATCTTTCACGATCGGGATCAAAAGCGATCCCATTTAAGGCACAATTGGACCCGAATGAGAATATATTAGTCCGGCTGACAATGTATTCCATTCTGCAGAGTTATTAGGTCTATATCCATCAAAGAAAAATTATTTTGCAGGGGTATATTGCTACACTTATTGAATTACTAATTGAAAAATGATAAAGTGATCTGTACAGTCAGGTACGATCGTTGACCTTACATCTACGACAATGTATGGATGATGGAGTGGTTCAGAAGCTATTTGAAAGACAGAAAACAATTTGTTTGTATAAACAATGAAAAATCTTCTTTGCGTTCAGCTGATTGTGGAGTTCCACAAGGAAGTATACTAAGGCCGTTACTTTTTATTATCTACATCAATGATTTTCCAAAATCTTGAAATATTCTTTCTTTCATATAATTTGCAGATGATTCTAATCTTTTCTTTTCTCATTCAAATCCTCATACATTAGTTGATATCACGAATGTAGAATTGAACAAGATAAGGCAATGGCTAAGAGCAAATAGATTATCGCTTAATTTGCAGAAAACAAATGTGATGTTATTTAGTGATAACCTTGATAAATTGCCACATGATATAATGTTTGAAAATGAAGTGATAATACAGGTTTATTCCGTTAGATTTATTGGTGTAACTGTAGACAATAAGCTTTCTTGGAAACAACATATAGATTGTATATGCCGCACAATTTCCAGTAACATAGGTGTAATTAATAAAGCAAAGCTTTGTTTTCCTGTTAAAACGTTGTTTATGTTATGTTCAACGTTAATTTTACCTTATTTAACGTACGAAATTATAGTATGGGGAAATACACATTCAACTTATTTGGATAGATTATTTTTGTTACACAAAAAAAAAACACTTCGAGTAATATGTAACACCTCCAAATATTCCCATTCTGACGGATTATTTGTGGAGAATAAGGTTTTGAAAGTAAGGGATTTGTATTATTATTACCTTGGTCAATTTATGTACAGTCTGTATAATAATTCACTTCCTTTACTTTTTGAAAATATGTTTAATAAGAATAAATATATTCATGAATACCCCACTCGTCAAATAGATGAGTATCATTTGCCCCCCATCCGAACTTTATTTACAAAATCCACGTTTATTTGCAGTGGCCCGGAATTTTGGAATTCCCTCGAGAAAAATATGAAAGATTCTAGTAGTTTGAAATCATTCTCTAGTAATCTAAAGAAATATTTTGTTAGCTCATATGTACCCCATGGTTAGTTTGACTGTTTGGAATTGTTGTTCTTTTTTCTTCACCCTGCATCGAGAATGCTGACCTGCCCTTCGCTCTCCCCCCCCCCCCCCTCTCTCTCTCCCTCCCCCTCTCTCTCTCTTTCCCTACTCTCTTCTGTGTGTGCACAATGGATGTGGATGCATACATGTGTGTATACGTGCGTGTGTGCGCGCATGTTTATGTGTGTATGTGTGTGTGCTTGTGTGTGTGTGTATGTGTATGTGTATGTGTATGTGTATGTGTATGTGTATGTGTATGTGTATGTGTATGTGTATGTGTATGTGTGAAAGCGTATGCTTCATGTTGCCATCCGATTCGATTGAATGAAAACGGTATACTTCCAATGATTAGCTCGTACGGTACATGTATCGTTGTATTGTGTTATAAAGCCATGTATAATCAATGTATTGCAGTAATGTTACGTAAGTGAGGAGACTGCACTATACAAAATTCGCTTTTTAGCAGCCCCTCAATTTTCATTTCCATAAAGTTCTTTTAAGAACCAAATTGTATTATCATGTCCCAAAATATGTAATCATTTGAAGTGTATTACCTGTGTATATTGATTGGATATGAAAATAAAAAAAAAACATGCATGTTGTAAAATGAAATGAAATGAAACAATAACGGCTCTTTGTCATTATGAACAACACAAAGAAACAGAATACTTCACACCTCCCCTCCCCCCCCCCCCAAAAAAAAAAAAAAATACTGCAGTATAATCCTTAACAGTGACAATTTTGCCTTTGATGTGTGCTCACTAATGCACGATTCAGGATATCATTGTCATTTTCATACTGGCGCTAGTCAATACCTGCAGACATACAATTGTCATTTTATTTTTTTTTTTTTGCTCATGTTTTGTTTTCGTCAAAAAAATTACCCAATGTTGATTACGGGGAATCAATCCTGTTTTGTGTGCCTGTATAATGGTAATCATAAGATATTAATGATAACATGACTAACATAATGTATGAAAATATCTAACTAACTACGATACAACTGTCATTTCATGAAATTTTAAACAAATCAGTTATTTATGTAGCTTACAATGCTAATGAAATGCCCACACAGTCATACAATTCACCGTTTGGAAATAATAATCCACCGATGCATGATACCACCTCGCGGAATACAAAAGTATACTCAATCTGCGATTAGAATAAGGGGAAATGTGCAAAAATAAGGGCAAAGGAAGTAAAAAGAGTCGATCCTGATCAACACGATCAAGGAGCACGATTAGTTGAGATTTATTGCGTTTTGATACGCTTTCAGACAACCTGATGCGATGATCACGATCGAAAAATAATCGTGCTAATCGTAGGCAATTTTTGAACCGTCAAAAATTTGTCTACGATTAACGCGATTGCTACGATTAACCTCAAGATCTGATACAACCTGATACCATCTAATACGAACATCACGATTGCTTCACGATTGGCGCCACGATTGAAATCGTGGTCTTAATCGTAAAACAATCGTGGTGATCGTATCAGATTCTATTGGCTTGTATTAGATCTTGAGGTCAATCGTGGCAATCGCGTTAATCGTAGAAAATTTTTGGACGGTTCAAAAATTTTCTACGATTAACACGATTAATTTTTGATCGTGATCATCGCATCAGATTGTCTTGGATCATATCAAACCGCAGCAAATCTGATCTACTCGTGCTTCTTAATCGTGTTGATCGGGATCGACTTTTTCACTTTCCTTCTGCTTATTTTGCACATTTGCCCTTATTTTTAATACTCGCAAATCTTATATATTCCGCGAAGTTGAATAAGGGAGGGTTGGCACAATTAAATATAGAATAACAACACCACTGAAACATCCACCAAAAGCAGAATATTCCACATACCCAATGCACAAATTAACTTTTGTGACTTTTGAAAAGTGATCATTGTCGTGGATGTAAGGTCATTCGTTCATGACTATAAAGATCACTTTCATTTTTTCACATAGAAGTTAGTCAATAAGTGTAGCAATACCCCTGCGAAATAATTTTGCTTAAGACCTTTTTTTTTGGTTAAAAGTGACATTATTTTAAGGCAGTTATCTTTCTGTTGTGTGTGTATGGCGGTTTTGTTAAACACTGTTAAATAAAACAATGAATCAAGCCAAACCAACCAAACTTTCAATGCCCCATGAGATAGCAACATTTTGAAATTAAAATGTATATGATACATACTATGCGAATATGAAATCAAACACACAAAAAATGCTTTCAGTTCGGCCAGCTTTCTTATATTGAGCTTATATAACACTTATTACGTTAGCATGCAAATATATATCATCCTCTTTTTCTTTTCTTGTTTTGCTTCAATTTCATGATATTTTCTTCATGTATTTCAAAGAAAGGTGAAAGCATTTGTCTTGATCTTTTTTTTTCTGGAGAAGATGGGCAATGATCTGATCTTGTGTATCCATTTGTTTCTTTGTTTGTTTGTTTGTTTGTTTTCGGATGGGGTGGAGCATGAGCACGTCGATTAAAAAATCTATTAAACTCTTTAGGTTAGATTAGATGAGGGACTATCTGAGGTTGTGGCTGGCCTAGGTGATGCTTTCTATCTGATGATAACGTAATTGTCACTCGTAATACTGCAAAGGCCACGTTCTCATCATCCTCAACATGTCAACCCTTGTCATCATCAATGGCTGTGGATAGTAGGTCTAATCACTCTGTAGATGTTGAGGAAACAATGAAAGCCATAGTCAGCCGGACTATAATATTCCCATTCGGGTCCAATCGCACCTTAAATGGGGGTAGGTTTTAATCCCGATCGTGAAAGATATCGTATCTTATCTCAACAGCCCGCATTGGTTCGCGGTATTCGTATTGGAACGTATCAGAACGTAGCTGCACGCACCAAATCGGGGATCCCGATCGTAATGATAGTGGTAGATCGGAACCAATCATGGACTCAATCGGGACAATCCTATCGGATCGTATTTGAACGGGAGACCAGATCGTGACAGATCATATTGCTTGAAATAGACCAATCGTGACCATATCGCATCCAAGCGAAGCAACACGTATTGACTCGCATAACCTCGTATCCAAACGTGAAATTTCAGACGAGTTCAACGAAACTTCCACGATCAGTTATGAATATCCAATCGTGGCGTTCGTAATAGATCGTGCGATAGTGGAAACGCCGCTTATTAAAGACTCCCGACTCCCGATCGGAGGACCCGAGTTCGAATCCCGCCCAGTGCTTACGTCCTTGGAACAAGATGCTTTTACCCACCATGTCCCTCTCGACCCAGGTGTATGAATGGGTACCTGGCAACGCTAGGATAATGACAATAGCAGGGCCCTCTAGTAGAGCAGTGGCAACGCTGAAGAGGCTACCCTGGGTATTTAAGACCTTATCATCATCATCTTTATATGCAGCATGCGTCCCAAACCCTTGTCTAAATGGGAGAATCTGTTCGGAAACATTGGTGGACTTCCATTGCGACTGCGATGATAATATGGCTGGAAAGACATGTGAGAGTAGGTACCAATATAATATAAATGTATAAATATAATTATAATCATGTGACCCCGCATCACAAAACCAACATAAAGTCGCCAAACATGGAATTTTAGATGAGGGCACATTCTGAAAGAGCAGACTCTAATCTTTAAATAATGTATAACTCCATTCATACGGACTCCTAACCTATCTAAATATTGGAAAGAAAGCACACTACACACACTGGAAATGTGTGAACTGACAAAAGAGGCCCTGAAGTAAAGGGTCTATTCAAGCGCTTAATCTTTACCAAACCGCGCAAGCTGTGTAATCAATGGGCAAAAAAAAAAAAAAAAAAAAAAACCACGGGATGTTAACCACCGGAGCAACAACAATGAAGGGGTTACCAGATTTAGCTTAACATGAGAATGCTCCATTAACACATTCTGTCTACGATTAATGCCAACTTTGGTAGCACTATCCTTTCAAATGTTGTTAGAGTTGAAGGTGAAGAGTATGCAAAGGATTTTCAAGAAATTAAAAGGGGTATCTAAAGCATACCTGATCTCGCTACTGCACAAAAAAAAAAGTTGTAGAAAAACTACTAAAAATTACCTTCTCATTCATTTTATGATCCCAAACTAACTAATAATGTAGAAGAAGGATAGTACTTTCAGAAAATATATAAATCTCAAGATTGACTTGGTTGACCCGTTTTAACTTTTTTGAGTCCTCACGTAAAATCAATTGGTACGACTTTTTGTTCGTTTTGTGGTGCCCGGTCACATATATGCACTGTGTATATGATATATTATTGTGTATGTATATCTACACTCATAATTTTCGTTGAAGATTTTGATGAAAATCAATATACAGGGTGGCCCAAAAACAACGGAACACCTAAGATCTTAATTTCAGCAATGTTGTTGCAAATATGTCATTATTTTTTTATATTCATGTTCCATATTCCACATTTCATACAAATTCTATATTTCATTTGATTTTGAAAAAGAAATGTTTTTAACACAATGGTCAGTTTGAACCAAAATTACACAAATGTATAAGGACGTATAATTGACGTGTAACATGAGGAACCCACTAAAAAGCAAAGCTTGTAGGATGTGGGTTCCAAAAATATAACATAGGCTTTTAGTATAGTATATCAATGTCAAAAGCGACGTAACATGCAAAAATACAAAATATCGAGAATATTATAAAGTTTACGGAATGTACAAAAGTATAGTATGATGTTTTTGATTAAACCTATGGTATAAATGCTAAGAAAAGTAGCAAGTTGATCAAACTACTGAAGTCATCCGAGCGAGGCATCATTTGAATATGCGGAAATTTTCAAATGATTACGGCAAAATGATTAAACATAGGATTTTAGAAAATTGGCTTTTTGAGATTTTGCTTGCAACCGAACCGAATCTAACTCATTCCAGAAAGAAGGGCCGGTCGATGTAATTGTCTTGAGGACTAAAACTGTACGAACAGGGGAAAAATGATTCACTGTGTCTTGTAGGGTAAGTATATGAATATCACTGTTTTTAACAAACATTGAGGAAAATATACTAGGAAAATCACCAGTATTCAAGTTATACATAAATATTCCAACATGATACAAATACAAATCAGAAATTTTTCACAGTTTACTTGAAACAAACAATTCATCAGTGTGATCAAAAAATTGTGCACGATTTATAATCCGCAAGGCCTTTTTCTGAATCAAAAATATTGAATCGTTTTTAGTCTTTAATAGAGCAATTCCCCCAGGCTAATATTCCGTAATTCAAGTAAGGTAATAATAAAGTTGTATAAAGAGAATGCAATATTGGCTTTGGGAAGAGATATTTCAGTTTGTGAATAACTCCAACATTCTTGCACAACAATTTGCATAAATAATCAACATGTACCTTCCATGAAAGGTTACTGTCAATATAGATACATAAAAAAATGTTGTTGAATCTATTTGGTTTGACTGCAAACCGTTCACTAAAACTAAACCTGGAAGAGATTTTATTGTGTTACTGAAAACCATATAATTGGTCTTATTTATGTTAAGCGACAATTTATTTGCCTGAATCCACTCAAATACCAGCTTAAGTTCATTATTGAAAGAATCGAGCAAAACATAAGGATCTGAGTGAGAATAAAAGAGACTTGCATCATCTGCGAACAGAAGAAAAGACAGCAGAGAGGATGAGTTCCGGAAGTCATTGATATATAAAATGAATAAAAGAGGACCCAAGAGGGAGCCCTGTGAAACACCACAACAAATCTAGTTTATATCAGAGTCATGATTATTTACGGAAACAAATTGAGTTCGACCTGTTTTTGCATACTATTGGAAAGGCCATTCTTTTTCCAATACAATGACACCAAGTTCTTAAATTTTGGTCAATGTGTTATGATTTTAGGACCATTTTTGTCAACCCTTGCAATTTTCAAAATATGATCATTTTGCACTTCTAGAGACACCGCAACCAGCGACAATTCGGCTTGTCATAGAACCAGTAGCGTTCACAATGCGTGGAATGTGGGGCGAACAATGACAATCACACCGTCCGCCCCACATTCCACACACTGTGAACGCTACTGGTTCTATGACAAGCCGAATTGTCGCTGGTTTCGGTATCTCTTAGAGTGCAAAATGATCACATTTTGAAATTTGCAAGGGTTGACAAAAATGGTCCTAAATCATAACACATTAACTAAAAATAAAGAACTTGGTGTCATTGTATTGGAAAAAGAATGGCCTTTCCAATAGTATGCAAAATAATGACATATTTGCAACAATATTGGCGAAAATAAAGATCTTAGTTGTTCCGTTCTTTCTGGGCCACCCTGTATTATATACGGTATAAAAGGTAATTCATTTGGCTATCAAACTAGTAGGTAAATGTAAAGGGAAAGTTATGCATGAGTGAACACGATTTTTTGTGTGTGTGTCTTCCAAAGCAAAAAAGTAAAAATTGCAAAATTGGCATGTTGTCTTTCATTAAATGCTCTTTAAGATAACAATGAAAACAAAGTACAAGTTTCACACAATGACAGACATGAATGAAATAGCAAATATAAGTTTTCGTTCTCTTTATCTCTTTATAACCTAAAAAAGATCAAAGTGCAAAATTTAAGGAGGGGAAACTAACATTTTTCTGTCAATTCAAACTTCCAATGACATAGAGAGTAAAGTCTCAAAGATGAATAAATGAACTGAATATTTTTTTTTCATCCATTCAATTTTGTAATTTAAGAATTGATGAGACAAACTCAGGAACAAAATACAATTTACAATTTTCCTAATTTGAGAAATCAATTCAAGATCCTTCCAATCTTTGTTAATAGTTTTGTTTGCTTCTTCTCTCTCTCTCTTCATTTGAACTTGTATTTGACAGAGATTTTTAAATTTTCCTCCACTATTTCTAGCCTTTATTAAATCTTTCTGGCTTCAAAGATATCACAGAGATCATAGGTATATTTTTGCAATTAAATTTATGTTTTTATTGTGTTGAATTTGTCTGTTTTTCTTATTGTTAAATGAAAGAGCATTTACGCATTAATGGCAACTTGCTCATTTTTACTTTGGTGTCTTGAAAGGGGGAAATCAAGGTAGTTCATTCATGCGTAAAGTTTCCGTTTTTCTGACTTAACACGTTGATACCCAATTAATTAACTTACTTAATGTATGGTATAATCGATATATGATACGTTAACACTTAGCTAGAAAGTCCATGAGGAATATCAATTTGAAAAGTGTGTATTTTTTGCTTTTTATCTACATAATTGTGTATATGTGACCCTGCATCATAAAACCATCAAATAGTCGTCAGAAATAGATCTTTAGTTAAGGGAACTTTCTTAAAGAGCAGACTCTAAGCTTTCAAATGATGTATAACTCAATTCAAATGGACTCCCCTAACCTATCTAAATACTAGAAAGAAAACACACAGTCTAGAAAAGTGTGAACTGAGAGAATAGGCTCTGAAGTACAGGGTCTATTCAAGGACTCAATCTTTACTAAGTCGTGCTTGGTATGCAGTGTAAGGGACAAAACACAGGATGTAAGCTACCGGAGCAACAACAATGAAGGGATAGCTAGATTAAGCTGGAATTAAGCATGTTATATCAACACATTCTGTCCATGATTAATGCCAACTTTCAAGGCAGTAGACTTATCTTTTCAAAAGTTATTTGACTTAAAGTGAAGAGTGTGTAAAGCATTTCAAGAAATGAATGACTCTAAGACAAATCCGATCTTTATATTCTTTGCCAATAAAGGGTTGTAGAAAAAACTGCTGAAAACACTCCCTGTCATCTATGTTATGATCCCACCAAACTAAAGAATAATGTAGAAGAGAAAAGCTCTTTCAGAAAATATGAAAAACTCAATATTGACTGGGTTTACCGATTTCACCTTTTTGAGTCTTCACGTAAAATCAAGGGGTGCAACTTTTTGTTCATTTTGTGATGCACGGGCACATTATGGTCCCATTATATTTGCTCCTCCGACACTTGCTCCCATAAATAGTTGTAAGCTGAACCATCCGTTAGCTCTACCCACACATATAAAATTAAGCCTTAATAGACTTAAGGAGGAAATTTACTTCAACAATTAGTCGATATTGTTTTGGGAGATGAAATACTGCAATGCAAATGTATCAATATATAGTATTTGCATTCTTAGCTTAAAAGGGATGGTACAGTATTGGTGGAGATTAGAATTAGGCTTTTCACTTTTTGCAAGATACCAAGAAAACACTTATGATATAGTACAGAGCATACCATTTTAAGAGGAATCCAAAGTTTATTTGATGAAAATCGGGTTTGGAATGACTGAAACATCCAAAAACAAAGTAAAACAAAGCTATCGCAATAAAGTGTGGGTCCCACACTTTATTAGAATCGCTCTTTTTGGGATATCTTAGCCATTTCAAAACCAAGTTTCATCAAATAAACGTTGAATTCTTCATAGAATAACATGCTCTCTCATATTTCATAAGAGGTTTCTCACTATCTCACCAAAAAATGTTAGAAACCTGAATTAGGTCTCAACCAAAACTGTACGATCCCTTTAAAATAAATGTAATGATTATTAAACAAACCAGCTTTAACCGTTCCATTTCAAAATGACTATAATTCATATCATTGAACACAGGATATTTGCATTATCTATTAACATTTGTACTAATTATGTCAACCCGTTCCACGCTGAATTCTGAAATCCCCATAGACTCCTTACAACGATCACCAGGTTCCCGTATATAGAGAACTGGTTAAATGTCAATAATTATGCATTACCTTCGTTTGTGTGTATTATTGATATCACCTTTGACACAGCTGTCCGGAGGTGTCCGGAGGGATGGTCCCCTCAGAACTTCAAGAACGAATCTTGCTATCTCCACCGCGGCGATTCCTTATCATGGACCTCTGCCAGGGACTCGTGTGTTCAACTTGGCGGATACTTAGTCGCCATTCAGACTCCTGAGGAGATGACGAGAGTGCGGGAATATCTCACATCAACGTGCGGGGCTGGCTGTGGCAGATCTATTTGGACGGGGCTGAATGATCGCAATGACGAGGGGACCTTCACATGGACGTCAATTGGTGGCGCTCTCTCCCAATCCAGTAGCATGTGGTCCTATGGCGAACCAAATAATGCGGGTAATAATGAGGATTGCGTCTTAATCCATGGGATGTTATTGAACGACGGCAGATGTGGTCGTGCCTCTCCCTATATCTGCGAACTCGAGATTTGAATACGCATGATCGAATTATACAGGTTTCCCCACCCAATTTCGCACTTTTGTCAGTCCGTTTGATGAAAGGTTAATTCAATATAGCGGAAATCCTCGTCACTGTACATTCTGTCATTCAAAACTGCAACTTGTTCATTCAATCTAGCATTTCGATCAATGAAATTTGTACATGTGCCTTTTGAATTCGTAAAACGGGCATTCAAATTGGCTCGTGCTTTTCAGTCATTAACTTTCACCAGCACTGGCGGAAAATGGTATTTCAGTCATTCAATTTCGCGTATGGGCAGTCAAATTCAAAACATGTTCATACAAATTGGTGTAATGTTATTTCTATTTTGAAAAGGTGAGAACCGTGATTTATACGTATTTAAGGACGTTCCTCAGTTGAGTTTGTGCGCATCCTAGCTGCGCAGGTGTCAGTGACGTAACAAAGAGCGTAGAAGCGCACGCACGAGTGATAAGCTAGCTGAGCTGAGCAGCTGCTAGTAGATCGAGCTAGAGTGTGGTATGTGTACGTACGGATACCCGACAGCTCCCCACCGCGGCCGCGCCGGGCAGCCGCGCTGGGCGACCTCGCTCGGCTCGCGTGCCGACTGTACGCGTTACAATCTGTACATACCACGCAAATTTCAGCGGTCCGAGCCGCATATACATGGTCATTGTAGCACAACAGTACACTGATTGACGGAATCGCGAAGTTTGGAAGTGGAACAGAGCTGTTACCATTTTCAATCCATAGATCTGTTTTGTGACATGAAGTTCATTATCCGGTCATCAACATGGTTAAGTCGGGTGCTTAGTAAGGTACCAAGGGCCTTTATAGGCCCAAGTCGGGGTCTAAGGCTCACTAGTCTATTGGACTAGGTGTTAAAACAACAACAACAACAACAACAACAACAACAACAACAACAACAAAACAAGCATATGACACATGCACATTTCATCTTTAGGTCTAGCAGCTAAAACAATCTGAGTGTCTCTGTTAAAATCTAAATTAGATCTAAACTTGTCATTACCAGTAATACAAAATATTGGGGGGGGGGGGTTGGTTACAAAATACAAGGTCACGAAAGTGTTATCAAACAAGACTATTCATCACGTTCACCATTCATATATTTATTTTTTTATTACCAAATCTGGTGTAACAAAAGGAGAATCTTTTTTTTTCGGGGGGGGGGGGGGAGGTACTTCTCCATAGCTTACAACACGCACTTTACCAACCACTGCAACAACCAACACATGCAATCTACAATCAACGTCATTGTATTAAGATTTGTTTCTCATTTGGAGGACCGTCAGACTAATGCCAAAACTCCCATTTCCTTATATTTATTCTTCTTCCTCCATTATCACTTTTTGTACATGGTTACAGCAAGTGGGTAAAACAAACAAACAAGCGTGCATATCAATAATATGCACGCTCATATAATATCATTATGGCTGTGGAAGGGAAATGATAACAAAAACGCACATGGACCTTTCTTTCTGAATATTTTTCACCATATCACTGCAATTGTGACATGTTTTTTTTTTGTGTGTGTGTGTGTGTCTTTTTTAAAAGAAAATGGGGTTTCGAGTGAACCGCATGAGATTCATGCATCCTTTAGCAGAGTATATCCCTGCATTGGTTCCTGACCAGATTTGGGGGTCTTACGATGATTTCCGTCGCAAGGAGGCTCTGCTAGCACTAAAACGAGCACATGAACCCCCATTTTTACAATTCTTCTGCATTAAGTAACCCTTCTTCTACAATTTGATAAAGTTTCGTAAAATTGACATGGGTTTTGAATGTACAGCATGACATTCACGAACCCCACCTATAATCAGGACACCCATGAGAGGTTTATAACCAGATTTTGGGGTCCGATGAGGTGATTTCTATCATCTGGGGATGCTACCAGCACAAAAATTAGGACATGAACCCCCACTTTTTATTGTTTTTCTGGAATTAGTAAGCCTTCTTCTATAATTTGGCAAAGTTTCGTGAAAATGACATGGGTTTTGAATGAACAGCTAGCATAAGTTTTATAAACCCACTTGTCGGGGTATCCCTGCATAGGTTCTTGACCAGATTTGGGGGACTTACGATGATATATGTCGCATGGGGGCGCTGTTAGCACAAGTACGAGCACATTAACCCCAACTTTCAATTATTTTTCTGGAATTAGTAAGCCTTCGTCTACAATTTGATCAAGTTTGGTGAAATTGACATGGGTTTTGAATGAACAGCATAAGCCTAATGAACTCATCTTGTCAGTGCATCCCTGCATAGGTTCCTGACCAGATTTTGGGGACTTACGATGATATATGTCGCATGAGGGCGCTGCTAGCACAAAAACGAGCACATGAACCCCCACTTTTAATTATTTTTCTGGAATAAGTAAGTCTTCTTCTACAATTTGGTGAAGTTTCGTGAAATTAACATGGGTTTTGAATGTACAGCATGAGATTTATGAACCCACCCTGTCAGGGCGACCCTTATGTTCCTGACCAGATTTTGGGGGTCTTACGTTGGTATGTCGCATGGGGGCGCTGCTAGCACAAAAACGAGCACATGAACCCCCACTTTTCATGGTTTTTCTGGAATAATTAAGCCTTTTTCTACAATTTGGTGCAGTTTCGTGAAAGTGACATGGGTTTTGAATGTACAGCATGAGATTTATGAACCCACCCTGCCAGGGCGTCCATGCGTAGGTTACTGACCAGATTTTGGGGACTTACGATGATATATGTCGCATGGGGGCGCTGCTAGCACAAAAACGAGCACATGAACCCCCACTTTTGATTGTTTTTATGGTATTAGTGAGCCTTTTTCTACAATTTGGTAAATTTTCATGAATTTGACATGGGTTTTGAATGTACAGCATAAGTTTTATGAACCCACCCTGTCAGGGCATCCCTGCATAGGTTCCTGACCAGATTTTGGGGACTTACGATGATATATGTCGCATGGGGGCGCTGCTAGCACAAAAACGAGCACATGAACCCCCACTTTTGATTGTTTTTCTGGAATAAGTAAGCCTCTGTCTACAATTTGGTAAAGTTTCGTGAAATTGACATGGGTTTTGAATGTACAGCATAAGTTTTATGAACGTTGTCCTTTTGCTCACCCCTAACAGAAAACGTCGATGAGAAGGATTTGAGAGATTTCGGTGTTTTCTGCCGAGTGAGGGTGCTGCTTGCTGAAGAATGAGAGTGTAAACCCTAACTTCAAAACCTTTTCCTCGTTTTGGGTACTCCTTTTCTGCAATTCTTGCAAATTTGGAGAAAATAACGTGGATTTTGAAAGAATTATGGGGATTTACGTTTGTCATTGCAGATTTTGTTGCCAATCATGGTCTTGATCATGATTGTAACGCTATCATTTTGGTACAGGACGGCAGATTAGTCATATTCTTCAAAGTCCCGTAGAAGAAAAACAAGCACATGAACCTATGGTTTTATTTACATATTTGGGCTTCGGATGGGTCAAGGTTACGGTGTGGAAAGTTTCAAGAAAATGACATGGATTTCACTTTAACTGAGGAACGTCCTTAAATGTGAACTTTTGTTTCATCCACAGTATTGTTCAGTATGATTATAGTAAAAGTATCTTTGACCATAAATAACTCAAGTATGTTTTCTGTAACGCCCCTCTTCTTTCATACATGTTATCAGAACTATACATGCACCAGCAGGCCTACCATAGATCACTTCACTTTCTTATGTCCGGTCATGGCAGCCTGAGTTAGATACAGGCGTATCTCTCCAGAAATGCGAAATTGGATATAGTCCAATATATAGTCTAATATATAGTTTATACGTTTGCATCCTAAAATCCTTGTAAGTATTGTTCATTATAGTATCAACATCATTATATCAAAAATGTATCACTTTGGATTATGTCAACTTTTTCTTTTCTTTTCTTTGTGATGATGGAAATAAATAAACTATTGAATTGAAATTGAATTGAATTGGATACCCAAGAATGAATTCGAATGAACGAGCGTATGGCAAGCCTTTTTTACATTTAAAGTTAATTTCTGATATCACAAATTCCATTTTGTGATATCAAAAAGTCAAATTTTTGATATCAACAATTCAATTTGTGATATCAAGAATTAAATTTGTGATATCAGAAATTCCCGTAAGTGTAGCGCATGAACTTAATTTGTGATATCAAGAAATCGAATTTGTGATATCACAAAATCCATTCTTGATATCACAAATTCAATTTGTGATATCAGAAATTCGAATTTGTGATATCTGAAATTCAATTTCAGATATCACTAAATGAATTTGTGATATAAGAAATTCGAATTCTTGATATCAAAAATAGGTTTCACGTGAAAAACCAATGGTAATTCGTGATATCACAAAATGATTTTTTGATATCATAAATTCGAATTTGTGATATCACGAAATAAATTTGTGATATCACTAATTTGAATTTGTGATACCAAGAATTCTTATTTGTGATATCACAAATTCCATTTTGTGATATCACGAATTGAATTATTGATATCCGCAAATTCGAATATGTGATATCAGTAATTCACAGGGAATTCGAGCGTTAATTTTGCGCTGAAATTCAACTATGAATTCGAGCGTTAGTTGACCGCAGAAATACACAGGGAGTTTGAGCGTTAGTTCAGTGCAGAAAATCGCTGTGAATTCGAGCATTAGTTTAGCGTAGAAATACAAAGTGAATTCGAGCGTTAGTTTTGCGCTGAAATTCACCTGTGAATTCAAGCGTTAGTTGAGCGCTGAAATAAACAGGGAGTTCGAGCGTCAGTTCAGTGCAGAAAATTGCTGTGAATTCGAGCATTAGTTTAGCACAGTAATACAAAGGGAAATGGAACATTACTTTTGAGCTGATATTCAGATGGAATGTATACTACTGCTAATTTTTTTTTTAGAACAATGTTCAAAATACATACAACTATATATGAGTATTTACACATCCATCATTCCCTAAATGATCGTCAAGGTAAGAGACTATATTCGATGAATTATTGATACAAATCAATTGTTTTGCAACATGTTATCATGAATTCAGTGATACATGTTCACTTAGGGCCTACATTTAATTCATCGTTTTGGTCCTCATCAATTGTCATCTATTACTACATTATTCTTAATTATGATACATTTTTCATGTGGTAATCCCCTTAACAGTAGGACTCTTCCCCCAAATCGATGATAATTGTGTGTGGTTGTATGTGTATGTGTGTTATAGAAGCATACCATGTGTTTGTATTGCGGAGGACCGACCGAGGGCAATCACCCCTTTGGTCTGTGTATGTCAGCAGCGGAGAATAAGATAGAGAGACTGTGAGTCAAGCAGGGTGCGAGAGGGAGTCGTAAACTTGCCAAATGTCCACCACTGGTGTCGGCTGGTGGTCACATAAAGCAACGTGTTTCTCCTAAAGACATTTTCTCACTCCTCAAAATCAGTCCTCCAGAACAAAGGGGTGTATCCAATAAGACCAATAGTGTTGGGCGTACAGTTTGCCTGCCCCAATATGTTTATGATTTTGTAAAATAATTTAAAGTGTAATTTGTTATAGGCAAGTTGATTCAAGAACCAAAACCGGGGAGAACAAAACTGGAATGCACAAGCCCAAAAGTCTTCAGACCAGATCAAGAAGAGTGAAGATATCCAGATCTTATGAGGAGTTTATGCAGCAGTATGCATGGCAAACAAACAGTTTAGAATTTGTAGTAAGAAAAAAGCAGTGGTACGAAGGACTTCAAGTATGTTAATCTGCGCAATGAGAAATTTCTCTTATTAACTCGGAGGAGTAACAGGGGGAGGTCGGGAGAGAGTATCTTTCACGTGACAGAGTAAAGAGAAACGCAAACAAAAGTTGTATTAAGTCAACCAGTCTCTGCCAAATCAGTGGCGAGAAATGGAGAAAAATAAGAATATAATGATAATTATGTAACTTTGAAGTAATTGACAACATATCAATAATGGCATTTTAGATGTGTTTCTAAACGATTTAATTTTATTGATTCTTTTAAAACCAATTCCTATCACTTTAAATGAAAACGAGTTGCCAGAACTCTTAATTCTTTTTTTTTTTTTAGGTTTTATTTTTGTAACTATCGCTATATACTATGTAAAGATAACACCTGAAATTCCATAGGAATATCTGCGCTAAACTAATGCTCGAATTCACAGTGTATTTCTGCAGCGCTCAACTAACGCTCAAATTCACAGTTGAATTGCATCGCAAAACTGATGCTCGAATTCCCTGTGTATTTCTGCTCTCAACTAACGCTCGAATTCACAGTTGAATTTCAGCGCAAAACTAATGCTCGAATTCCCTGTGTATTTCTGCGCTCAGCTAACGCTCGAATTCACAGTTGCATTTCAGCGCAAAACGAATGCTCGAATTCCCTGTGTATTTCTGCGCTCAGCTAACGCTCGAATTCACAGCTGAATTTCAGCGCAAAACTAATGCTCGAATTCCCTGTGTATTTCTGCGCTCAACTAACGCTCGAATTCACAGTTGAATTTCAGCGCAAAATTAATGCTCGAATTCCGTGTGTATTTCTACGCTCAACTAATGCTCAAATTCCCGTTGGTTTTCTGCGCTGAACTAAAGCTCGAATTCCCTGTGTATTTCTGCGCTCAACTAACGCTAGAATTTACGTTTGAATTTCAGCGCAAAACTAATGCTCGAAATCAAACGATTTCTTTGCGAAAGGTATGTGCTAAAATTCCATGTAAATTAATGATATTACAAATTGGAATTAATGATATCACAAAATGTATTTCTTGATATCAAGAATGTGAATTCGTGATATCTCGAATTGAATTTGTGATATCACTAATTCGATTTCGTGATATCAAAAATTGGTTTTACGTGATTAACCAATGGGTATTTGATATCAAAAATTGAATTTGTGATATTAGAAATTCGAATTTTTGGAATCTTTTCAAAAAGTAATGTGGCTTGCTATACGAGCGCAGCGTATACGTGATCAAGACTGACTACAATGTATATCATGCTTATTATTGAATAAACGATTTGCGAAATTGTGCTTGTCGTACGAAGTTGAACTGAAAAAGTGCTGATTCGAATGATGTTAAAGGTAATTTGAATGCTCCAAAATGAATTTGAATGAAGAAATTATAAAATTGAATTACCAAACATGCCATCTAGGCTAAATTTTGCTAAATTGAATGCAGCAATTAGGAATTGGACTAAAAAAAAAACCCGCTAAATTGGCCGGAAAAACAAAACTATTATGTCGTAGAGAGCGCCCTGCGAGATTGCCTCTTTCTATGCTCTGAGTTTCTTTAAGATGTTTTTGTTGTTCAGGGATATCATTTTTGCATCACTGTTCCAACTGTATCATATATGTTTTTTATATCAAGTAATTCGGGTATTTCGCTGAAAATCGGCAAATTGGATTTGGGATTTGATATCGATTGTACGGTAGCCGTACTACAGCCTTCATATCAAGGTGTTTGTTTGTGTAGACTTGTAGACCTTTCACATTTGAAAGAGCTTGTAAGCGAGTAGAAGCTATGCGCGTGTGTTTTAATAAAGATTATGCGCTCAGTCTTTTCACTGTTGGCCTGTTACACACTGTGCAGTTGTTCTTGATTTTGAACGAGCTGTAAACTTGGTATGTATGTATGTACTCACCACTCTCATGCCGTGATAATAAGGATCAGTACAATATTGATGAACGATTTAGATGCCTGATTATTGTGACTTAATACTGACTGCCATGTATATAATATAGCTGCTCTACAGTCACATGCAATTGAAGTAGGTCTACGTACTTCTACTGAGGATGATCAGAACAAGTCAATCAGAGTAAACGGCTACTAAAAAGCATGCATTTTTTTATTATAAGAACGGAGGATTCACTTTTCACATGTCAATGCTTATCAGTGGGGATGTTGAAATCAACCCAGGTCCATCATTTTAGTGTGTCAGGTGCAAAAGATCATGCTGTTGGTAACAATACAAGTAGTGTAAGTAGTATTTCTGACCTTTTACAGCTGAATCCTTACAATGTTTATCCAACTACGCCTTTCTGTAAGAGTCTTCTGGGATAATTGAAGCAAAATAAAGACATAATATTCTCTGGCAAATGAAAATAATACCAATAATGATAATAATAACAATAGTAATAACAATAATGATAATGACAATAATGATAATAATGATAATAAAAAGAAGAAGAATGAAGCGTTCGTAACAGCATACATATCTCACTTGGCGGCGTAAAATTCGATTATTTTTGATATTCCTGTATAATGTTAAGGTATCATTCTTCTTTTCAAACAATGTGAGTTTGTGTATTATCATCGTCAAAGATTAATTTTGCATTTCTACATTTATGTAGAGTATTAACATTGTGTCGATGATACGATGTAAAAAGGAATGTCCTTGATTTTTTATTTTGTGTTTGTTGAACTGTTATATTAGTCATTCTATTGCAGGGCCCCCTAGGATAACAGTGTGTAAACCAGTGATGGGGCTAGCCTGGGTAAAGAAAACTGAATACATGAATATATAACAAATGATAGATAAAAATCATGTTTTCAGCATATTTCATATGTATCTTTATATGTTTTGGTAAAAAGCATCCTCAATGGTGACCTTGAGAAAGTGTAAATGTTGGGTCATGTAGAGTTTGAGTTGCTATATCTGTGTGCCAAATATGACGTTGATGTATTATCATAATAAAGAAGTTATATGGGGGCACAATGTGCCCCCCCCCCCACCCCCCCCCCCCCCCCCCCGGCCTGGGAACACTGCAAAAACAGTGGTGTTAGATTTAACACCACTGGTGTTGAATCTAACACCGGCCGAACTTCAATAAAGGACCACACCATCTGGTGTTGAAGTAACACCGTCTCTGGTGTTAAAATATCCAACACCCATGGGTGTTAAAGGGTGTAAAAATATACCAACACCAGCCTCGGTGTTTTTTCAACACTTAAGAGAGTGTTAAGAAGTTGACACCATAATGGTGTTCATTTGACATCCCAACACCAGTTATGGTGTAAGTTCAACACCCGTGGTGTTAAAATATACCAACACCAGCTTTGGTGTTGCTTAGATTATTGATAAGTTGACACCACTTTGGTGTTTTTTTGACACCCTTTAACACCAATTACGGTGTAACTTCAACACTATTTGTTGTTAGAATCTATACCCCAACACCTGTCATGGTGTTATTCTAACACTTCAAAGTGTTATAAGTTTGCATTATTTGGTGTTTATTTGACACCACAGTGTTGATTCAACGCTTCAGAGTGAGAAATAAATCCCAAGTGATGCCAACTTATTAACAATTTGAAGTGTCGATACCTCGACATCATTTCACACTCTCCACATTCAATCGCACAAAATAACACAGTAATGTAAGTAGGTGAAAGACAGTCACGTGCTACTAGGTTGATCAAAATATTTAATAAATTCTGTCTGTCACAACAAAACACAATAATTCTATTACATGTAATGAAAGCCTCATCTCTACAATATAAGTATCAAAATGGAATACCTTTGACCCTGTCAGTTGGTTCTTTGATTATCTATGCAAATGAGATACATTATGACTATTGTAGGCTAAAATATCAAATTTAAATACTCACTCTGAATACCTTTGGCCTTCTTGGCACTATCAAGTTGAATTTTCAAATGAAATTGATACTAGTATTATATCTTCTTGGCTCTATCATTCAAATGTTCAAATTGAATTGCCTACTCAGCTGTATAATTCAAATATTCAACATAGATCATCCAGTCTGGTTGTAAAATGTTAACATAAAAAAAAAATATACTCTTTCTTTTGATCAATGCTATTGCAAGTGACGATACAAGCATGTGAAATTCGGATCATTTAAATATTCAAATGACACACATAAGGCCTTCTTGGGCCAATATTTTCAACTCGAACTGGATGTAATTGATACCCCCACCTAAAACTTAGAGAGTTAGCTCAATTCATGATATTCTTGTATGCCTTTAGTTGAAAAAAAAAAGTACAATGTATATAACAAAAGTTGTTACCATAGCAAGATTACTCAAGAGTGAGATCAGTGTGCGACTCATTTTAAGATTACACTGGTTACATGAGCGAAACCTCAAGTCAAATGCTAGAAAACTGAGGGAGCTCACCCAATTCACAGTATTGTTTGTTTGATTTTCATTTTAAAAGATGGTTGCCATTACATTAGCACTCTGTGCAATATTTCAGGCCAGATGCTCAGAAACTGAGGGAGATTGCATAATCAACTGTTGTGTAAGTTTTTAATTTGAAAATGTCACTGCCATGATAACACTTTCTTTGACCGATACAAAAGATGACATTTGCACATTAGCGCACTACAGTGGTCACGTGCCAAATTTCAAGTCAAATGCCTAAAACATGAGGGAGTTATGAGTCAATCAAAATATCTTCGATTGCTTTGTATTAAAAAAAAATAAGTTAGCATGACAACGCATTGTTTAACATTGACGAGAAAAGTGTTTTGCACATCTAGAATTTTTCTTGTCACAATATATAGGTGTCATATCTCAAGGTTATTGCTAAAAATTGAGAGAGTAAGCTCAATCCACTTGTAGTTTATACAATTCTCATTACAAAATACCATTAACTTGACAACATACTATTTGACAATGACGAAAAATAAAATTTGCACAGGTACATAATACAGTGGTCACATGTGCCAAATTTAAAGTCAAATGCTCAAAATCTGAGGAAGTTAGCTGAATCCACATCGTACTTGTGGATGATTTGTATGAAGATGCTGTTGCCATGGAAACGGATTTATGACCCCCACAAAAAGTGTCTTGCACGATAACATATTATCATAGTGACCATATGTATCAAATTCAAATTTAAATGCTAAAAAAAAAGAAACTAAGAGAGCAGCGTGATCCACACAATTTTGTATGATTTGTTGAAAACTGCAATTGCCATGGCAACAGATTTCTGGACAATCAATTCAACAGAATTGATTTAAAACTGAGTAGCTTGATCCACGTTCTGTATTTGTAATCTTTATGAAAATTTGATGTTACCATGGTAATGCATTACTCCATACTGACACATGTAAACTAGGACATGTAAAAACTACAAGGTCGTTGTTCAATGTCCCCTGGACTAAAGGTAATCACCTCCTCATCAAAAACTGTCATCGACTAATGGAGAGTACTGCTTCAAAAACTGTATATCATCAGTCTCTATCTCGGTTCCTCCATAGAACTGGACTTGGAGTATCTTCACAGTTTCATTGTCACAATGATGATTCTTCAAGTGTCTTCTAAAACCATTGAACGAATCAAATTATGTCCGTACACAGGCCCCCTGGGCGCAATTTATTGTTTGTCCATCACTCCGTCCATGTTCGTATGGCAAACAGTGAAAAAAAAAAGCAGTTTCAGTGGGAACTCCTAAAGAATGCATCACTTCATTATCTATTTGAAAGTTTAGATCTCGGTTCACGAACTCGGGGTAATTCCAAATGTCCAAAGGTTGACGAGAGGTTTTGCATACCGTAGACAAAACACATATTTAATGTGCTTTGAATAATGTGTCGAAGGCACTCTGAATGATATCACCAGGGCAGGGTAGTACCAAGTGGTCAACAATGAAGTAATATTGGTACACATGTATGTTATCCTTCTGACGTCCTCTGTCAAGCAAGCTGCATCTTCTGATCTTCAAGCAAGCAAGCTGCATCAAGAGCTGCATCTTCTTCTGCTTTCCCTCTTCAAGTGGTGATCAAAACTAGCATCAGGCTGAAAATGTAAGGAAACAATGAAAAACAAACAGACATTGTATGAATCTATTACAAATAAAAACTAGACAAATTTGACTGTGACCTTTATTTCGATTCCATAATGCAATTTGATAGACTCAGTCATACATAGGCTTAACACATTTTATTCACATTTATGATTATTTTAACAGATTTCAAGCTATCACACACACGGAGGGATGGACTACTCAAAACCATAACAATTTAGGCACCACTTCTTGGCAGAGGATAATAAATGGATCTTATTCCATTTTACTTAAAGATCACTATAATTTCACAATTAAAACTCACTTATACCTATTTTTTCTTAAAGAAGCTTTGAAATTTATCACTTTTCTCTTATTCGTGACTGATCAAAAAGCAACTTCAAAATTTTAGCCTACATATGGGGAAGACAATCTTTAAAGTTCAAGGATCGACTTTGAAGCATTCACGAGTAAAGTTCTCGTCGACATCAGGACATAACCCTGACAAAGGCAAGTGCGCAAAAATATTCACAACATCCAAAAAAAAAAAGTTAACCTGTGAAACATTGAAAAGCAAGTGATCTTAATAAATTACATAGTCCAACAACACAAAAAAACACCCAGAAAATTTCCCTTGACCTCTAATTTCTTTTCTAATACAAAAACAGATCATAGAAAGTAGAAAATGCAAAATCAATTAAACTCGTAAAAATCAATTTCATTTTCAGAATACCAAAGTAATGTGAGTTCTAATTGCCTGTCCAAAATGACTCATAAAGGCTTGTTCAGATATGATGAGTCAAACTCCGGCAACATTTTAGTGCATAAATCAATGCGATATGAGATGGTAAAAAACAAACAAATAAACAGATCAAAATGCAACAAAACAAAACAAAAACACTGAGGCAAGAGGAATATATTTTGCCACACAGTGGCAAGAAGTTATGGTGCAATCAAGCTCAAAAGTAAGTGAAGATACAATGTCATGACTTTATCTTTATCTTTTTTTTTTTTTAGTCATGTGCATTCATTAACATAATGAAAGTGGCGTGGTTCGGCGCACCATATCTGAACACTAAAAATGTCAGGGGGTTTGTCGCATCATATTTGAACAAACCTTATAGTCATGTAGACTTACCTTTTGAAATCGGATAAGGTAGTCTATAGCCAAAGCCACAGCAATCTTGCACAATCCTTGCGCCCTGGTTCACAGGTGGAAGCAGATAGAGTACAAGAAGGATTTGCAGGTTACTTACATTCTATGCTGTGTTGTAAGAAATGCATGTTATATACAATATATTCTACGACTCATTAACAAAGTATCCAGGTATCAACAGAAGTTATCAGTGAATTGCACTGCATAATCAGGGAGCATTAAGTACAACATATGATCCTTAATGTAGGATGAACCCATGGGTTGTTGTGTGACTTCTTTAAAAAAAAAAACAAGAAAAAAAAAACTCTTCTTTATTTCATCAGCATCTCCAAAATAACAAAATTACATTACATATTGATTTGTGACTGTGAACTTTTATATTACAGTTGAGTTTGGTGAAATCCATTCATCTGCCTTTGAAAAATCAAAGTCACAAGATATTTCCTGCATTTTTTTTTTCATAATGAAGGGCTCCTGACCCTTGATTATTGACCTCATGACCCTCATCGACTCCAGGGAAACGTTTAATAAAATGTATTGTCAGATGCAAAGATTTCAGCTACTTATAACAGTTGTCACCAATGACAAGTTTTGTGGAACGCCCCCTGGATTTACATAGCCTTACCAAGTTTCATTCACAGATGATTGTTTTCAACTTGCGGCATGATACACAAGAAACGATATTGGATGGATAGACATCTAGAACATAAAAAAGGGGCTTTCAAAACCTATAGTATTGTGCATACCCTGACTACTACCAGGTCTGGTGGTACACTATTTGATGATTGCTCCAAGTCTCATGAATCCACATCAGTTTTCCGCATGTGTTCTCCCAGCAAACTCAACAGCTTGACTGTGGTTTCTGAAGGCTTTCCTCTTGCTAGCTTGACAAGACCTTCCACCAAAAACTGGCCACTGCTCAAAAAAGCTTGGCATCGTTGCCTGGGAGAAGGAGTGAGAAGTGCTGTTCAACCTGCAAGTGTAAGGACCATGAACATACATAATTATCAAGTGGCTACAAGTCCGCAAACTGTCAAACTGGTGCGCAAGGTGTGATGCACTGGCTTAGGATTCAAAGTACTGAACATCCACATAACTGCACTAGTGTATTTACTGTATACAAGTGCATGAAACAGATTTATCTTGTGTGCATGAAAGATTTGATCAGAACTGCAGAAAACAAAGGGTTTTGTTCAGGTGGCTTCAGATTAATTCAGTCGGTGATTCTATTATATATACCTACTTGAGATATGCTCATAATTTCATGTTCGTTTTAATTAGCCACGGGGGGGGGGGGGGGGGGGCAATAATATCCTGCTTCCAGGTATTCATCATCTTTATGCAGTGTACATTTATGCAAATATTATTTGAGGAGAAATGGAAAAATCAAATGCCATTTTGCAATTGATCTACTCTCATTTTCAAGGTTTTTTAGACAGAAAATAAAAGGTCTTTTTGCAATTCTGTCATTTTCAAGATTCTCAAGTGCGCTATTGCCAATATCATTAAGTGTGGCAATAACATAAGTATGGGGAAGAGGCATATTCCAGAAGGGATTTTTTTTTTCAAGAGATTATTTCAACAAATACTACCATCAAAGTAGACGTATATTCCCTCACCTGAATCATGAAAAAAGCGATGATACATGTATTCCATTTTGACTCATTTGTGAAATTTAGGATCAGTTCTCAGACAGAGAACAACTGCCAGTTATTAATATGGGCTGTGATTCTGTTTCTCGCTACCCTTGAACTCGCACCTTACAATTAGATCTAGAGTCTAGAGTCTATAATAACATGGACTCGGTGGAAATACCGGTTTTACAAGCATGTGACGTCATCAACTTTATAAGAGCATATTCTTATATAATGTAAATTTGTAAGCGGTTAACAAACTCATAAATAGTAGTACTCATATTAGAAACTAGTTAGTAGATTCTAACGTAAGATCCACGCGCAAACACTAGCGTCCTACTGTATATAGGCCCCTACGTTCCTACATGTAGCTACTGAAAACATCACGGAACCTGTTGTGATAAACAAAAATTGGGTCGGGAGAACCCCCCTCCCAGCCCCTTTAATCGGGTATTTACGCTCTTTTTAGAGCGATATTTGCTACTAGTACCTAGTACTAATTTAAACCTAACAGTTTGGACCTAGAACAGTTACAGTAGGCCCTACAAAAAATATAGTAGTCCTAGGGGCCTACCAGTATACCTACGAACATGTACACACAAACATTGTTCGAACTTCGTCTTCGTGCACGTCAGTAGCGGGTAATGATTTGCGCGCTAACAAAGATCCGCACCAGAGCCTCAGAGGTAAGAAAACGGTACATCAATAACAATACAAAATGCCACGGAACCTTTTATATTTAAAATTTGATGATATTTTTAAAATGCAATTATTGGACAAAGGAACCCTCAGCGAAATTCGGACTCAATGCACCGCTGCAGCGCGTTGGTGTTATGGCCTATTATGTATGGCAAACACTATAGGCTACATGTACTTAGTATGCTGCGCTACGTAGTATACTATAGTATTATGTGCGTGCAAAGACAAAGTTGTCTATAATATGCGATGAAATCCGTGAAAATCATGCACATCGTTTATGATAGAAAATAACTGGTACAGGAAATAATTACCTTGAAAGATACTTATCCCCGCTGACAGACTTAGCAAAGTCACCATCATAGATTCAATGTCATTTTTAGCCCCAGACGACATCGAAAACCTGACTATCGCGATGACAGACGTTGACGACTCCGCGCCACAGCAACAAATTTCAGGCATTGCCATGTGTAACCAATGAGATCATCGGACTGCGAACACGTGACTTTCTCTGGTGGACAACTAACACCGATACGGTGTTATTAGTGAAAACCCCCTTTTCATGACAAAACTATAACACCACTTGGGTGTCATTTTAACACCGAGAATCTAACACCCAATGAATGAGAGAATGTTGGTGTTAAATTAACACCGAAGGGTGTCAAATTGTGTCAATTTAACACCAAATTTAACACCCACAGTTTGACACCCGGTTGGTGTTACACTTTTAACACCGCATTTTTTGCAGTGAAGGGTCAAAAATAACTTGGGCTTTATAGGGTTGAAAAAGAAATAGAACTACATATCTATTCTCACCCTGAATTATACAATGAATACCGGCACTCTAATGAACACAAACCACGGAAAAAATAAAAGTTAAGGATTACTATTAAAATTCTATAACATAATGAGTATTGAATTCGAGAGATGGTGGGGAAAAAGAGAGAAATAATGTGTGTGTATGTATGTGCGTGTGGGTGTGTGTGTGTGTCTGTGTGTGTGGGGGTGAGTGTAACCCTTTTGTGTCAAGCTGTTTGCGTGTGTAGGTGCAAACAATGCTATATATATACTAGTATATTATACAATTATCATGAAGAGTTTCATTACAACATAAGCTAAGCGCCATTTTTTTAACATTTTAAAGTATGTCCACCGTCAGAGCAAAATAAAGCCTCTCCGGTGAAACTTCACTTGTAACATAATAAGGGATATTCTGGTAGTTATAAAACATATCCTACGTTTTCTTATTGTTTTCTTTGTTTTCCAGCAGCTTCAATCACAAGAATGGAGTTAGCGCGTTTTGCGATAAAACTTGTAATGATCATGTAGACGCGTATAGATTTGCTGTTTTGATCGAAAGTAAGGCCTACACCAAAGCTTTACGATCTGTGCATAATTTTCTCCGTCCTGTAATGCGATTTTTTATTTAGCCATGGAATCAGGTTTATGTGAATATTTTTATGCTCTTTTATTTGCTGTTGATTCATCCGATACTTCGCCACTTGAATGACACTCTTTCACGTACAGTCGCGTTAAACGATCAGCCTCATATCAAGGATTATCTATATTATTAGATTGTGATTATTTTACCCCACCTTACCCGACCCTTTGTATATTAGGGCATGTTATTCACGAAAGGTCGGGAAAAGCGACCACCCTACGCGAGCGTGATCATCCGACAGAACGAAGTAAGCCATCTAAAACGATTCAGATGACTCTGAACAATATGCAGAAATCGTAGCATTCCATTAATGTCCACCAAGTGCAGCACAGTTTGGGATTTTCTTGGATGAGTTTGCTAATGTTCTTGATAAACAGCTTCTCTGCTTTCTTACTTGCCGAATGCAGGTGATTTCCATATTATACTCATAGACTCATCAACTTCGAATTTGAAGTTATTCCTTGAATTATTACCAGCCTCTAATAATTATGATTCAACATATTAATGCGCCAACTCATAATCGAGGCATGTATTACAGATCTTCTTATTAAGTCATAAAGAAAACACTGCACAACTCTATAATACTGGTGATATGGAAGGCATATCTGATATTTCAGCAATAGTGTATGAGTAGAACCTTCCTAAACGTTTAAAAAAAATGTTATTACCCGGAATTTGAAATCTGTAAACACAAAAGAGTTTGTAGCAGATACTCATGTTAAGTCTCTTATATCTGCTAGTTCTCAGGTTGATATTGTTGATGATAAAGTGAATTTGTATAACACCTTACTCACTGCTACCCTTGATAACTTGGCACATGAGAAACGAATCAAGGTCACAATTCACCCCAATACTGAGTGGTATACCAAGAAAGAGCTCCAGCAAAACTACTGTGCAGACCGTTGAGAAAGAAAGTCAAGGTCTACAAAACTGGAGATTCACAAGCAGGTGTATAATGCACAATGGTGATAATGATGTAAATGCCTGGATTAGGGATGCTTAGTTACATTGCCATTCAAAAAACGTTAAGGATTGTGGGAAAGAAACAAATCAAAAAACTGCACAAAGTTGGTAATGCTTTACTTCATCGAAAACAGCGATCTCCTTTACCAGGAAATCTCACTCATGGTGATCAGGTTGAGCTGGCAAATTGTTTTAATCAATATTTCGTTGATAAAATTGTGGCAGTCCAACAGACTTTCCAAGCTTGTCGTCCAACGTGTCAGCTCTAAGATCTGTATTTATCTACGACTGACGATAAGTCTGGTTCTGCTATGAGATGCACTGTAAATAATACGCTTCAACACTCCGTGAGTTTACTGAACAAAAAATGCAACTCTTATGCTATTTATTTTTCCAACAAAAATCAACTCACCAAAAAAGAAAATGTATATACAACAATTTCACACAAAATAAAAACCCTAATACAATTTCGTTCGTATTTACACACACACACACACACAAAATATATATTGAAACGTTCAGAAACAATTCAATGAGATAATAACGTTCAGGAGCAGATCAGTGGAATAATTATACTAATAAATTCTAGACTCATATAAACACATCTTAAGAGTCATGTAAACACATCCTAGACTAATCTTATAAACACATCCTAGACCCGGGTTGAAAAAGATACAGGTGGTTCAATACTTTACTGTGCGCAAGTGTGGTTTCAATGTATACTGTCCGACGGGAATGGGGGGGGGGGGGTGTGATGAGACAGTCCAATAGGTATTGCTGAGGTTGCCAAGATAATCGCGATGTCGAGGATGTCGTCCGGCTGGCGGGAATTGTCGTCGTGTCGACCGAGATGCCACCGCTTGCACCAGAGGACTACCAAGGTACGGGAATTCTGTCCGGTAGCGGGAATTGCCCTCACGCTAACCGAGATGCCGTTGAGCTACTAGCGATGCCGTCGAGATAATGGTGATGCCGTCAATATGATGCCGTCGAGTTACCTGACGGTGATGCCGTTGATGTGATTCCGACGAGCGTATTTGCTATGCCGTCGAGCCCAGCTAGTCGGTGTCGATCTATACGGGGATATCATAACCACCTCACATAAACATTCACAGGGTAATATCAATCATGAACCACAGTTCAATATTTCCTTACACCTAAACAACAATGCTCCTGTATACTTCCACCATCACAACAGACCTAAATATACATACTACAGAAATAAACCATCGCCATGTATATAATCATGACTAACTTAACATACAAACATGACAGATCATCTCATATAAGCTATCTCACAACCGACAACCAAAAGCCAACTAAAACTGTATTCTCCTAACATATTATCCATTTCTCATTTGAATCCTTCAACAACCAAAATTACATTGTAACTTGTCCCATAACAAACTTCTAACTTCATTCACTTTAATTATGAACAACAGAACCTGGATTGTCTTTTCCTGATAAAACCATAAAAAAACACACACTGTATCCACAATAATCGCTGTAAATTCAAACATTCCATATATAACACTCGCCTGCTGACTTGGCCTGCCTTCCTGTGAAACTAAAACAAAATCCTATTTCATCACTATACAACATTTTTATCCAATCTGATATACAGCATAATCTTTACTCTAACATAATTAATCCATATGTTATAGCGAACCAGCGAACATAACATAAATCTCTATATACAAAAAAATATAACAATAATGCAAATTCAGAATATTACAAAAACAAACTTAACACAGATACAGAAATACTTACGTCTGATTTGGTGTTCAAACCCTGAAGTAAAGTTAAGGAGGAGACTTCAGCTGTTGTCAGTGCCTGCAGCATGTCTTGCGCGTGCCCTGTATGCGTGGGGCTGCTGTGCCATGATTCTCCTGGATGCCTGAAATGCAGCGCTGCGTTGCAAGCCGATCAGCTACCTCTCTACCCCTATCACCAGTGAGTTAGAAGAGCATGTCCTGCTCTGACAGATGTTCAGATCCAACTGATTTTTCCTTCCAAATTTACTTTCCCTGTCGCCTCTAATGTAACTCCACCCTCTACTGTGCTTAAACTGGTTCCAACTAGCTTTCCCCTTTTTATTACATGTCCCTTTTCTTTCCAACTAATTCTCCCTTTTTGCGTTAAACCTATATATCCCAACTATCTCCCCCTAACAAAATACCTATTTTTTTTCCTACCAACTCTCCCTTTCTAAATTTGCCATTCTACCCTGACTCCACTGAGCCGCCCTCTTTCTTCCACACTGTCCTTTCTCCATAACCACTTCTCTCCACCAGGTTTGCCTGATTCGAATTTCTATGCTGTTTACGTCTGCTGTCCCCATTTCGTACCTGATGGCCTGCCTGAACAAACGAGTCTCACACATTCCTCACTCGCACTCTCAGTCACATCGTCACACACCGCCAGATGACATTCTCTGTGAATTCAAGTCAGAATAATTATAGTGAGTTTCAGTACTATTATTGGTATTATCAATTTATTATCATTATATTATTATTGTTATTGTTATTGTTATCATTATATTATTATAGTTATTATTATCATTAGTATTATTAGTAATATAAGTATTATAATAATAATTATTATTACTATTATTATTATTGTTATCATTATTGTTATTATTATTATCATCATTATCAAATATGTAAATAAACATAAATGCTTTGTCAGACACGTTACCATCATTTCTTGACTCGAGAGACCTAATTTATTACAGACAGGAACAAAGGAAAATTGAATTTGTCCGTATTTTGTGCATAGAAATCTTTTCCAACTTCATTTCTACCGTCATCCGTGTAATTACAAAATTTCGGAAGTTACTATATCAGACAAAAAAAAAAAGTATTGTGGATATATTTTTGTTTGGTTCTCGTATTTCACGTACATGACGTATATCTCAAGGTTTTATCGAAGAGTTATTCAATCTTCTACCTATGACGAAATCATTCTGTACGTTTAGAAGTGCTGTGTTTTTAAGGGATCGTACAGTTCTGGTTGACACCTAATTTCAGGTTTCTAACATTTTCTGGTGAGATAATGAGAAACTTCTTATGAAATATGAAAGAGCATTTAATTCTAGGAGGAATTCAACGTTTATTTGACGAAAATCGGTTTTGAAATGGCTGAGATATCCCCCCAAAAAGAGCAATAATTATAAAGTGTGGGACCCACACTTTATTACGATCGCTTTGTTTTACTTTGTTTTTAGATGTTTCAGTTATTCCAAACTCGATTTTCATCAAATAAACTTTGAATTCCTCTTAAAATGGTTAGCTCTGAAGTATATCATAAGTGTTTTCTTGGTATCAAGCAAAAAGTTAAAAGTCCAATTCTCATCTCTACCAATACTGTACCATGCCCATGCCTCTAACGAAAATCGTCACATTGTGATGTTCTTACAAGTTAAAATGAATTAATACGGCGTGATCGGTGCTGGGTGTGAAACGTATACTAACGGAACTGTTGATACGTTAGATACATTATCACACACCGTTTTTCTTCCGATCGAGAATGTATTTAGTCTGGCAGAGATGTTACCTGGCATTTGCTATTTATGAGAAGTGTAATACTTATTCATAATGTTTCATACATAATCAAGGAGATTATTGATACAATTCAAATGCAGGTACAAAAACCCTTCAGTCTTGTTTAAGGAGTTATTGATAAAAATATGATTTCATGCATACATTTGCATAATCAATGTACTAAAAATAGAAAAGAATTAACGGGCGAGATCTGAAGGGGGTCTAATTGACCCCCCCCCCCCCAGTAAAGACGTTGCCTCAAATAGCCCAGTTACAACAGGGTTAAGCTCATATTTGCAATGTATAAGTCTGATTGGTCAAAAGTTTGAATTCAAAGAAACTTCATCTTAAAGTATTGGCCCCCATTAGGCAAAAGCTGCAGAAAGCAACTCTACGCATGACTGGGATAAAGGGTCACGCGATTATATGTCTGAGGCTTTTCGGAAAATTATGCGGGATTCCATAACTATTAAGATTTAATCAGCTATACACAGTTCAAAAACGTATGGAACCCGCTGAAGTGATTGATGCCAAACGACAAATATTGTTGACCTATAAGTAGTATCATGATAAATATTGTGTCTATACACAATAAAGAACTGTAGGATGCTTTCAACTTGTTTTTTGATAACATTGGTGGTATAGTGCAGATAGAAGTCATGAAACAAAATCAGATTTTCATTCTAGAAATTGCCACATCAAATGTTAGTATTAATACAACTTAGTGACAAATGCCATGCAACTTTTGATCGCTCTGCCATGTGATATAAGACTACTGGACATGTGTTCCAGCAAAAGATATTTCTTCCATTATAGAACATATTATTGCGTCACTGCTTACTCATGTTATAAATTCTTCTCGTCAAGAAGGCATTTTACCACATCAATGGAAAATGACCCTATTTAACCCTTTATTTGAAAGTGTTTAAAATAGCTTTTTCGGCATTACCGGGCAATATCGGTAATTTTTGTTGTTTGAAAGATGATGGATAAAATTGTTCACAACCATGGAGGTGCAAAATTGTTTACTACTGAAAAAAAAAATACTCACCATCTGCCAGTTCGGTTTTAGACCATATTTCTCCACCTAAGCTACTCTCCTTAACGTAGAAGAAAATTCACTCTAAAAACATCCGAGGCAGAACTGACCCGGAACTGGGTCCGTTGGGGTCACACACCTTTCCGGGTCAAAAATGACTTAGAATTTCGTCATGAAGACCCCGACTGGGGTCACCCTCACTCAATTAATGACTCTGAATGGGTCATATCTGACCTCACTCCTTGTCATTTCTGATCCGGAATGGTGTGTGACCCCAACGGACCTAGTTCCGGGTCAGCTCTGACTCGGATGTTTTAAGAGTGTTGGTTTTTAGCAATGGATAAAACAGACTTATATATAGTGGGTGTTGTGATATACCTAAAAAGGCGTTTGAACCGTGGATCACAAAATTAAATGTGGCGTTAATGACAAAGCAGTGAAGTGATTTTAAAAATTCGAAAATCTATGCATCCAAAGACTTCAGGTTGCTTGTATAAATAATCATTAATTCTCTGTAAAAAATGTAACGTGGCGTACCCCAGATAGGGCTCGCTCATTTAGCCGCTGTTATTTCATCTTTATACAAATTACCTGCCTATCAATATTGTAAATTATCTTTATATACAGATGATATAGGTATACCTATTTCATTCAAGATCCCAAATGTAATATATAATTAGATGAATTATGATTCCAAGATCATTTCAAAAAATGTTTGAACGTTGATTTTTTTTTTAAATTTAACAAAGTGCGAAAGCATGTTAAATGGCAGTAAATTACGATTGAAAAAATGGAGCCACGTAAATTGTAATATCCATATGGATATAAATGACGCACCCCTTGAAGAAGTATAAGGTTTGTAAATGTTTGGGCATTCATATCTATGTAAAATTAATTTATCATCGAAAAGATTCATTAAATATCTGAAATCTAAGATCCCTGCATTGTAAAAGGAGGTATGAAGGGTTAAGAAGGTCAAGGAGATTGTATACGCTCTGCAGTGCCGCTTTGATTGGCGACGAGTTTCATAATCTGTTCCTGTGGAGTACTTTTTCGAGGAACGGAAAGTTTTTATTCCTAAGAAATACATAATAAGCCAATTACTTGTAAAATAAATGAGTTATTGAATACTAAAATTTTGAATGTGCTGTTACAACATGTCAACCGTTTAAAGTGATATTCAATATAAATTTAGTTCATAATTCTCGTTTAAAATTGTTTATACATTTTTTACTTTTTGTATAATCATGTTATCTATACCTTCGTTCTTAGGTAGTATCTCATCTCATGACTTTTGAAAACTGACATTTTGGGATTGTTTTACGTTTTAAAAACTTGTAAATATGATACATTTCTCACACTTCGGAAGGGGTCTCAAGAAATAAGGTTCATACAGTGTAACTTCGAGTTTAACTCAATGGAGTCTTGGGAGAGCACTTGTTTAAGGCTCAGCGTGGGGGGGGGGGGGGGTACTGTATCTGGAACCTATTTTGTTTAGTGGAGGTAAAGAAACGAAAATAGCACTGCATTTTGAATTGCAATTACATCGTAATGCGTTGAGTTTACCTGCAAAAGACCTAACAAAATCTGCTATTTTTGTTTTTGTTTTTGTGTTGATGTTGTTGTTTTTTAATCATTTGGTAGTTTTCTCATCACTAAATAGACATTCACCATTATTATAGGCAGCAAACTAACTACTCCAGCTCCCAAAGTTTTAGGACGTTTGTTATCAAAGAGTTACATTCATGTTTCAGAAGGGCCTATAAAAAAGATTCAACGATGTCAACGCTGATTGTCATTATGGGGATGGTGATAATGTTCAATGGAAAGTTATAATTGGGACGTGGAAAAGAGAAGGAACAAGTCTTTCCTATGTATGTCACATTGATTTCTTCTACATAGGTATCTATGTGAAATGTGTGCACATTAAGTCATTGGTACATTGTAAAGGGTTAACACCCATGCTCTTTAGCGGTACATTGTATTTGGTGAAAATGGCTGCTGTGGAGAGCAAGGCAGCATTTTACTGACAGAATGGTGAGTGTTGATAAGGCACTTTCAACAAACGCCCTAACTATAAATGGCTTATGAAGCGCAAATCCTGAAGTGAGTTTAAGTTGATGTATATCAAGCAAAGTTTCTTGTAGCAAAGTGAACAGGTGTGTACAACAATTACCCCTCAGAACTTTCTTTTAAACTGGCCTGTAATAATCCAACGTTCCACAGAAAACAGAAAATTTAAGACTTCTACAGATTTTTTTTTCCATCACGGTTTTTGTTAGATATAATGAGTAATCTTAAGCATTATAAAGGAACTTCCTGAATGGAAACATAGAATTGTGAAGATTAAAAAAAATATATTTACAAGGAATTGGCGGTATGGTATTTTAGCCCTTTTGCAAGAAAGTTCTTCATAACAAAAATAATTGCTCATATTCCTTTAATTCATCTGCTCATATACCGAAAACAAGTATAAGACGAATATAGGAAAGTAAAAATAAAAGAGAGGTTTTAAAAAGAAAATAAAACACGCGAATATTCATTTGTCTGGGATCCGAATAGCTAACGTCAGAGAACTATAATTCCGCCTAAGGCACGATTTTTCTCTAAATCAACATGGGCACAATTTGAGCTCTTTTACTGTGGCATTAGAATTGAGCAGAAAATGGTAGACCGTAATATATTTTATTACTGAAATAACGTGCAGTGTGGTAATTAGCTTCAATATAGGTGTATTGGTTCGTGCTAACTTTCCTGTAGTCAACCCCCCCCCCCCCCGAGGTTTTAAAGCCATAAACTTATCCCCATTAATTCACTTTTTGGTTGTTGTCATGGCAGAAAACCGACAGAGATGATCGTTTATGAGAAAAGCCGCTATTCTTAAAGGAAAATTCAATGGCAAAGCTCTAAGTCTAATTAAACTCTAAGTTTTACTATTGCAAGTCTAGGAGAACTAATCCAACCTGGAACATTGTGAGGTCACGTTCATTTTCAGGTTTTTACCGTTTCCATGACAGCAGCTGCAACGGAAACAAGCCATCTTCCCACCCTTTTTTTATCAAAATGTATTTCTCTCCAAGCCACATGTTGCTGTTGATACGTGAGTACTTGTGTTCTCTTATCAGCTCGTTCACTTTGGATGTTGAAGTATAGGTGCGACAGTTCGTTTTCTTTTTATATCAGCCTTGATAGTGGAAGGTACCTGCATTCAAACTTCAGAATTTGGAGAAACTCAAAGGCATCATGTCCTTCCGATCGAGATGTATGGAAAAGAAGGTATGTACAAGGACTTGGGAGGCATAATCATGTTGCATATTCCCTTTGTAACTTGCTGTCATAAACGTGTGCAATAATAGCGGCACAAGTGATGTGAAGTCCGTTTTCACTTGGTCTAGTTTACCAACCAGTGTCATCCATAATATCATTATACAGTTTATCTGTATGTGTTATTATTTTGTTATAGCCCAGTTTCTGGGGGCTATTTTCAGGTATGAAGTCATGCACATGACTAGACAGTGAATCAAGGTGTCTGGCAGGATCTTAAACTCACAAGTATGTAGCTTTAGGTTTCAGATAATTACAGAACAATAAAGAAAGATTGAAGGGACCTTTTTAAGCTACAGAAGGTATGAAGAAGGTAGAGTACCCGATACCTCTGCTCTGAGAGGTACGTCACTTAATGTCAGGAAACAAAAAGCAAACATACGCCTCATCACATCTTGCATTCATATTTTAGGGAATAAAATGAGTGATTTATCATCGTCTTTTTTCTTTATTTTGTTTTCATTATTTGATTGGACACCTTACAACGTAGTCTAATTGCCACACGTTTAAATGAATTTCACGGGTAAGAATTGATGTATCAAGCTTTCTATACAACTTACACCGAAATGTTCAATATTGTAATTTTCATTGAAATTGCAAACAAGTTCATAGACATATGGAGCAAACCCCTTCCTGATATGAAATAATATGAACTGTGTTATCGTAGAGCTTCTCTTTGTATACCTCCATATCATTTTGTGTTGAGAAACACAATCTGATCTTTCGTAATGTGTGCTAACACTATTACATTGTAGAAGTTACTCTCAAGGATTTCACTTTGGTTAGTATTTATTCACCCTCAAGTGACGTGATGACTGTTCCAGGAAGTCTAATAACGTTCTTGCAGTTCATGACAAGAAAAATATAATATGTGACCCTGCTTCACAAAACCAACAAAAAGTCACAAGACCGGGACTTTAAGTTAAGGCAGATTCTGAAAGAACAGACATTGAGCTGCAAAATGATGTGTAATTCAATTCAAATGGACTCTCCCAATCTATCGAAATACCACATTCGCACGTCCGACTCAGTCGACGGCGTGCCAACTTCGCATATTCTGCTCAACAAAAAATCGCTAATCTCGCGGTACCATCAAAGCGTTTATCGCGCTTTTGTTCCTCTCACATACGGCTTGCATTCTATGTGGTGATTGACTTATACAGTGTATCAAGCGGTGTTCCCAACTTAATTTGCGTGTACATTCTCAGTTTCTGTCACTATTTTAGGTGCAAGAATCATGCCTTTAGAGTAATGTAGCAACTGGTATTTCAAAAGAAAAATTGAAAATAGAATTGTCATACATTTTATTTGAAAGCAAAGTTTGACATTCCTCTTTAACTTTGCTCACTATTATGTCCAGCTTAACAGAAGTTTTTAGAAGTTATACAAATTGGAAAAACAGAATTCTTTCTCAAAGCATGACTACCTTCATGTCTCAGAATAACGTGGCACACAGGCGGTTTCCACCATGGCACATAAAGAGTTAAGAAAGCACACGCTCCGGAAAAGTGTGAACTCAGGAAAGAGGCTCTGAAGTACAGGGCTATTAATGCTTCAATAATCTTTACTATTAAAAAGCCATGCGAGCTTTGCGATGAATGGGGAAAAAAACAACAACAAAAAATAGGAAGCAACCACCGTAGAAACAACAATGAAGGGATTATCAGATTAAATTGAAGTTGAGCACGCTTTATTAACACATTCTGTCCATAATTAACGCAAACTTTCAAAGCAGTGACCTTCTTCTTTTTAAAGTTCTTAGAAGTGACAGTGAAGAGTGTATACAGGGTTTTTAAGAAATGAAATGGGGCCTCTTTCATATAAAAACATACCTAAACACACCATTCTACAAGAAAAAATGTTCATGAAATACTGCTTAAACACTTTATGATCTGAAACATTAGCATAATGTAGAAGAACACGTGCTCTTTCAGAAAAAGTAAAGATTGTTATAAGTTGACTCATTTCACACATAGTCTACACTTTTCTTTTTATCATGCAGACATTCATAGATCTGTGGTTTGCTGTCTTCATTCTAACTTTCCCGTTACCAGGTGAGCACCAAGGTGGAATTGTCCAAGTATGCATCCTTGCGTCTCTATCATTAAAAAGATAATACTAATTACGGGATGCAGGGCGTAAAGTATTAAGTGGATTTTATTGATTAGATCAGCTTTGAAAGTGTAATACAAACCGTTGTAAATATGTGAAACCAGCACATTTTCAAAGTACATGAAAGTATTAACTCAGTAATAGCTTATCTTCATAACCGTAAGGTAATAATTGCAGATTTGTAACAACGGGTGTTTTCGTTAATCCGAAGGTTTGTTAATCAAAAAAAGAAATAGCATCTATTAATCGGAAAATGAACGAACTTTGTTTCGTTTTCGGATTTACGAACCTTCGGGAAATAAAAATGTGGGTTGTTGGTTGTTGTTGTTGTTTGTTTTTTTTTTCGTTTAAGGTTTAATGAAAATTCTACATCACAAACTTTTTTTTTCCCATTTTCGGAAAAACGAAACTTCGGTCCTGTAGAAAAGACTGTAAGATAGTGAAGTGGTCCTGAAAACAACAGTGTAGTTATAAGGAAATTATAAAGAAATAAAAGAGAAAGTCAATAGGAAAGTCGAGGAGAGGTTAGACCTCTAGTATGATATAAGAAAACAAGTGATGTGAGCGGCGGGTACCGGCGCGAGCGATGATGCGTTGGGATTGTTGATTTCATTTCATTTATATTACACGAACTGTATTTCCAAATCCTCATTGTAATACTTGTAACAAAGAACACAGTGAAAACAAAAACATTACATTACGTAACAGTATATATGTGCAAAAAGAAAAAAACACAATGGAGAGAAAGAGAAAAAAAATAAAACGACGAAATTCTAAGAGGAAGAAATGGAGGAGCCAGAAGAGGTCATTGGCCATTCTATGGCCATATATATATATATATAATATGTATATATAACATTGATATGAGTGATAGCTGTATAGTGTACAAAAAGGGCCTTGGATTGATCCCTGGGGAAGGCCTGCAACAATTCTTCGAAAAATGGAACTATTGCCATTGATATAAACACATTGTTGTCTATTACTTAAATAACTCTTAAACCCCACCAAGGAAATCCCACGTATGCCCAAAAAAAAAAAAAAATGACGTTAGAAACAAAATAGAATGATCCAGGTTGTCAAAGTTTTTCGCGAGATCTAAAAAGATCCCAACAACTGCATGACCAATTTCAAAAGCTGTATTAAGATTGTTGATGAATTCAAGTAAAGCCCTATTATACGTTGAGTGTCCAGATCGAAACCCGAATTGTCTATTACTAAAGTATAGCAAATTTTAGCTGACACAAGCTTCTCAAATATCTCTCTAAAATTTGACAAAAAATTGGCCTGTAACTTTCACAATGAGACTTGTCACCTTTCATACATATGGGCAAAACTTTAGCTATCTTTAGTCTTTCGGGAAAACAACCAGTTTGCAAAGAACTATTCAAAATATGGGCCTATACTGGAGCAATAATATGTGTACACTTTTTTAAGACCATGGTATTGATATCATCACGACCTGGGATTTTGCCATCTTTCAGACTTAATGATGCATTAATTACATCAGAGTTCGTTATGGCTATGAAGAAAAATAAGTTTGGGAAATCACCAATAAGAAAATCAGACGGACTTTCCACTGACGACGGAAAGCTGTTAGCAATATTCTTACCAACAGAAACAAAATATTGCTTCAATATCTCTGACACTTCCACAGACTTTGAAACACACTTATTATCTTTTACCAATAATGGGGAATCAATCGTACTCTTGTATTTCAAAATGCCATTAATAACTTTCCCTGTACACATCAAATCATTTTTTTTACTCCCAAAAATGTCTCACCACAAAAATCACGCTTAGCTCTTCTTATTGCAGACTCGAAGCTTTAAAATGATGTGTAACTCATTTCAAATGCACTCCCCTAACCCATCCAAATACTGAAAAGAAAGCACACATGCTGAAAAAATGTGAACTGAGAAAAGCGGCTCTGAAGTACAGGGTCTATTCAAGCGCTTAATTTTTACCTATCCGTGCTAGCCGTGCAATCAAAGGGACAAAACACAGGAAGTAAACCACCGGAGCAACAACAATGAAGATATTATTAGATTAAGCTGAAATTAAGCAGAATCGGCGAGAAACAACGCTGAAGATAAGCAATTCATGTCATGTTTCAAAAGGCCTCACGGCTGCGCCGCTCGGTCTCGCATTCACCAGCTTTCTTGCAGTTAGTCTCTTTTTCGGCCACGAAGCCTTGCCAAAAGGATAGGTGATCTATTGTTGTTGGAGCGTGTTGATTTTATATATATTGTCGATTTTTTCCTGCCAGAAAACCCGAACAGTGTGTTCTATTACGCTTTCAAAGCAGTCTTTACGAATATTTCAGGCTTCCAAGATGCAAACTAAGATAGAGGAAGGGTAGGCCTACCTTCATCCGTATAAGCACACACACAATTTAAACCTAGCCGAAGAGAACAGAAATTTGCTTTCTTGATAGGTACTGCTTTCTCTCTTTTCTTTTCCTTTTGGTGCGTGATGCTTTGTACTTCTCTCGGGTACTGTCCCTGCTAAAATGAATTTTTTTTTATATTGGCCAGGAACGTGTGATTTATCTGGAGACATGTGTTTGCATGAACGTCAGGAATTAAATGACATGTGCCCAAAAATATTTTCCGAAACGCTTGGGAGATACATCAGGCTGTCTCCGAAGTACGTCCCGTTGGACCATCCCAATAATGACGTCATGGTTCCAAGAGAAGCCAGAGGAAAGAGAAATCTCTACTGTGCTTACCCAGGTACAACTTTAACTTTATCTCTCTCTTGCTAGAGTAATTCCGAAGATTCGGACCTTCGCACGCACCTTCTATTCTCTCAGAGTAGTAGAATCAATTAACCTTCTCTGAAGAATGACGCCCCTCTTTCTCATTATTTTTGTCATTATTAATAATCCTTTTGATATTATCAAACTTTATTTCATTTTTCATTTACCTTTGTAATAAGAATCATATTTCATTTCAAGAAATGGTAAATCTTCCGATATGAATCAAGTCTTGGAAGTACGACACATTTTTTTTTTCGGATTAACTAATTAATATCTACATTATTGTATACGGAATTGGGTGCTCGGATGTAGCAAATATCACCCACCTCACGCAGTTACAGGTTTTTCAGTCGAATATTCACGCCACCTGCAGGAAATATTAGGGAAATTCATGAAGCCATGTGAAATTTTAAAATTTCAAAGGTAGATTTCACCGATTGCATCACAGTTTGCTCCTTTCTTTGTCTGTATAGGTTTTCTTTTTATTTCTTCTTTATATCTTTCAATCCATAAAAATTTATCTCTCTAATGACTTGTGTTCTCGCATTGACTTTATATGCAGCATGCGTCCCAAACCCTTGTCTTAATGGGAGAAGCTGTTCGGAAACGCTGGTGAACTTCTATTGCGACTGCGACGATAATCAGGCTGGAAAGACGTGTGAGAGTAGTTACCAGTGTGACATATAAATGTATACGGGTGAGAATTTTGAACGATGTACAATTGCCAATTTTCGCACCTTGTGACACTCTTTCCCCTACAACACCGGGATGATCCAAGAAACAAGATTCTTTAATGTCATCTCAAAGCCTGGTAGATTTCCTTTCAGAAAATGTATGATTTGGTTGACTTTTGACTGATATTTTGCATTTGACAAGGACTTGAAGCGTAAAAATACGGAAAAACGCTATTTCCACAATAATTTTTGTTTTTCAAACTAATGATGTGCCTTTTTATTGGTACGTGGCATCTAATATCTGACTGTGTCCTGGATCTGACATATCATGGCTATGTACCACAAAATCATAAGAACTTTATGAGTACGTATAAAATTACAGAGAACAATCGAAATATAAAAGTCCTAAACAGACGAACGTCAGTGATGCTTTTATTTCCATCTCTGCTGCAAATTCTACTTTTTTGTCCCAACTGTAATGTATACGAAAATTGGTGTTCCGCCTAACGTACGATATCCGGCAAAAATTCTACGTCTGTTGGCTATACATGGGACGTAACATTCTTTTATGAAAGATTATACTCAGTTTCCGTCACGGACGTGCGTCTGCTATCTACTAATAAAGATCGTAGCCCATTCAACGTTATTGGCGATATTGTTCTGAGTCGTAATCAACTAAGATCTAGCCACATGATGTATGTTTGTTTTGACTACTTTCACATTTTTCGACGAACCTCCGAGAAAAAAAAAAAGAACGTCCGTGATGATTAAAACGTTTTCGAGTGGGACACTATCTTGCTTTCATGGCAAAGGTACATTTAACCTTTGGCTCTTTAGCCGAGGAGCTGCATGTCATGTTAGGAGCGGACTGGGGCTTGTCTGCAGTTTTTGGACCGTACGATTCACGGAAAACCAAGCAAATAATTGATATTTTCTCTCAAAATGCACCTCCTAATCCCTCTCTGAGCAATAATTATATATATGTTGAAAGGGTGTCAAATTTCTTATAATTTGCATTGCCAATACCTTTTAAAGTTTTTGAAAGATTTAGGAAGGCTACGTACTCTCTGTCGATTAGTTGCCCGTCCTGGAACATGACCCTAGTAGAAGAGCAAACGTCCGTGACGTATGCAATCCGAACGATAGGGATAAATTGTCTCGAAAGTGTCCTTTTTTCTGTAAAACTTTTAGCTCCAATAGCGACAAATAAAGTTTTACAAAGTTAACAGTGAGCTCAGAGCAGTAGTTTCAGAATTTTTAAGGCAGTATGTGATCATGATGAACAAACAGCTTTAAATTTACTCGCAATTTTACGCTTGTTTTCCCTCTAATTATATAAAAACAGCTAAACACTGTAAACAAAGTTATAGGAAAATAGAATTTTGCGTAAACTGTAATTTCTGTTCATTTCTTTTATTTTTCCTGATGAGATTTTGGAGACAATTTGCACTGTTAGGTTCGGAAAGTTTCGCTCACGAACGTTCGGTCCGAGAAATCAAATTTCTGATAATTACAAACACTGTTCATTAAGTTAATGTTATTTGAAAATACTACCAAATCACTATGTCTCTCATACCCAAAAGTGAATAACGTTCGGCATTCAATTTACATGTAATAACAAAAAGGAAACCGCTTTGTTCACGGATGTTGGTAGGTAGAATAAGTCCATGGATTATAGTAGGAGACAGAGGAACAGTGCCAATTTTTAGTGACAGATGCTCTCTGTGTATATCTTTTGAGTAAGGTAGCTGCCATCTCAAACAGAACACATCCAGTTTGGGTCTCCATCACGGACGTTCGCTGTAATTATCACAATATTTTATGCCTTAATACATTCTTATTTTTCTCTTCACAACGATTTTTCTCTCATTCCCTAAGTAGCCTGAACATGCTGCGACCAAACAGAGAAAAAAAAAAACAAACAAATCCGAAGTCACATTTAGAATATATTGAAACAAAAAGGATATGCACTCCCGTTATACCGAATTTTCCGGAGGGGCTTGTTTTGTTTGTTTGTTTATTTTTTATTCATCGAATAGTCGTCATAAGCGAGCAAAAATAATGCAGTATACAAGAATACTGTCTGATGAAAGCACGCATATCCTACGTTTATCATGACATGATGTTTTTTCATCAATGAAAAACAATGTCGATTTACAGTTCTGTTTCAGATGATTTTTTATTTGACTTTTAAGAGACAGAGGGTTCGTCAAGTTGTTCGTGCTCTTGTGCCTACTTTGCAAACACATGTTAAAAAACTGGTGATTAATTTAGTAATAGGCTTAATGTCGCTTTTTGATACGTTCACTCTTCCAAAGATTCGTTACTCCGAATGTCCAAAGGTTAGTTATTCCGAAAATGAAAAAAAAGGTCCGTAGTTAATTCAGGAGGTTTCTTATTGAAAATGTTCTCATTCCGAAAGTTTGTTAATCTGAACATTAAATATCAAGGTTCACTATTCTTTAGGTCCGTTCTTCTAAAAATGGAATGGGCCTGATATTCGTTTAGGTGAAAACAATTTTTATGAGGTTTTGAAATCTGGAAGATTTGGTTGTTAATTTGTTTCTTCGCATTTGGATAAGCGAACCTGATTTTTCATATTCCAATTAACAAACCTCTCGATTAACTTTTGGAGATTTTTATCATTTACCGAATAAGAAAGTTTCATGATTATACGAACCTTCATCAATTTTCGGGTTGACATCCTCCGAAATGACGCGCTACAAAATGTTTGTTATAACGAACCATTGTATAATATCGAAGTCACAAACATCCATTAAAGTTATATAGACTTACTGTGTCTTGTTATGATGAAACTTCGGAGTATCGAACCTTATATCATTTTGACTAGTATAATAGCACAGATTCTCCTCGGTAACAGTGTGTAACACAAAAGGAGCAAACGCAGAGGGATTTTTTCCTATACACATTCGTTTGACTTCCCGAGTTGAAACTTCGTATTTCGATAACGGAGTGCATTTCTTTTGTTGTTTGTATGTCAATTCTTTGTCATAAATTATCTAGCTATCATTATGTTCGTTATAAGTCAGTTTTGCATTGTAGACTTAAGATAACATATTTAGGACCTGAATCTTTACATCGCGATTACGAAATTTTGATAAATATATTCGTTCTCAAGGATGGACTACATCACATTACGCGTACGTTTTTACATTCATTTACGAGAGATTGAAAAAGTATTTTCTTTGATTCCTCAGCATGAAAAAATAACCAAGCTTTTCTATTGACAATTGGGAATATTTATTTAGGATTTTGCAGAGGAGTTTGTTCCGGACATGAAATCGCTGTTTGTTGCGAAAAGAATGCGTTTCCAACTCAGGAGAACTGCATTGTTTTATATCTTGTTTGTTCCGAGCGTCCGTGTGATATATGCGAACCTCCGTAACGAAAACTATGCAATGTTTGTTGGGTAATAGAGACTGCCTGTATCAGGTACATCTTTAAAAAGTATCTTATTATTTGGGATAGTGAAATAAGGGGTCGAAATATTGAGTTTCTGTAAAATGCGCGTAAATTGGAGAAAGTGCTTAGCGGAGGAGTAATATTTCAACAGATATGACGAATTAGGTTAAATCATCAGTTGTCTACCATTACGTACAGGTAACGAGTACAAGCTTAATATTCTGTCAGCACATACACATGTCCCTTAACATATTTCGTTACGATTTTGAATTGAATCAGACTGTTGCAAGCTATGTTAAATGGTATTAAAATGTATGTGCAGTACTATTCCTCACGGACGTTCGCTGCTCTGGACAAGGTAAACTTCCGTGGTGAATAAATCCTAGTATAATTGGGTTCATTATTAAAGCTTGAATTACTCTTAAAGGTAAGATAAATGATTTGGAGAATTTTCTACTTTTAAAATTTTGCGTTGTTTTGGCTCAATTGCACATCGTTCAAAATTGTTAACCATATTTGACCGTGCATCACAAAACCAACAAAAAGTCGCCAGACAGGGATTTTTAGTTAAAGGCAGATTCTGAATGTGCAGACTTTATGCTTTGGAATTATGTATAATTCCATTCAAATGGACTTTTCTAACCTACCCTAATATATGAAAGGCAGCACACGCTCTGAAAAAAAAAATGTGATCTGAGAAAAGAGGCTCTGAAGTACATAGACCCGTTTGACATTTTTAGAGTCCTCATGTAAAATCAACGAGTGCGAATATTTGTTGGTTTGTGATGCACGGTAATTAATCAATATGTAATTCATCTATTTATTTGAGTGGTTGAGAAAATCAGGGTTTCGAGAAAAACGCCTTGAAAGTTTTCCTTCCGATGGTAACATGATCAAGGGGAGGCGAAACAGTCTTCACCGCTTTACAATAGAAAGTATGCTCCTTGCGACCTCCGCGATGTTCATTAAAGCTTAGCGCCTGCGGTCTACGCATGACCAATCAATAATCATGATGCCAAGCAATAACCAATAGATCACTCCTTCGTTGCTAGGGGCGGAGTCTAGTTGCGGCGCTAAATCCAAATCTTCGGACACGTTTCTGTTCTGTTTCTGTCACGGCTCAGAAAAATGCTAATGCCTTGACTTTCACTTAATCATGAATAGCTTCGAAATTTCGGGAGATGATAGGCGAAACATTAGACTACAAAATTATGCCAAAAATAGAAATCGGATTGTTTTGAACAATTCTGATGATGTGACTTCAAACTCGATTTTCTCGGCTCAGCCGTCAGCGACTTTAGGATCCTTTTGTTATAGCGGGTCACATATGCATTACCTTCATTTGTATGTATTATTGATATTACCTTTGACACAGCTATCCGGAGGTGTCCGGAAGGCTGGTCCCCTAAGAAGTTCAAGAACGAATCTTGCTATCTCTACCGCGGCGATTCCTTGTCATGGACCTCTGCCAGGGACTCGTGTGTTCAACTTGGCGGATACTTAGTCGCCATTCAGACTCCTGAGGAGATGACGAGAGTACGGGAATATTTCAAGTCAACGTGCGGGGCTGGCTGTGGCAGATCTATTTGGACGGGGCTGAATGATCGCAAAGAGGAGGGGACCTTCACATGGACGTCAATTGGTGGCACTCTCTCCCAATCCAGTAGCATGTGGTTCGATGGCGAACCAAATTGTAAATTCGGGTAATATTGAGGATTGCGTCGTAATCGATCGGGACGCATTCAATGACGTTAGATGTGGTCGTGCCTTTCCCTATATCTGCGAACTGGAGATTTGAATGCGCACGATCGCATAATCATTACGCCGTAGAGAAGCACCCTGCGTGGTTGCCTCCTTTCTGTGCTCTGAGTTTCTTTAAAGGAGACCTCCGGATGATTTTCAGATTTTTGCATTTGAACAACTATAAATGAGTTATACTGAGGACAGAGTTTCAGAATTTGTGATAATTGGGATGAAGAATAAGAATATTTTCAACATTTAGAACAAATTGCAATGAACAAGGATGATGACATGGCAGAGTCACTATAAGAATGCATGAGTTGGGGCTCAAGGAAGCAGAACAAAAGAAGAAGGCATGCATAAATTATAAATTATTTATTTTAAACGGTATATTGTAATGGAATTACACTGCTACATTTCTGAAATATGTGAACCTCCTATGTCATCATCCTTGTTCAGTGTAAATTGTTTAACGTTTTTCAAAGTATTGTTTTTCTGCTCAAGAATAACAATAAATTCCACAAATCTATGCATGGAGTTGTTGATTTATGTACTACATGATGTGAAATTATGAAAATCGTCTAGAATGTAACTTTAAGATTTTTGCGTTGATCTGAGATATTATTTTTGTATTATTGTGCCAACCGTATTGCATGTGCTTTTTTATCTTCGTAATTTCTGGATTTAGCTGAAAATCGACAAATTGGAATCGGGGTTGGATATCGATTGTACGGGAGCCAAGCTATACGCGTCACGTGTGCTTTCATATATAGGTTATGGCTCAGGTGTTTCACTGTTGGCCTTTTATCATTGTTGTACTTGATTGTGAATAAGCTGTAAGCTTTGTATGTATGTACTCACTACTCTGATTATAAATATTAGTACGATGTTATGGAACGAATGAGGTGTTTTGTGAGTCTAATACTGACTCTTTTGCCATGTATATGGGTGAGAATTTTGAACGATGTACAAGTGCCAATTTTCGTACCTTATACATTCTTTCCCTTAGAACACGCCAGGATGATCTAAGAAACCAGATTTTTTCATGTCATCTCAAAGATTGGTAAATTTCCTTTCAGGAAATATATGGTTTGGTTGACTTTTGCCTGATATTTTTCATTTCACAAGGACTTAAAGCGTAAAAATACGGTAAAAACGCTATTTTCACAATAATTTTTGTTTTTCAAACTAATGATGTGCATTTTTAATGGTACGTGGCATCTAATATCTGACCATGTTCTGGATCTGACATATCATGGGTATGTACCACAAAATTATAAGAACTTTATGAGCACGTATAAAATTACAGAGAACAATTAAAATATCAAAGTCCTAAACAGACGAACGTCCGTGGTGCTTTTATTTCTATCGCTGCTGCAAATTCTACTTTGTTGTCCCAACTGTAACGTATACGAAAATTTGGTGTTCCACCTAATGAACATATCCTGCAAAAATTGTACGTCTGCTGGCTGTACATGGGACGTAATATTCTTTTATGCAAAATTATACTCAGTTTTCGTCACGGACGTTATTTTCTAATAAAGATCGTAGCCCATGAAACGTTATTGGCGATATTGTTCTGAGTCGTAATCAACTAAGATCTAGCAACACGATAATATGTTTGTTTTGAGTTTCTGTCCATCCTTTGTCAAATAGGAACCGAAATTATATTTTTAGACGAACTTCCAAGAAAAAAAGAACGTCCGTGATGATTTAAACGTTTTCGAGTGGGACACCATCTTGCTTCGATGGCGAAGGTACATTTTACCTTTGGCTCTCTAGCCGAGGAGCTGCATGCCATTTTTGGAGCGGACTGAGGTTCGTCCGCAGTTTTTGGACCATGCAATTCACCAAAAACCAAGCATATAATTAATATTTCTCTGAAAATTCACCTCCTGAACCCCCTCTGAGCAATACATATGTTGTAAGGATGTCAAATTTCTTATAATTTGCATTGACAATACCTTTCCAAATTTTTGAAAGAGTTAGGAAGGCTAGGTACTCTCTGCCGATTAGTTATCCGTCCTGGAACATGACCCTAGTAGTAGAACGAACGTCAGTGATAATTCCAGAGAACGTCCGTGACGTATGCAATACCTCCGATAGGGATAACTTGTCCCGAAAGTGTCCTGTATTCTTTAAAACTTTTGGCTCGAATAGCGACAAATAAAGTTTTACAAAGTAGAAAATGAGTTTAGAGCAGTAGTTTCAGAATTTTTAAGGCGTTATGTGATCATGATGAACAAACAATTGACAATTTACTCACAATTTCACGCTTGTTTTTCCTATTATTATGCAAAAAACAGCTAAACACTTAAAACAAAGTGATAGGAAAATGGAATTTTGCGTAATCTATAATTTCTGTGCGTTTAAATTTCTTTCTAATGAGGTTCTGGCGACAATTTGTACTGTTAAAGGTTCTGAAAGTTTCGCTCACGGACGTTCTGTCCGAGAAAGGAAATTTCTGACAATTACAAATATATCGCTGCACATAAAATTTATGTTAGTTGAAAATATTACCAAATCACCGAGCCGCTCATACCCGAAAGTGAATAGCGTTCAGCACTCAATTTACCTGTAATAACAAACGGAAAACGTTGTTTTCACGGATGTTCGTTGGTTGAATAAGTCAGTGGATTACATAGTAGGAGAAAGAGGATCAGTGCCACTTTTTAGTGACAGGTGCTCTAAGTGTTTATCTTTTGAGTATGGTAGCTGCCGTCTCAAACAGAACACATCCAGTTTTGGTCTCCATAACGGACGTTCGCTGTAATTGTCATGATATTAAATGCCCTAATTCATTCTTATTTTTCTCTTCATGACGACTTTTCTCTCATTCCCTCAATAGCCTGAACATGCTGCGACCAGATAGAAAACAAAAAACAAAACAAAACAAACCAAAACAAATCCGAAAAGTGCTACGTAATCACATTCAGGATAATGACGGAAGAAGTCTGTAATGAGCATGTGTTGAATAAGAAACGGAAAAGTTTCAAAAGGACGTGGAAGCAGTTGAATGAAAATGACTGAGAAACAGAGAAGGGAATCGAGCTCCAACACCCAGAGAAAAGAATTGCCAGTGCACTCCCGTTATACCAAATTCTTCTGGAGAAGTTTTTGTTTGTTTGTTTATGCTTTTTATTCATCGAAATGCCGTCACAAGCGAACAAAAATCATGCAGTATACAATTATTGATTGATGAAAACACACAAATCCTCCGCTTATCATCACATGATGTTGTTTTAAACTCATCAATGAAAAGCACTATTCATTTGCAATTTTTTCCAAGATTTTTTTTTTCATTTTATATTTAAGAGACAGAGAGATCGTCAATTTGTTTGTGCATTTGTGCTTACTTTGAAAACACATGTTAAAAAAAGTAATGATTAAGAATAGGTTTAAGGTTGCACTTTGATACCTTCGCTCTTCCAAAGATTCGTTACTCCGATGTCCAAAGGTTTGTTATTCCAAAATGAAAAACAAAAATTGTAGTTAATTCAGGAGGTTTGTCATTAGAAATGTTCTTCGGAAAATAGATATTAAGGATCATTGTTTTTAGGTCCGTTCTTCTAAAGTGGAATGGGCCTAATATTCGTTTAGGTGAAAACGGTTATTATGAGGTTTTGAAATTGGAGGATTTTAGTTGTTAACATGTTTCTCCACATTTGGATAAGCGAACATAATTTTTCATGTTCCAATTAATAAGCCTTTCGGTTAACCTTCGGAGATTACTATCATTTACCGAATAAAAAAGCTTCATAATTATACGAACTCTATCAATTTTTGTATTGACAAACTGTATGAATAACGAGCCTCCGAAATGACGCGCTACAAAAGGTTTGTTATAACAAACCATATTGTAAAATATCGAAGTCACAAACATCCATCCAAGTTATATGACCTTATTATGGACTTGTTATGACGAAACTTCGCAGTATCGAACCAATTATCACTTCTGACTAATATAATAACACAAATTCTCCTCGATAACAGTGTGTAACACAAGGAGCAAACACAGAGGGATTTCTTCCTAACGTATTCGTTTGCCCTCCCCAGCTAAACATCGTATTTCTATAACGGAGCACATTTCTGTTGTTTTTCTATATTAATTCTTTGTCATAATTTTAGCTGTGACCATGTTCGTTATATAAAAAGCAAATTTTGCATTGTAGACTTTATAATTATAACAACTTTAGGACCTGAATATTCACTTCATGAAAACGAAATTTTGATAAATATATTCGTTCTCAAGGATGGACTACGTCACTGAGGTTACACGTACGTTTGTACGTTCATTTACGAGAGATGGAAAAATTGTTTTCTTTGATTCCCCAGTATGAGAAGATAAACAAGCTTATATAATTGAGAATTGGTAATATCTATTCAGGATTTTGCAGAGGAGTTTGTTCTCGACATGAAATTGCTGTTTGTTGGGAGTAGAATGTTCCAACTCAAGAGAGCTGCATTGTTCAATATCTTGTTTGTTCCGAACGTCCTTGAGCTCCATGCGAACCTCCGTGATGAAAACTATGCTATGTTTGTTGGGTTATAGAGACTGCCCAGATGAGATACATCTTAAAAAGATATATTATTATTTGGGAGTGAGGATTTAAGTATGAGATAGTGAAATAAGAGGTGAAAATATTGAGTTTCTGTAAAATGCGCGTAAAGTTAAGAAAGTGTTTAGCGGAAGAGCAATATTTTCACAGAAATGACGAATTTAGTTAAATCATCAGTTGTCTACCATTACGAACAGGTTAAGAGTACAAGCTTAATATTCTGCAATCACGTAAACATGTCCCTTAAGATATTTCGTTAGGATTTTGAACTGAATCAGATCTTTGAAAACTATGTTAAATGGTATTCAAATGTATGTGCAGTACTATTCCTCACGGACGTTCGCTGCTCTGGACATGGTAAACTTCAGCGATGAAAAAAAAACTTGTTCCTCTGGGAAAATCCTAGTATAATTGGGTTCATATCAAAGCTTCAGTTATACTCTTTCAGGTAAGATGGATGATTTGGAGAATTTCCTACTTTTTAAATTTTGCCTTGTTTTGGCTCAATTGTACATCGTTCAAAATTCTGACCCATATATAGCTGCTCTACAGCGACATGCACTTATAGTAGGTCAACATCCTTCCAGCTGTGGAGAATGATAAGAACATGTCAATCAGATACAAGGCTACTCAAAGCATGTATTTTGGATTATACGAATGAAAGCTTCACTTTTCACATGTTACTGCTTACCAGTGGGGATGTTGAAATCAAACCAGGTCCATCATTTAATGTTTCAGGTACCAAAAATCATGCTGTTGATAACAATACAAAACTTGTGTATAGTATTTCTGACCTTGTACGGCTGAACTGTTACAATATTTACGCAACTACACCTCGCTGTAAAGAGTCTTGTAAGATTAATGAAGTGACATGGCAAGAAATTGATGTACTACAGTAGAGATTATAGAGTGAAAAAGACTCACAGAGGTAAAAGATCAGTTAGACAGTAGGTATCAAACTGTGAAGTTTTTACATGGAAGAATTGATGTGAAATCTAAATTTTCATGTATGAATTTGAAATTTGCTATGTTAAATGCAAGATCGTTAAAGAGCAAAACCGCTGAATTTGTTGATAGTATTTTTTATCATGAATTAGACGTGTTTTTTTTTTTATTTGTGAAACATTACTACGCCTTACGATGCAGCTCCGTGTGGACACACGGAGTTTAGGCACATTCCCAAAATTAGTAAACGAGGAAGAATAGCCGTGCTGTTTGAAAGTCAAGAATTAGACGTCAAAATCTATAGATTCCCCAAATGTCTAATGAATTGAAATTATTCAGAATACTCTGACTTATATGCAAAAGTCCACCAAGTCCAGCACAGTTTTCATATTTTCTTGGATGAGTTTTCTAATGTTCTTGATAAACAGCTTCTCTGCTCATCTTACTTGTTGAATACAGGTGATTTCAATATAACAATGGACTCATCAACTTCGAACTCGAAGTTATCTTCTGAATTATTGTCAGCCTTTGATATAATTAAACATATTAATGCGCCAACTCATAATCGAGGCATGTATTAGATCTTCTTATAACTCATAAAGAAAACATTGTACAAATTCGTTATACTGGTGTTATGGAAAGCATATCTGATCATTCAGCAATAATGTGTAAATTGAACCTTCCTAAACGTTAAAAAATATACTACACGGAATTTGAAATCAGTAAACTCACAAGAGTTTTCTGCTGATACTCATGTGAAATCTCTTCTAACAGCTGGTTCTCATATTGATAATCCTGATGATGAAGTGAATTTGTATAACACATTACTAACTGCTACCCTTAATAGCTTGGCACTTGAGAAACGAATCAAGGCCACAATTCACGTAAATTCTGAATGGTACACCCAAGAGGGAGCTCAAGCAAAACGACTTCGCAGACAGTTAGAACGAAAACCAAGGTCTACAAAACTGGAGATTCACAAGTAAAAGGCGATGTGTAAATGCCTTGATTAAGGATGCTAATTTACATTATCATTTCAAAAGGTTACGGATTGTTGGAAAGACACAAACAAACTGTACAAAGTTGCTAATGCTTTTCTTCATCGAAAACAGTGATCTACATATGTGTAATTTAATACCAGAACACGTCACTCATGGTGACCAAGTTCAGCTAGCAAATTGTTTTAATCACTACAATGTACTATGTTGACAGAATTTTAGCAATCTATAAAGCAGAGGTTCCCAACTTGTTGTGCCCAGCTAAATGGCATTGTCTGTGAAGTCAAGTCAGAATAGAGTCAGTTCCAGTATGTTACCGTCAATGAGATCGAAAAGTTTAAGAACTCACCAAACTAGCCATATGAATCCCCAACATATTTGGTTAACAAGTGTAGCAGAGTTTTAGCACCCGTTATCACACGAATCATGCATACTACCCTAAGATTAGTTGAAGTACCACAGGTGTGTAAAAAAAAAAATATTCATCCAATCAAAAAAAAAAAAGTAGACTGATATCAGGAGTGTCTGCAAATTACCACCCAATTTCAAATTTACCCTGTCTGAGTAAATTGCATGAGATTCTTTTCTAACGATTGACAACATTGGCAAGATAATTTTACATCCAGTGACCTAAAACTGAATTATGATTTAATCTGGGTTTTTGTTATTTGGGTCAAAGCATATGTTAAGTAAAGTTGATTACCAATCATGTCATGTCAACATCGGTAGCACTTGTATTATTCGGTCAAAAATAGCCCGTAGTTTATGTGTTGATCAGGAAATGTTATTTCGAATCATGTATCTCAATCTAACCGAAGCAAACCGCGTGTCACAAACTAAAAAGTGGTCAAGTGCATGAAAACATGGTATTTTACCTTCTCTTTGAAAGTATACTGTTGATGTTTTTAAAGCAGAACATTCATATAACATGGAATAGCATTAGATTCACTTTGCATTTAATGGTATGACATTATCTCGGCTAAATATTAATAAAACACCCACCATGGAAAACAATTACACATATGAACCTGTACACTGTCTACAGGACATGGTTTGCTTTCCTTTGCTGATGCCATTCGATGGCGTCACAGATATCAGGGGTGTTCGACGAGTTCCGTCCTTTGCTTTGCACAAATATTTTCCGTGAGTTCGGGAACTGTAAGAACCGGGACTGGCTTAAATTTTATTTGCAATTTCTTAACATATTTTTTGAAAGGGCAGTTTTAAGGGATGGTTTAGTATTGGTTGGTTGAAGATTGAGCTTTTAACTTTCTGCAAGGTTGTGCGATTTTGTACGCACAGCTTTATGGTGGTTCAGTGAAAAGAAACTGATAAAGCAATGGCAACCCTACTGAAAAGAACACAGTTTCAGACAGTGTGCTCACATAGTCAACTTTGTGAAAATGCTGGAATTTAACAGCGTGGAGATGGTTTCACAATGTGGTTTGGTCTTCACAGAGTTTTCACATAGTAATGCTTTGTTTCACATTGTGATTTGATAACTCATACTGAAAAACATGATATATTCGCACGAAATTTTCGCGAATCGGAGCCGACGTTGTTTTTCGTGGCATGCAATTTTTGCGTTCAGTGCATATAGTGAACACATAGATAAGACATTTCGCGAATCTTGGCGCTCGCGAAATTCGCAAAATTAATATGCATGCGTACTTTCCTCGTTTTAGAGTATTGTGGTCACATTGTGATTTCACACTGTGTTAACACTGTGTTTGTCACGCTTTGGGACACTGTGTTCTTTCCAGGAGGGAAATCGCGTATGTTTATTGTCTGTTTAAGCACAAGTGAGTATTCATGCCATACGTCACATAGGACCACAACTATTGGAAATAAGGATGAAAAAAACACGATGACACGAAAGAGGAGATTGTGTACTCTTCACAAATTTGATCTGTAAATTTGTAATTTCATGACATAAACTGCTAAACTGACTGGACGGCGATAATACTGTATCTAAATAAAATGACTGGCATTTATCTAGTGCGCCACCAATGAAGACAAGCATAGAGTGAGTGAGACTTTGGAACGGCAGCATTGGATGTAGTTATTTAGCACTGGGTAATAGTGTAAGCCTATGGACTCGTCGAGCATTGAGAGCAGCCAGCACTCAGAGTCGTGACTATGAGGGCGGGGTCGAAACATTACCCTCAGTGCCGTATATTAAGAGAGTCTGGCCAACTCATAAATTGAACGCCATGTCGTTACCCAGCGTACAGTGCGCTTATGGTTTTAGCGTGTGCGCTTTGGGGTTAGCGCATCAGGCGTCCCAAAGGCGCAAGGCACTGTGTTGCTTGACTTTTTTTTAGAGTGAGAGAGAGAAAGGGTGTAGGTTGGGGAGGGACATTCATTCATTCCATCCATGTCGAACAAAGCCAACAATCAATCATTTTTACACATTCAAATAGACACACGCACACAGGTATATAAACACTATAGGGAAGCTGTTTTAAGGACATAATTCCTGAATATAGATAGGCCCTATGATAAATTATTGCTGTATAAATTAAAGAAGAATTCACAGCATGTCGTGTCGTAAACTTTCACTAGACTGTAGGCCCCTATGCTATATTGTATATTTAGCAAGTTGTCCAGGGAACAAGAATATTGTATAACAAAATGATACAATGTAATATATATATTTACAATTCTAGCTTTACTGTGCCCAGACGATAGACGAATTTCACAGTTTTACTGTTTCGCACATAAATGACCATCAATTACCATCCTATTTAGTACCATAAACTGACATGAAGGCCTACTAGTATAAGTAGGCCCTAATTCAAGAGGAATACACCTATGTACAATGTATATACAACATGAAACGTCATCGGCAAGTGCATATAAATATTAATGATCTCAAATTGTTTAAAAATAATGTCAGAAAAAGACCTGCAATTGAACAATTGAACAAGCGCAAGTACCTGGATAACATAATAATCATGAGGGATATCCTCAGTGACATCCGTACCAAATATAAACTATGATCAGGACCATTGAATGGATATGAAATGTTTTAAAAAATGAAAATGTCCAAATGGCGACCGGTATACCTCCGCCATATTACATTGTTCTTAGTAGATGTAGAGCATACGCCGTGACAATTTTAAGCGACAGTTTCACATAATTATTGGCAGAAAAAAATTGTCACAAAATTTAATGCGTCGAGTGTTTACTTTCCTTGAACTAGGTGTAAATGGATGAGTTTTATTTAAAAGAGAAGTATTAAGCAATTTGAGCATTTTTTACTCGTAAATTGACCAATCTATTTTCATGGCAATACTTTAAGCGATTATTTTACAAATCTGCGGAAATTACTGTCATTTTAGTATTTTCACTTGACCTTTGACCATCATGGCCAAAATCTTTCCCTTTGCGTCATTGTGTAGTAATGGTGGCATGCAAATACCGCGTTTGGTTTTAAGTTTGTGCATTGGGTATAATCTCCAAGGTATGGATGAACTGGGTAATAATATTTCAACAATAGATAGTAGAATTTTAACTTTACCTCACATCGATCCTTGACCTTTGCCCCCTCCCATGACCCCCAACCCCAACCACCCCCTTAAAAAAAAAAAAAAAAAATCACAAGAGAATCACGGTCGGGCAGTAAGTTTCGTCTGGAAATACATGTACTCACCTTCAGAAATTGTATACAGATATGGGGGAAATGGCAGTATTTTAAGATTTTAACCATTATGATTTTGACCGGTCACTTTGAGCATGTTTACACAAATGCTATATGCTAAAAAAACACTTCGTCCACTTCCACATGCACACAATCATGTCAAGTTTCATGGCCAACGGTTTCAACAAAATTTATTACGAATGAAGGACAGACAAATGCCTCAGGCGACACTTCGTACGTTATAGCGGTGACATACAATCTTAATGTGAGTCAAAACTTGGATAGTCTGAAAGACACCGTGAGGAATTCAAAGAAAAAAAAAATCATATAGTTTTCCCGTCACACTCTAATTTCCCACTTCTTTCCTTTGTTTTGGATCTGTCGGAAAGCGGTGCATCATTACACCTGAGCCAGGTCGGTTAGCGCAACGCCATGCTGCGCAGGAAAGGCATGACGAATTTTCGGTTTATCGCAGTAAGATATCAAAATATTGTTCGTATACTTCAATGAAATAGACAATGGCAAGGACACTGCACCGTGACTGATATTGGGGATGTCCCAAAGGCAAGCAATATTAACGCGTAGCTGCGCATGTTCAACAATGGGCACTGCGTATGAACTCTGCTCACGCCCGCGTGATTGACTTTGGTAACGACATGGCGCCTGTAGATCACGGGACCAGCTTTTGACCAATCACAGGCTTCAAAACACATAAGCCGAAAACCGAGTTGGCCAGACTCTCTTAATATACGGCACTGATTACCCTAACAATCATAACACTAATGTCGGTCAAGCGCCTGAGCCGGAGGAAACGCCCCTTCCCCAGCCCACTTCTTCTTTTTTCTTTTCTTTTTTTTTTTTGCACCCGTATAATACATAAAAATACATGTATATAGGCCTATACAGGGTTTAGAGTGACAGCACTTTACCCCCCCCCCCCTTGTTTTTGTTTTGTTTTGTTTTGTTTTGTTTTGTTTTGTTTTTGCTTGTCAGATGAAATTAACCCGAAAGTGGAATGAAACACATTTTTGCTTGTTAAAATGAAAGTCATAAATGACACCCGATTTTAAAATGTGTCACCGGTCATGAGTGCAACACATCAGGGCTATGTAGAGGCTGACCGGAGAAAGCTTGAAAGACCTTCTGGCTGATACCCACTGACGTTGCCAATGGATATGTGCAGTTAATTGAATAATTGGTTAATTGTATAGAATATGCAGTCTTTAAGGTATATCTCATGGAAAATGCTAAAGGCAACGTTTTACTGCCTCATTGATTTAATTTTCAGTTCCTGTCATATGGTAATGATATTGACACATACGCGGGGTTCAATGACGAGTTAAAATAACGAACCCTATTTCTACTTCTTTGTTAGAAAAGGAAATGTTCCTCTGGTTTGTCAATCCGAAAATAAAATACAGCTCGTAAAATGGACAAAAGTAAGTTTGTCAATCGGAAACAGAAATAGAGTTCGTTATTCCGAAGGTTAGTTAATCCGAAAATAATCTCTGCCGAAGCCGTGGAAGGGGGGGGGCATGGAATTCTGTAGGTTTGCTATGAAGGATGATTGGTTGGAAAGGGCTGATGAATTGTGGCTATGAGAGCATCCTTTCAAAGGGTAAACAGTTACCTACGTGTTGTGTTGTTGTTGTTGTTGCTGATGTTTTCATTTCTTTCTGTTTGTTTTTTTCTTCCTGTCTGTGAGTGGCCTCTTCGTAATGATTGTCTGTTCGTCATACATGGCCCATGCATGATGATGATGTACAAGAGGTGGAAAGGTTTGTATACTAGCGAGGTGGAAAAGAGAAATTACTTCTTTCCATAAACATTAACACAAGACTTATTGCAGATTGCAATTACACTCCAGTTCATCAGTAAGCAAATTCATTGTTTGTGTTTCTGTGAGTTTACATATCCCGTGTGTGTGTGTGTGTGTGTGTGTGTGTGTGTGTGTTTGTGTGTGAGGACACTGATTCATTAAATTCTCATTGCGTAATATTGCGTTTTTTCCAACAAAATGAAGTTTATTTCATTTTTCGAAATCACAAGCCTTAATTCATTTTATAAACAATTAACCTCTGGAACAACGAATCTTCAGAATAATGAACGTTATCGTCTGATAACGAACATCCGAAATAAGGAACTTGTTTTTTTTTTTCAATTAAATTATCAATCTTTTTGTTACTTAAATTACTTTCAGAACTACGAACCCCCGGAGCAATGACCATTTGGATTAACGAAGTGTAACCATCAACAGAGAATAGGGGAGAGATTTTGCTAACATCCATTTTTCGATTGCGCCTGGTTCCCTTTTTTGCGACTTTTTTGTTGTTGTTTCAATATACAGATCAGCAGGTGCGGTCTGACAAATGTCATTTGTTTTACAGAGGGCCGACAAATTGAAGAAAATCGTAGCTAAATTATCTTCCACCCTCTGCTAATATCTTGCTTTCCTTTAATGCCATCATGGTATATGATATACATACAATGCCCAACGAATAGAAGTGCATCACCAGAAGTTTCCCCACCTCAGGTGCTACCAATATCTGACCTATATCAACACCACCATCTGGAATATACGCAAGGGCAACCATAAAACACACAACCATGTGCGCGCGCACACACACACACACACACACACACACACACACACAGTAAGGGAAAAATACATATAACACATACTTTCATATCCGCGATATCCAATCATAAAATGCCACTCAACATAGCTTTACCCAACTTGCAGTCATATCCAGGCATAAAGCACCAAGGGTAAGTCATGCACTCTCTTCTCTTGCAGCAATAGATGTACCATTGCACGCTTTTTAAAATCAGTAAAACATGCAATTTGTCAAAGTTCAGTCACAGTTATCGTACGCTTGACAGTCGCAAATGATTTATTGAAATAGAAATTACTATCCAACGAGGGATCTGGTTTCTGTTAAGACTTTTTTTACTCACATCTGTATATGGAAGCACACATCATAAATGTGAGTTAGTCATCCTATCGCTTGACACAAAGGGTGAAAATGACAAAAAGGACAATTTTAGATGTAGAAAATTGGTAATCATTCAAAAACCGCGCGCGCATACACACAAACACACACACAAACAAACACAAACACAACTGAAATGACAGCTGTACGCAAAAGGTCATTATTCATGTTTTGAAAGAAATATTTATCCCAGATCATGAACTATGATTTTAGCCAAAGTATATTACTTAATGGTAATGTTACAAATAACGAAACTGGAATACGTATTGACAGATCCAAATTAACAACCCTACCGAAATTCATATTGCTATGTATGTCGTATGTCAGAACACACACATACACACACACACACACACACACACACACACACACACACGCCTGGTATAGCTGATCTTCAACAGCCTGGATGTCCCCTTCTGACACGTCTGAGGTTGCAGTTCGTACGTCTTCTGTGGTGTTAATTCAGTTTTTTAAACAGTTTGTCTACATTCTGACAAATGTCGACGGTTCCAAGCGTCTCAGGTCCTCTGCCAAAGTTACCTTAACGCCGTTTCTTTTATCTACAAAGATTGCTCTTTCTACAGGGTAAACTGAGAACGCGCCTTGTTTACCCTGTTCATTGCTTTACGTGATACCTGCTAAGTCAGGCAAAACCAATGAGAGAGCATTGTAGCTTCGTACAACTACGCGCAAGCATCTCTCTTGACGAGGCCACGCACCCTCTTAATTGATCCGGGCAACAGTCAAACTTTGCCTGGGTTCCCCACGCTCAATGCATGTCGTAGCTTTCGCTCATATAATATGGTGTCTTCAGTAGTCAATGTAATTTATTTTCGTGACTGTCTCAAAGACAAGCAACAGATTAGTGATAACACAATAGGTTATGGCATGCATATAACAAGAAAATGTTGCACTCATGCTACTCTCATGAATAAAAAAATGATTTTGATATAATGTTTCAACAGGCATGATAAGGTTGTAGGACTCTGTGCTGCTGCAATGAGTAGAGAAACATGACAAAAATCTACGAAAAGCTAATAATCAGCAGGAATCGCATAAACTGACCCAACGAGCTGATTTTAAAAAAAGTGATACAAAAAGGAGTCTAGGGCAATTACCCCATGGGCAATCACCCAAGACCCTTTCCTTGACCCTAACCCTCATCCTAATCCTGAACCTAATCCTTACACTAACCCTTATTACTAACCAGTATTAAGCGGGGGGGGGGGGGGGGAATTGACCTTTGGGGGGCAATTGCCCTTCCACGATCAAAAGCTGTGTCAAATGAAGTTGCGAGAGGGAGCGTCATGATATTGGGAGGCATCACGGATGACGACTGTACAGAGATGATTATCCTCAGTGGTACATTAAAGGAGCATTCCAGACAATTTTCATAAATTCACATCATGCAGTTCATAAATCACCAGCTCCATGTATAGATCTGTAGAATTTATTGGATCTTGAGCAGAGAAACAATATTTTGAACAACCTTAAACAAATTACACTGAACAAGGGTGATGACATAGGAGGCTTACATATTTCAGAAATGCAGCAGTGTAATTCCATTACAATACCACTTTCTTGCGAGTTCACCTGTGTATAATCTATGCATGCCTTTGTCTTTCGTTCTGCTTCCTTGAGCCCCAACTCATCTATTCTTATGGTGACCCTGCCAAGTCACCATCCTTGTTCATTGTAATTTGTTATAAATTTAGAAAATATTCTTATTCGTCATCCCAATTATCATAAAGTCTGAAATTCTGTACTCAGTATTACTAATTTAGAGTTGTTTAAATGTAAAAATCTGAAAATCATCGGGAGGTCTCCTTTAATTTGATGGCGGAACGGCACGTCAATGTCATTCTTCAAACCGTGATCTTGCTATTGCCCGAGAGGAATCCCATCATGGATGATAACGCACACTCCTATCTCGCCCAGGTTGATCACCAAGTTGTGGAGGAGCACATCATATGGGTCCCTCAAAGCAGCCTTCTCATCCCGATAATGTAACTTATTGAGGCCATTGTCGGCCCAATTACAGGGAGGGCCGTTCAAAATAGGTCCATTTTTTTATTTGCTTTGGGCTTTTTGTTTCCCAGGTAGACCCAAAAACAGTGATATGAGAACAATTAAGTTGACCAACGTTTGGATTTTTTTAAGTTATCTATTAAGTTCTCCTTTCACTATTAAATAGAATTTCGAAATGAGAAAAAAAAGTAACCGATTGTGACACTAGGGAAACTATCACAATTCTAAATGTTTATTGAACGCTTTCTTCTATTATATTCTTTAACTTCATTTTAGTGCTAAACTCAACAAAAACCAAGATTGCATCCCCCTCCCGCTTTAAGGAAAAGAGCATTTTAATAAAAAAATGGTTTTACACCTACGGGGGTGCATGGACAGGAGTATCGACAACGACAAACATGACAATCTGCAGAATTGTTTTCTCATGCATATCTCCATCGAAAATAAAAATAAAGAAAACCAAACGAAATTGTCATAACAGCATGTGGTGATGCCTGAAGTAAATTCTCGCTATCGCCAATGAAGTAAAAAGTACCCGGATGTGACTTTCTCGTCAAGATTTAGTTCACTTGGTAGCAAGGGCACTTCCGGCGCGGGGCATAATTTGCACAACGCTAGCGTGCGCGTACGTGTACCTTACCTATAGCGCAGCGCCGACCACGGATACTAGTATACAGTAGGCCGCTGTACCGCCCGAGCCAGCGAGTGGCCAGGCCCGTCATACTCGTACACTGTAGTCCCCGCCGCCGGCGGCCGGCCTTGCTAGCTAGCATGCACCACCACTGCACGCAGCGCATAAGCTAACACATACACCGGTACGGCGCACATCACAGATCAGTCATCTCTGCATACGCTGAAAATACGCTGGAAAATATTCACCCACCTGGATATACAGTATATCGTCATGGAATGCCCATCTTTTTTCTTTATTTGTTCTCTGTCGAAATGTCGCGAACACAATCGGGAACGAACAGTGATCTCGAACTTAACCTGTCTCCAAAGCAATTTCTTCAAAGTAAGTACAATTTGTACGTACAATATACGTAGGCACTGTACTAGGCCTACTACTAGTGCTACTACCACTACTAGTAAGTCGCGCGTGCACGTACTGCGCTGTGGAGTCACCCGCAAACTTCACCCACGCTGCCACGTCACGTCTCGCATGCCAGTAAGGGTCCTATTTCTGCAGATTTTTTTTTTTCATTTATTGTCGTGCGAACAACACATGGCAGCTTCGCAGCAACAACCAATAGTTGTAGTAACAGCAATTTCTTAAGAATGGGGAAATTTCAAATCATATTAAAGCTGTAATTCAAGTCGAGAAAACCGGAAGTACACGTAGAATACAGTCGGTTGTGTGTGTAAATAGCATTAGTCACGTATCACGCGCGTACGAACGGAAGTGACTTTGCTACCGGACTATCCCATAATGCACCGTAAATGACGCTTAAATCAACATCCGGGTACTTTTTACGTCATTGGCGATAGCGAGAATTATATGGGAATGTTTACCAGTGGCGGATCTAATGGTTGTGGTGGTGGTGGGGGGGGGGGGGCTTACCTGGCGCGTGCCCCTCTTTTTCTTCTTTTTTTTGTGGTAAAAGCAAAAGAAATAAAGTCTTAGTTTTGTTAATAATTTTGTAAAGGCACCTCCCTTTTACGGAATTCCTGGATCCGCCCCTGTTTGCCCTTCACTGAGTTATAACTGGCACGTGTAGTTTCCACTATTATACCACGTATGATACACAACTCACAATGCGAGCAAGTTCAGCATTATATTACTGTTATTTTAGTTTATAATAATTATCAATGAATCCATTGCAAAAACAGTAGCCACATAGAATTTTCATTCCCATTAAGCGAATACACACCGCTACACTGTAGAAAGAGCGGTGTTGCATCTGACATAACACCAGCCCAGGTTCAATAGGAGACCACAACAAATGGTGTTACTGTGGTGTAAATGTGTTTACAACATGGTTTTTTTTTTTAATCGAATGCTTTATCGGAAAGCTCCCGTTCGTCTTTTTAAAGTTGAAAATCAACAAGAAAAACAAAACTAATCAATCGTTTTTTATAAATAGTTTTATACTTTGAAGTGAATTCGAATGTATTATAATTTAACACCACAAAGAAGCACCAGAAAATCAGGGTTTTTTTCCTCGGGAATCTGTTAAAATAACGTCATCAAACGTTTGCTGATTCTTGCACCAAAATCTTAACATATACAAATCTAAACTTTTAATTCTAAGTATAGCATATTCGAGAAAATAAACTGCTCTGTTGCACATTCAGCAACGCCGAGGTATTGAGTTCTTTATCATGTACTGCATGTTTTCTTTTCTTCTAAATAGCTGTGTAAAAGGGTTTCAGGTATGTAACTATGCCACCATAAGATTGCTGCAGGAAAGACAATGAGCCATGCAGTATCTCCTTTATTAAATGAGCTTCCTGTGTGTTTTACGTGAAAATTAGATGTTTTGCGTGCCTTTATTTGGCTTGCAGTTATGTTCCAGTACATTTAGGGCCGTGAATTACTCAGCAGTATGGTTGACGCTATGGTAACACAACGACATAAACAAAACAAAAAAACACATAAAATTTCCAGACTTACGCTCCATTTATATACTAATGAACCTTATTTTAGGGGGAAGGAAAGGCTGAAGTCATCCTGAAGCAGTATGAGGTCACGTTCATGTGATTTTTTTGTTTATCTTTTCCATAACAACAGCTGCATACAACATGATCAAGGTCTCCCATCAACCTTTCACCCCGTTGTGCTCCAATCGAGTTGTCGTTTTCTCCACTCACTTTCATTCAGATCATGAAACTCGAGATCATTATTTATTCAATTTGTGTGTTTGTGTGTGTGAGTTTCTTTTTCGTTAGAAAATACGACTTTAGACAATAGGTTTCCTTGTTTGGTTTTTTTTTTTTTGTACCTCAACGTACAGCTGTCCACAGTATCCTAATTTAAGGATATATCAATTTGAATGACATTTCATTTGTTTGTTCAGCATGAAAAACATAAAGAATGGCAAAGAAAAACAATCATGATGCTTCACGTGATAAGCTCTAGGGAAGCAGTCAAGGCAAACTAGGAATTAAAGTTTCATTAAAATCAGGCCTTCAAAAAGTTTAGCAATGATAGAAAGAAAAATGTGATGAGCAATAATCATTTTCAAAGCACATATTTTCATAATTCTCTTTTTTCTAAAGACATCTAATATATATACGCTATTCTACATAGCCCGTCCTGATTTATCATGCAAATACATTTTGTAAAATACCATGGTCAAATCTGAAGGTATACCGACGATATTTCTTTTTCTTTTTCTTTTTTTAGTTCTACTCAACACCTTGTGTATAAGATCTTTTAAGCATGTAATGTTTAATGCCTTTCAGATTCATATTCAGAATTAATGACAATTATTTCAAGTAACAATAAATATATAGATAAAAGTACGCACGATCAGTTTGAAAATGCTGGGGACACAAAAATTTGTGACAAGTGTCTCCTTAACATAAATCAGTATGATATTCTATATTATACAACGTCCAAGTAGATCCTTGTAATTTGATTGGAGGATTGTTGGTGACGTGATATTCAATAATTACTCCATTCAACGCGCCGTGCAATTTGGGTTCTATTTTTGCGTGCAACTTGGTTCGATTTTTTCGTTTTATTCCACGGTTCGAGAAATTGTACGGTACTGCATGTATTGTGTGTTGCATATTGAGGATCGCACGCAGCTAGCGCAGTGTACGTGTGCGGTACATGCTGCATGCGCGTATGCAGGCCTACGTAGTGCTAGTGTGTCTATACTGATTGCACAAGCCAGAAAGAGAATCGCAGTGGATCGAATCGCAGTGGATCCACATGTAAGTATGGTGTTCATATATATATATATATATATATATATATATATATAGATATATATTTATATATAGACTTCTAGGCCTACTTAGACCTACCCAACAATCCTCCGACCAAAAAAGATCTACTTGGACGTTGTATAAAACAAATAGTGTATGGTCTTTATTCGTGCAATGGAACGAGATTTCGCACTCGGTGAAATATGAGGCGCACTATTCAACTCGGCGAATTGCATTCGTGACCATTCACTATTTGTATAATATTATGCATTATCATAGTAAATATAAAAAAACTAGGTAAACAAATGGACAGAGACAGAGACATCTACCAAAATGTTATACAAACATTTTTTTTAAACAAAACTTACAATTTTTCGAACGGTTCACTCACCGTTGGGGTTTTAATGGGACAGTCGAGTATCAATGACCCACTATTAACATGTGGCGAAAATCTGCATTTTTGTTTGGTGGTCTAAACAATGAATACACAGGTCCAAATTCTAAAAAAAAAAAAAAAAATCATGACGAATACGTGAACACAACTACATTTTGTTTACATACACGTTTCGAAATAAATAAATAGATAGATAAATGAATATAATGTACATGTATGTACACAGTTTATTTTCATATAGCTTTGTACTTTAGAGAAAGGTATACACATGTGGGTTAACTAGATATCAATTGTATAATATGTATAAAAATTCTACATTTAAAATATATTAAATTTAGACGCATTTGACAGTCAGTTCAGCGGAGAAATAAAATTTGTTTGAAAATTATGATGTTGACATGATTAGCACCGCAATTTGTTTTGTTTTCATGGCTGCCTTGCAAGTGGAAAAGAAATGCATCCAAACTTCAGAAAATGGATAAACTCAAAGAGACCCTGTACATCCGGTCGAGATATGCGGGGAAGAAGGTAAGTGTAAGGAAATTTCTATTAGACGTCGGTCTTTCGCGTGCATTCTGTATATTATTCCCTTTTTGACTCGGTAACAACGTTTCCAAAGATATTCGTCCAAAACACACAGACAGACACACACATACACACACACGCACACACACACACACACACACACACACATCTCATAACGTCATGCCTTCATACTGAAGGAAATGAAATGCCTGTGAAGCCAACTTCCTTCTTAAAATTGACACAGTATTGAATACTACTAATACGACGTACTTAAAATGGCATGATTCAAATAAGTGTTACTACTATGGAACTTGGTGCGTCTCTACTAGACTGCTGTAATACAAACGCGCATGCAGACAACCTGAAAAGATGTCATGTAACGGCATGTAAATGAAAACCAAAATGCTCAGATATCGCTGTATTTTTTATACCGTTATGCATATATGGACAGGCATGTGGAGGAAACTCCACTGAGGCCGAAAATGGTACTGTAGGTAAAATCTCTATTGAATTGAGTCCATCATTATGTTTTCATAAAAGCTGATGAATGGATTAGGTTACTCAGGAATGTTGCTTGTTTTGTCATTCATTATCAATTTATTACATCACTCTTCCTGTAAAGAACTGTCCTGCGTCCTATTCATTATAACAATGACTATGTCGAGTATACTTACGCTCCTCGACAAATTACATTTTGTGTCGAAACCGCGTGGCGTCTTTTCAGTGAGTCTACCGAATGACAGAATCCAAACTGTCGCAAGTGTTGCAGACCACTTTTTTCACATACAATTAGTTAATTTCAATTTTAATAGTTACATTTTTTGCTTTTTCAAAGTCAATTAAGGAGATAGTATTGCTAGAGCAGAGTAAATCGTATAGGAACACGATCATCATTCTGTATTATCTATTCCATTGTTGCTAGAAAAATACTTAGTTAACAACTTACATTGATGAATATGTAGCCACCAAATAGTAACACCCATCCATTAATAATTGCATGTGCATGTACAATGATAAGACAGGAGCCAATAGATCAAATCAAATCAAATCAATTGTGTAATGATTTTGTTATTATCATTTCAACAGATATATACTTGTCTGTCCTCATTAAATATAAGATGATGATATTCTTATGAGAGAAGAAAAAAGCTGTGAAAAGTGCGCGTCAGAGCCTTCACCAACTTAACCTCACTTAATACCTAGAAGACTGCCCCACAAGGCAGCTTTTCAGAACGCTTCGACAGTTAAGTGTTTTTTAATGTAGTTCTTCTTTATTCGAATGTATGAATGTGATTATATTATTGAATAAGTTTTACATATTATGCACTGCTTTGTATGACATTCTTTCATACTATGCAGAAATTCGTAGATCTTTGGCGTGTTGTCTTCATTCTAACAGTCTCCTCACCAGGTGAGCACAGACCACCCCTCGTCCTAGCGTTTTGGTTTTTTTTTTGACATGTTTAATAGTTTCGAATCAACGAAATGATAGTATGAAACATGATTAAGACTGCATATGTGACCCTGCACCTCAAAACAAAGAAAAGGTCGCCGGACATGGATTTTTAGTTAAAACCATAATATTGTGAAAGTGCAGACATTAAGCTTTAAAATGATGTAAAACTCAAATCAAATGGACTCTCCTAACCTATCTAAATATTGGAAAGAAAGCACAAACTCAGGAAAAGTGTGAACTGAGAAAAGAGGCTCTGAAGGACGTACAGTGTCTATTCAAGCGCTTAATCTTTACCATACCGTGCTGGCTGTGCGATGAATGGGACAAAAAACTGGAAGTAAACCACCAGAGTAACAACAATGAAGAGATTATTAGATTAAACTGAAATTAAGCATGCCTCATTAACACATTCTGTCCATAGTTACTGCCAACTTTCAAAGCAGTAGCACTATCCTTTCAAAAATTATTAGAGTTGAAAGTGAAGAGTGTGGACAAGGTTTTTCAGAAGTGAAAAAGGGATTCTAAAGACACACCTAATCACACTATTCTACCAAAAATGTTCGACATAAACTGCTGAAAAAACACACTTTCCTGACTGTTTTATGATACCAAATTTTAGCATGGTGTAAAAGAAGACCCGCTCTTTCAGAAAATATGAAAAAGTCAAGTTCGGCTAGGTTAACCCATTTCACTTATTTTCAGTCCTCACGCAAAATCAGTGTGTGCGACTTTATGTTTGTTTTGAGGTGCACAATCACACATTATGTAAACGATTCTAATCAGGCAACAATTAAGGTTTTATACCCTATGTCTGTGAAAAAACGACCGCGATTTGCGAACTTGGAAAAATATGAAGAACACTTTTACTTCCCTAATACACTGTCTCACCCAAAATTATATCTCGGAAACAGGCCAGGAACGTGTGATTCACGAGGAGACACGTGTTCGCATACACATCAGGAAATGAAAGACATGTGCCCGACAATATTCTCCAAAATAGCGGGAGGATACGTCAAACTGACTCCGAAGCACGTCCCTCTTGACCATCCCAATTATGACGTCATGGTTCCAAGAGAGGCCAGAGGAAAAACAAATCTATACTGCGCCCACCCAGGTGATTTTCGACTCTGTGGAATTTGCTTAGTTTTATTCATTGTAGTTTCTTTCATGTATGATCAGGTAAAGTTCCACCGAAGACATGCAGAGTATTTGATAGAATTTGTATCATGAAAAACTGAGAATCGCGTGCGAAGTAACATCGAATAGATCATATCCCATTGCACTCACTCACGTATTATGACGCATACTAGAAAGATACTGTAAATCATACACTTGCATTGACAACAAAATATTATGTTATCACGATTAGCCTCACAAAGGCAACAAACATAGGTATGATGATGATGATGAGTTTGATGATGATGATGATGATGACCTACAGCACTTGTATAGCGCCATATATCTGTTATAGAAACATTCAAAGGCGAAAAGGCGCAAACATTCAAACATTCAAATATATGCACAGCTTCAGATAAAAACCGACTTTGAACTTTGCGTTGTTGTTGTTGTTGTTGCTGTTGTTGTTGTTTTGAATATCAAAACGACTTTCGAATGTGAATATCATGCACAGGCCCATGTGCTCTTATGCTAGTTCATTCCAATTACAACCCTTTCCTACGACAAACTCCAGTATCAAGCTAGAAAGATGAACATTTTGCTAATCTCATTTGATATTGTGACAGGTTTTACTGATTGAGTTGGTCGGGCGCCATATTCACAATATTCCTACAAATAGGAAGTGAACATATTAACATTGATTGATTGTCACGATTTTAGGATTGTACCATATTTGATGAAACAATACAGGAAGTACATTTCGAATCTACATTTCGTTTTCAGCAGTTTCATTAATTTTAAAGAACGCAGACAGAGAATGTACATTAACTTACGTTTTGCTTATCTTTTGAGACGCGATATACCATCTGCTTTCATTTTGTTACGACTACATGGAAATTCTTTATTCTCTGTATTGTTCCGAAGTACAACGTTTTGATATATAAATGATGCACAGGATAAGACTCGTGCATGTTTCACAATTCTAAATACCCTCGAGTGCGCTACGCCTCCACTAACGCCACGAAATAATCCTGTGCATCATTTGTTTTATAAAACGGGTCGAAAACTAAGAGCATTTTTCACGTACCTTTGTGGGTCAATACCAGTCAGCTACATGTAGCACTCCCTCGAGAGAGTCGAGTCAAGCACGTCGCACTCGGAAATCCCGCACGTTAAAGAGTTACGCCACATAATAAGTTATGCACACAAGAAAGGCCGGCCGGCAGCCCGAACTAGAAGTTGTTTACAGGATTGACAGCGCGTATAGTAGCGCGTGACGCACTTGTAACAACTGATTGAGTGCGCACTGGTACTGCAGTGCAATGGTACTAAAGTAATCAAAGCCAACGTGACTCATTTCAGCGCTTCCTATTGGCTATGTTCTTGAACCCATTTTATAATATGAAAATAATGGCAACATAGAATGATAATGGCAAGTGGTGTGAAACGTGTGGCAGCTGTAAGAAAAAACAGAACCTTTTTTTGCAGTCGTGTAAGGTTACCAAAGAATCAAAGGTTTCACAGATCATATTCTTATTGCTTTGTTTATGTGTTTGATATTTTATTTCATTTAAGTTAGATATACACTATCAAAAACACATTTGACTATCTTGCATTATCACACTGACGTGTTTTAAACAGCATGCACCCCGAATCCTTGTCAAAATGGAAGAAACTGCTCGGAAACATTGGCCGACTTCGAATGCGATTGCGGCAAGAATTTCTTGGGAAAGACCTGCGCTAGTAAGTACAAATATGCAAAAATTCTTTATAAACCAATAGTATGAGCTGTGAAGATTGTACAAAATGTACAGTATTGCTGAAGCATAGATCACATTCCTGTCATCAAAATGTCCTTGCCCGTGTGAAGGATTAAACTTACTTTTCTGCAAGAAATGTCATCTTTACAAAAGCTATTCATTTGTTTGTTTGATAAATTTATTTTCTGCAAATCAACATACATAAGTTACATAATCATAAACATGCAGGAAATATACAAAGTAGATTCAACACAGAGTTGTTTGACTTTCGTAAACAACGATATACATAAGTTACATAATCATGAACATGTGGGAAATATACTCAGTAAATTTATTACAGAGTCGTTTGACTTGCATAAACAACGATATGAAAGAAAAGTAATGATATGATATACAATAAGCATGTCTAGGCAGCAGTGATTACAATAACAATTTTACTTAAGAAACGATTACGCAGAAGGCCGCCATTATAAGCATTGCTTGAAAAAATGGCCGGCTCTGTTCAAAGCTAAAAAGGCTATGTTCAAAGCTAAAAAACTGCCATTCATTGTGCTTTCAACCTAGCACAGGTTTCAAGAATATAGAGAGACCCTATTTCAATGGAAGTAGACACAGTGCATACATTGTTACAATACAAGTGACAAGGGAAGAAGAATAAACAATCGCAAACGAAGATGATATATTTTTTATATGAGCTTCTATAAAGTTGAAATACATGTGCATACTTTTCGAACAGCTGTCCGGAGCTGTCCGGAACAATGGTTTCCTCAGAACCCAACGGACGAATCTTGCTATCTCTACCGTACCGATTCCTTGTCATGGACCGCTGCGAGGGACTCGTGTGTTCAACTTGGCGGACACTTAGCCGCCATTCAGACTCCCGAAGAGATGACGAGAGTGTGGGGATATCTGACGTCCATGTACGGGACTGGCGCAGCCAGAAACTTTTGGACCGGGTTGAATGACCGCAGCGAAGAAGGGGTGTTTACATGGACCAGAGTAGGTGGCATTCTGCCACGGTCCAGTAGCATGTGGAGGGATGGGGAACCAAACAATTCAAAAGGTGACGAGGATTGCATTGGTACATTTGGGGATGGGCAGTCACTCAACGACTACAGATGTGACATTTCGTGGCCCTACATTTGCGAACTTCAAATGTAACTGGTTTTTTATGAGTGCGTCAATACGGACGTGAGCGGGCTTGTAATACAATCATGATTTTTTACCTCCGCCAAGGGAGGAGGCTATGTTTTCATTACCGTTGGTTTGTTTGTTTGTTTGTTTGTTAGTTTGTTTGTTTGTTTGTTTTTTGTTTGTCCGTGTGCAAAATAACTCATAAAGTTGTACACGGATTTGTAAGAAACTTGCAGGAAAGGTTGAGAATGACAAAAGTAACAAATCTTTAGATTTTGGTAGTGATCCCATAATTTTTTTGGAATTTATGAAGGATTTTTGATATTTTGACAGGTAGGGTCAATGAACTTGGGAGTTCAAGCTGCGCATTTTTGAGGTTTTCAAACGCGCACTAAAATGCAAAACATCTGATTTCTCTCTCTCTCTCTTTTTAGGGGGGAGGAGGGGTAAAGAAAAGCCTAGATATCAACACAATATTATGGACGCAGATTTCATGAAGCTAAGCCATTATTGGCCAGACGGACAAATCAGAATTTAACATAAAACCAGCTTAGCAGACTGCTCTGTCTGAGAATGTGTTACGAAATTTCTAAATCTACCGTGTCGAAGAGGATGATTGGGAAAGTGACAAATAATATTTATGGTGATGATAATAATGATGAAGAATAAAGTTGACAATGTTGAAAAGACAAGATAAGCTGCATTAATCCTCTGCATGTCACAATAACTTCCTGTTAATAGTAATGTGTGTAAAATGATATTAACTCATTGGCATAATCCGTTGCAAAGGGTTAAAAAGACTGCACTTGTTCAATACATTGTAGTTGGTAGAGGTTGCTGCTATGAAGAGTAGCCTGCTTTTTAGGTTTATAGACATGGTGCTAGATGTCAATAACGATAACTGGCAATAACGATCTGACTAATAGGCATGAGTAGCTATATACTAAAACTCAAATTATGAATTGATTTAAAGTTAAATTTGAAGTTTCTAGTAGCAAAGTGAACAAGTTAAACACTTCGACTGACAAAGGAATGGTGTGGATTGAGAAAGGCGTTTTTCGTGTTCATGAGAAGCATTTTCTAATTGTGTATACGTATTGGCATTCAGAAAAAAGGGTCGTCAGTGCATCTTTCTCATTCCGCTTCCGGGTTTCTTCAGCTGACAAGCAAAAAAAAAAAAAGGGTCTATAATACGGCTCAAAGGTTTCTTTCATTCTATATTTTTCCTAGTGCCGCTTGGGGGGGTAAAAAAAAAAGTGGGGGTCAAAGTGGTGACACCTTATGTATTCCTATGTATTCCTAGGTGGGGGCCGAGCCCCCCCCCCCCCCCCCCTCCCCCCCGTGTTCTCCCGGACCTGTTTCGCAAAATAGCCTATAGAACACATAATAATAATGATAATGATGATGACAATAATAACATTAACAATAATTATCTTCAATATCATTATCCTTATTACTATCATCATTGATCAAATAAATCGTATACAGTTTGATTCATATTGTATACATTTACGTGCCATAAAAAAACCTTTATTATTACAACGACCTAGCTTTTAAAACTGGATTTCAGACCTTTTTGTAAGAAAACACTTCATGTTCGTCTTATGTACCCAAGCAAAAATTGTTCAAACCCACAGACTACTCGTTAGATACTTGTTCCATTATACCACCGACGCTGACATTCTTATATGCATCTATTCCTTGTACTAATTCATTTTAGGTGTTTTTCATAAAGCAGTTATTATATGTTCCGTATACATCTGTTATGACTTACTTCAAATTATGTTACCTTCGAAAACTTTAAAAGATAGTATACTTGGCAGAGTCATTGCTTGTGACTCTTCAAGGTGTGTATATATATGGGAAGGTGAAATATGTACAACTTCTTTTTCTAGGTTGTGTGATTTAGTGTGGACAGTTTTGTGTTCTGTGCTTGGATTGGCCAATAGAATAGAAAAAGTAACTATCACAAATACACTTGGCAAAATGATGAATGAAGCTTGAATCTGCAATAATTCATTTATTCGAAAATATTAATGCTGAATCATTAATAGATTAAAGTTTGCTCGTAATGCTTGCACAAGTGAACCCTATCAAGTTGTTTTCGTTGGTGTTCGATTGTTTGCTTGTTTTTCCTTTCGAAGAATAGCATACACTGATAGAAGCCAGTGTTGCCCAATATTTTGTAGCAATATCAATAGTAGAGCACTATGCCTTGAACGGAACGATGTACATCATCTCGGACAATTCACATACAGGGGAGCATTTCATCAAGCATTTCGTCAAAGTTGTCGACAAATTTGCTCTCAGCCATAAGATGGAAGGATTTCAGTAGCTCGTAACAGTTTGTCAGAAAAACATCCGGACAAACTGCTTCGCAAAATGCCCCCCCCCCCCCCCCGTGATGGTTAGACTAAGACGCACTGCTAAAAAGATGCCAGATACTGATTGTTATTGCGACAATGTGCATTGCGAGGGTACGTCTCTTCTATATACTACTCTCCAATCTTCTCAGCGTTAGATGCGTAGCTTCTTAATTACTATTAATTAATACTTGTAAGGATTAGAGGGTAAAATGTAGGATCTACAAGTAGAAAAAAAATACAGAGAAAATACACCATGCGGTGAAGTGTACTATCTGAAGAAAATTATTATTAGTAGCATATGCGATTTACAGACGTGTATAAATAAAGGTGTGTCTACCTTTCAGATCCACGAGATTACCTTTCATTAGTAAGACTCATTTACAAAATCATTTGTGTCAGACCCCCGGATGGTATAATGGGAGAAATTTGCTGAAATCACTTTAAACACATTTGATGGGTCTCGAAAGGCTCCATTAAAATGAACTGATTTATAAAACATTAACGTATCGAAATTTTTTTCGTACCCCCATATCCTACTTAGAAAGTCTTTTATCCCTATCAGCATCTGTATATGTATTTTATATTGAAGATACTGCAACACAAGGAGAATAATGGAAAAGCAAAGTCTATGATCTCAAAGAACAATAAAAAGCAAATATCAATAAAGATAAACAAGATATTCTTACCGAGCCAAGAAACTGGAGAATGAATAATTCAGATGATTACTATATCATGTAGTAACTAACTTGATATGCTGATCATACAAGGTCCAAATACTTGATATCTGCAAACAATCATATATATGTGACCGTGCATCACAAAACCAACAAAAAGTCGCACCCCTTGATTTTACGTGAGGACTCAAAGAAAGTGAAATGGGTCAACCGAGTCAATCTTGAGTTTTTCATATTTTCTGAAAGAGCTTTCCTTCTTCTACGTTAATCTTTAGTTTGTGATCGTAACATGAAAGGGAAAGTGTGTTTTCAGTAGTTTTTCTACAACCCTTTTGGGGGGAGAGTAGAATGATCAGGTATGTCTTAGAGGTCACCCTTTCATTTCTTGAAATCCTTTGCACATTCTTCACTTTCAAGTGTAATAAATTTCGAAAGGATAATGCTACTGCATTGAAAGTTGGCATTAATCATGGACAAAATTTGTTAATAGAGCATGCTCAATTTCAGCTTAATCTAATGAATCCTTCATTGTTGTTGCTCTAGTAGTTTACATCCTGTGTTTTGTTCCTTTCATCACATAAGCTAGCACGACTTGGTCAAGATTAGGCGCTTGAATAGACCTTGTACTTCAGAGATTATAGTCTCAGTTCACACTTTTTCAGAGTGTGTGCTATCTTTCGAGTATATCTTTCGAGATAGATAAGGGATTTTAGTTCATAAGGGAGTCCATTTGAATTGAGTTATACATCATTTCAAAGCTTAGATTCTGCTCTTTCAGAATCTGCCCTTCGATAAAAAAATCCATGTTTAGTGATTTTTTGTTGGTTTTGTGATGCAGTGTCACACACACACACACACACACATATATATATATATATATATACATATATATATATATATGTGTGTGTGTGTGTGTGTGTGTGTGTGTGTGTATGTGTATGTGTGTGCGTGTATGTGTGTGTAAAACATAAAAAGTTTTATTAGGCCAAGTAAAAAAAGAAACCAGTTTCTCGTCCTCGCGCGCATCGATTTTGGCCGCCGCGTCGATTTTTTTACTATTTACTATTTTCAAAATGGCGCTGAAAATACCAAGAAATTCATAATTCTCGTCCCAGCCCGCTCCCCGCCCGCATCGATTTTCAGTTGCCGCATCGACTTTTTTGTTATTTACTATTTTTTCGGCCGCCGAAAAAAAAAATCGACAATTCACCTACCAATCGTGATGTCTTATTTAAGCGTCCTCTACTTAGCTGTAGTACAGCTGTAGCTTCTGTAGTGCGTATGTAATAACGCATGCATTTCACACTGCGAGCTCGGCAAGAAGGAATGACCCACAAAGCAGTTGAACTGTAGTTGGATGGGCGGGCCTGGGCTGTGATGTATAGCGCACTCGGTACGTCGTGATGTAGACAGGACGTTGAGCACCTTCTGTACATTTCTCTCGTGCTGTTGCCCGCTTCATGTGCTGCTAGATTGATTGCGCAATGTAACCACAAACCCCGTTATATAATAACGAGGTCCGTGAGACCGGCGATACTACCTCGTTATAACCGGTACCTCGTTATAACCATACTCATCAAAAAACAAAGAAAAACATAAGCATGACGTCATATACCCATCAATGAAACTTAGACATATCCTTTGCGTTGTTATTACACAATTATTAAGCGTTATTATTGAGAGAATAAAGGGAGATTTGTGAATTAGGCGAAGAAATAGAGGCTGAAATGATTAGTTAATTCTTTATTGTAATTCTTGTTTGTGAAGCTTTTTCTAAACACCAGCGCAAATATGGGGGCAAATATATAGAGTAACATACAGGCCTTGTTTACCGTAGGCCTAACTTGCTAGATATATTTTTACGCTGTTGGTGCCCAGCGGGAATGCGATGATTTCATGAATCATTTCGGCTGTAATCGTGTACACATGTACAATGTATGATCGTTGCGCCCAAATGGATTAAAAATGCGTTCTTTATTTTCTTCCGAAAATCTCTTCGCGTTTTGTACGACCGTTCTTGAAAAATATATCTAAATGAAAAAAAAAATATCTAAAAAAAATATCTATATGTGACAGTATTGAATGTGGGAGGTTGTCATCCTGCTTACGCAAATCTGTACCAGATCTATTCAAACTAATAAATGCGTTTGTTTCTTTTTCTGATTTAGGTTAACATGCGTCATTCAACTTTTTTACGGTACTGTCACCTGGCGAGATCGCGATGACTTCAGAGTAGTTGTTTACCGCTAACTTGCGAGGTATTTTACGCTGTTGGTGCCCAGCGGGAATTCGAAAATTTCATGAATCATTTGGCTGTAATTTTATACAATGCATGATGGTTGCGCTCGAAGGGATTAAAGATGCGTTCTTTATTTTCTTCCGAAAATCTCTTCGCGTTTTGTACATCCGTTCTTGAACTGTTGAGTGCGTTTGTTTCTATTTCCGAGCACCGATTAAGTAGGTTAACATGCGTTATTCATCAATTTTTACGCTACTGTCACCCAGTGAGATCGCGATGATTTCATTAATTATTTCGGCTTTAATCATACACACTCATATTCAAATTATCATTCGTTAAATGATAATGAACAAATCCAGATCTATTCAAACTAATACATGCGTTTGTTTCTTTTTCCGAGCACCGATTAAGTAGGATAACATGCGTTATTCAACTATTTTTACTTTACTGTCACCTGGCAGGATCGCGATGATTTCACTAATTATTTCTGCTTTGATCATACACACTCATATTTAAATTGTCATTTGTTAAATGATAATGAAAAAATCCAGATCTATTCGAACTAATAAATGCGTTTGCTTCTTTTTCTGAACACCGATTAAGTATAGGTTAACATGCGTTACTCAACTATTTTAACGCTACTCAATAATTGTCACCCGGCGGGATCGGGGCGATGATTTTATTATTTCGGCTTTAATCATCCAAACTCATATTTGCTCAAAACCGGCAAAAGAACTGGAAGTTGGAACTAAGATCGGAAAGGATATAATGATGAGGTGCACACACATTCCAATTGTCCATTTTTGATCATGATTTTATTGTCGCTACATGAAAAGTTTTTGAATGCGTTATCTATTTTTTTCTCGTTGCGCTGTGGTCTGACCTCATAGCACGCACGCGTTTCTCGCGAAAAAGAAAATCGAATGATTATGTTTAATGATTTAGTAGGAACATCGGAAGGTGTTCCTATGTCTTATCGCGTGATTAAGAAGAAAACATGGAAGGAACGGTTCTCTGCAAAACGGGAAAAGACGTGGATAGCGAGATTTCGGTTTCCAATGTTTCATTTGTCGCGTGTTTGAAAGCGGCAATTTGGTCAAGAAATGGAACCTCGTTATATCCGATCAAATTGCTTATGTTTTTCTTTATCATGATTTACCGAAATTGTCCTCGTTATAACCGGAATCTCGTTATAACTGAACGCGTTACAACCGATTCGTTCTGCCATTACACGCAAAGGAAAACGGGACCGACGCGATCACCTCGTTATAAGCGGTTCCTCGTTATAACCGAACTCGTTATAATGGGATTTCACTGTAGTAGAGGAGACCAGCCAGCCAGCATAGCATCGTTCTGGAGCTGGAAAAAAAAAATCGTGGAGTGATGAGAGAACCGATCTCAAGCGCACGAGTGCACAGCGAACGGCTTTAGTATTCAACTGGTTCGTATTCTGTCTTTCAGTAAAAAGGAAATCAGGTGGTTGTTTCACAGGGTTGACAATTGGCAGTACTGTCTGCGGCATTTTAAATCCTTGAGCGAATAAGTTTTCATATGAGAATAGATCTAACTCAGTAAGTTTGTGTTGTGTTGAAAGGCAAAAATAATGCTGTGCATTTCCAGAGATATTATGGTTGGATTCGTAGGTTCAACAAGTGATGCATAAATGTGTATATTTTATGTTAAAACTAGAAATGTCGCTATGGCGACTGGTATGCCTCCGCCATAATGCATGATTCTCCTAATAGGTACAGACAGTACATGTGGACAATGTGTGATTACATTTTCACAAAATTGGCAAAATACATATTAAACCGACAAGTTTGTCACAAATGTGTTTAATGTTCACCTTCCTTGGCCTAGGTTTAATTGGATGAATAGGAGAGCATGTATTTGGGAGTTAAGGACTTTGACTTGACTTTGACCCATTCATATGTTTGTGCATTGAGTTATTTTCAAGGTACGGAGAAAAAGTGCAATTTCTGTATCGAATAGTAAATTGTTACCATTTTCATCTGGCCTTTGACCCTAAAATTCATAAAATAATCACTGTCAGGCAGAACATGCATGAATATGTAGTACGTTTCAAGATAACTTGAGCCACTTCCGAGATATGGAGGTTCAGCACTTTCACTTGATCTTTGACCTTTTGACCTCTGAGGCAAAAACAAAAGAAAAAAAAATTCCAAAGAATATGAATTACGTTATGCATGCATACACCAAGTGTGAAACATAATAATCCTGCCAGCATTGCATAAACATGAAGGAAATAGTAAAATTTTGAAGTGTTTCCCTTGACCTTTGACCCCTGACCTTTGACCCCATGAACCCTAGATTTTCTAGATAATCACTGCCAGTCAGTACATGTATATATACTATGTTCCATGAAGATACCTTGAACAATGTCCAAGGTACAGAGAAAAAAGGTGAAGTTTTAATATTTTTACTTGACCTTTTGACCTTTGACCTTTGACCTCATGACCCAAACTTTCATCAGAGAATCTTAATTGGGTAATACATGTATACACTAAGTTTCAAGAAAATATCTTCAGGCATTGCATAGATATGGTGGAAATAGTGAAATTTTATGTATTTGACCTTGACCTTTTGACCTTTGACCTTGAGCATGTGCACCCAAAAGTTGATAGGCACAACTTCACCCCCTTATACACATACATGCCAAGTTTCATTAGGATACCTCAAAAGGTTTTGATAGTTACCCTGTCCACAAAATTCATTACGGACGGACGGACAGAAGGAAGGACGGACGGACAGACGGACGGACGGACGGAAGGACGGACGGACGGACGGACGGACGGACGGACGGACAACCCGAAAACATAATGCCTCCGGCACCACTTCGTGGCGGAGGCATAAAAACGTGTTTCTTTTCCATACCCTTGATATGACTGAATGAATACAGTCACAGTGTAGTTAAATTGGTATACTTGTCATGCATAAACAGCAATATACGCAGATTTGGTATTAAATTGTGCATCACTCAAATGATAAGTGGTTTATATCACTGCTGCTTCTTGGTAGCACTGTAATGATGGCCATGGAAGAAATGAAGGGAGAATGTGACTTACCTTCACAGGTACATGTTTTACAACATATGTAGTTTTGGTATACAATCATTCATCATCCAAATGATGAGTGATTATCAAATGATTTTTTAGACCATGAAGAAACATCTTTAAATGTTTAATGCTATAATGCCATATCAGTCAGTATCATTTTGACATCCATCTGCAATTATTGAACAAGCCAGTTTCCAGTTGAATGTGCTACAATAATTGTACTGTGAAGAAATGCAGATACATACCAGCTGTGTGGACACAAAAAGTCACAAACACAAATGATAAATAAAGCAGTGTTTTGAATATCATGGAATTCATTTCAGTCGTACATTTGTTGAAGGACATGTTTTATACCTGTTTCAATTTATAGCACAATACATCAGAATTGCAAGTACTAGTACACTGGTATCAGAAATGCCATTACAACACTAAATACCAGTATTAAGATGGCCATTTTCCCTTCGACATCTGTAGTGGAAAGAAAAAGCAAATGTATTTCTGCATGCATGAAGTTTCATTTCAAGTATGGTACATATATCTATTTGTTTGAAAATGCACATAGTGCAGGCAAGACATACACTTGGGACCTGGTCTCTCATAACACAGCTACCAGAGTGATATTTCATTTCGTAAATTGGATATAGAAAATAGTAAAGCCCTCTCTCGTTACCTTTCTCAGAATTACCGGACGAGAAACACATATTACTTTCATTTTGACAATGCTCGAAAAAATAGTAAGATATCAAATAGTAAGGACCTCCCTCATCGCCTTGCTCAAAAAACCCGGACGAGAAACTGCTTTCTTTTTTTACTTGGCCTTAGCCAACCTTGGTGATTGTAGTAGACAAATTGAATAATAAAAGAGATACACTGAGACCAAAAATTTGGAAATCTAATGCTTCCCATACCAGTCACGTCATTCATGATGAAAAATTGCAATATTGACCAGGCTTATCTCTTCATGTGAGTCATTTCCCTCTTGCAAGTGATTTTCTTTCTTTTCTTTTTTTTTTTAGTGCTTCCTCCAAGATTTTGTTTTTTATCTTTGGCCTTTGGGACAACACGCATGAGGTCAAATCATTACAAGCTTTCTTTACCAATTTGCTTGAATACTTCCATTTTCTTTTATTTCATCATTAATATGGCACTCTTTAAATTTCACCCCTGTCAGTCAGTAGAACTAGGCGGTCACACGCATAATTTGCTCTGTTGCCGAATGTCAATAACACACAAGCAAACACACACAAAAATGCATACATACATAAATATGACAGATACATGCTTTCCAAATTTCATGAATTTCAATACAATATATATCATATATATATAATTATATATATATATATATATATATATATATATATATATATATATATTATACATATTTATATAGTATACATACTTACGATACAGACCGGCAGTGCATGACAAAAGTTGATCCTCACTTCAGTCATCGAGTACCAGAATCCCGCATCTAATCTATGCGATTGCGCCACATTCGCGATATGCTTTGCTCGATATTATCGCTATTCTCAATTCTCGCTGGCCATGCCAGCAACTAGCTGTGTGGGACTAGTTTTATCCTTTCGGCGGTAGATTTAAACATGGAAGCTGAAAACAACAGGTTCGCAATTCTTTAGAGACTGATCTGTATAAACAGCATCTTAGACGATAGGGACGCAAAGAAAACAAAGGATGTCATCAAATACGCCCTACGAATTTTGGATTCCTACTGTTCTGAAAAAGGAATCAGTCTGACGGATATTGAAATAAGGTCAATCCAAGCTTTGCGCCGCTTTCTCCGTACATTCTACGCGGGAGTGCCCCGTGGAAATAGGGTATTACTATAATACGGTATACGCTAAGCGCTCTTTGATCACGCTTTATACACTATGGACTTCAACGACATTTTCAACACACTCATCATCAACGGGAAATGGCATATGGCTTTTGTGCAGATGCGAGACTCTAATCAAATAAATTGAAATTATCTTTCGCTAGATACCGGCGTAGCCAAGAGGGCGAATGGGACGCCTTTGAAAGGGGGAAAATTAAGTAAAATAAACCAAAATGAAATGCTTTCCCTATACTTAATACACTTTTCAGATCAACAAAAAGGTCTGAATAATTCTTAGTGCACAAGACTTGTCACTTTAACTACAACAATTCAAAAGTTCCCTCGTGTAAAGGAAAGGGTCACTTAAACTACAAAAATTCAAAAGTTCCCTCGTGTAAAGGAAAGGAAATATTTTTTTAATCAACCCTTTCCTCGCTCAATTCGCGGCCATTCCAGATTTAGCACAATTTTGTGACAATTTCCTGAATATTCCATCAATTATGCGAATCTTTCAATTTCAAATTCAATCTAAAAAAAATGCAAGAGCTCCCTCGTATGGGAAGGGTGGAGATATTACTTTCCCACGTCAAGTCCCCCCCCCCCCCCCCCCCCGCTGCATAGACTATTTCTACGGATTGAAGATTGGAAATGTTCCAAATACATGACTGCTACAAACTGTGTTCATCAGGTCGTTTGATTGCAATCATGAAAATACAAAATCTCCCTCGTGTAAGAGAGTGAGTAGGGCTTATCCCTCCCATATCCTCCTACTTGGTCTCCTTACTCAGACTTGCTACACTTCGCTGACTGACAAATTTCCAGATGTTCCAACAAAAGTATGCGGCAGATTGTTGAATTTCAGTTCTAGAAAATGGAAAAGCTCCCTCGAATATATGGGAGAGGTATCCTCACTGCCCGTCCCCTCTATAAACTTTGAATGGTACACTCTGGGGAATGTCCATTTCCGAATATTCGACGAAAAGTGAGCATCAGATCCCTTCATTCTGATTTTGATTTTTGAACAATGAATTACATTAAAGGGGATGGCTAGTGACTGATCAGTAGGAATCAGTGGGAATGCTGGAGGATGATTGCTCCAATCCTTGTGGGATTCATTTAAGAGTACATTATATATCTATTGTTGTGTGAACATTATTTCCTTCAGAATGGTATAATGTTCAAGTAATGTGCAGTTTCATGTTTCCAGGTTAGCGTGCCTGGTCAGTGACGGGGCATTAATCTGTACATTACTTGAATATGAGACCGTTCTGAAGCAAATAATTTTCACACTACAGTAGATATAATGTACTATTAATTGAATCCCACAAGGATTGGAACAATCATCCCTCAGCATTCCCACAGATTCCCACTGATCGGTTACTAGCCATTCCCTGTAAGGGTTTCTTCAACACATTGATATGTGCTTGTTGACGGCCAAACTCGGGGTTGGGCTGCCGCGACATAAGATTTTTTTTTTTCAGGATTGTTTAATGGCTTGCTTATTGTCTATTTCTTATTTCAAAATTTCATTGCAAACTTATCATGTTTTATTTGATTCTTGTTTTCTTTCCAACAATGGGTTATCACATAATAAAGGTAGAAATTATACAATTATTTAGACTTGCTATTTTTTTATTTGTCTTCTTTTCTTTCCAACATTGGGTTATCGATAACAAAGGTAGAAATGATACCATTATTTTAAAAATGTCAGTACAAACTCCTTTTAACTTGCTTTTACTCTCTGATGTATACCACACCGGGAGTATCAGTTGTTCTTGGAGGTCGTTTGGAGGTACGTAAGATCCCTACAGACACCGAGGCGAGAGAGCTGGTAATGCATTACGAGCGAATGTGAAATAATGTCATCAGTTTCTCTATGAATATTTCACCAAGCATTACAATAAACACTCGTCCATCTCATTCTCTTTCGCCTCGACACACATTTGAATGATTTGTAGGCCCTACTGTCATATGACTGTGAAAACAAATTCTTCTGCATGGTCCTCCATGCTACCATAGCTTCGGATGTGTATGCCATTCGTAATATAATTGGTACGAGTGAGAGGAGATAGGGGAATAGGCAATTTACATGAAACCGTCATTTCATTTCAGTTTACGCAAATGGGCATCTAATAAAATTAGTTGGCATGACAACATGTACAATACTCGGCAAGTATTGTCAACACACATCAGCCCCATTCTTTTAGATTGGATGTTGACTGAGTGGTAGGCCTACGACGATTACATTTCATTTTCACTGTTGCCTTTCAAGTGGTCAAGACCTGCATTTAGATTTTAGAACATGGATGAACCCAAGCGCAGTCTTTACCTCCAGTCGAGATATGTTGTGAATACTCAGAAGGTAGGTCGGCAGCTCGTAATAATTTGTGGACTCGCACATAGCAAGCGATGGACTTCCCTTTGCAAAATCCTAATGTTGTATATTTCCTCTAGACCCAGTAACAAAAACGTTCGCTAAGAATGTCGTTCCACAGTCGCAAAATGCGTTAACTTCATTTTGACTATGTCTAGATCTGTTATACCAAACGATGGCATCTATAATTATTTTGTAGAAGAGAACAGACATTCATACAAAAATACACCTCATCACCGTGATCACGTCATGCATTTAAACTGTAGGGAATAATATCACCGCTTACCTTCATCTAATAGATTTGACGCAGTTGGTACTACTCACAACATATTTGAAAGGTTTAAATGAGTTTGAGGGAGGGGAACAAGTCAATATACCTGAAGTGAAATGAAATGGAATTGATTTTAATGGAATGACATGACTTGTAATAATAATGATGTGAAATATTCTGTTTGGGTTCTTTTTTTTTCAATCAATTTGAAAGTTACTGCATCTATACAGAGTGTTGAGCTGGCTGAAAACTTATGAAGTAATTGTGACCGTGCACCTCAAAACGAACATAAAGTCGCACATACTGATTTTGCGTGAGGACTGAACATAAGTGAAATGGGTCAACCTAGCCGAACTTGACTTTTTCATATTTTCTGAAAGAGCGGGTCTTCTTTTACATTATGCTAAAATTGTGTATCATAAAACAGTCAGGAAAGTGTGTTTTTTCAGCAGTTTATCTCGAACATTTTTGGTAGAATAGTGTGATTAGGTGTGTCTTTAGAATTCCTTTTTCATTTCTGAAAAACCTTGTACACACTCTTCACTTTCAACTCTAATAACTTATGAAAGGATAGTGCTACTGCTTTGGAAGTTGGCGTTGATTATGGACAGAATGTGTTAATGAGGCATGCTTAATTTCAGTTTAATCTAATAATTCCTTGATTGTTGTTACTCTGGTGGTTTACTTCCTGTTTTTTGTCCCATTCATCGCACAGCCAGCACGGTTTGGTAAAGATTAAGCGCTTGAATAGACACTGTACTTCAGAGCCTCTTTTCTCAGTTCACACTTTTCTCGAGTTTGTGCTTTCTTTCCAATATTTAGATAGGTTAGGAGAGTCCATTTGATTTGAGTTATACATCATTTTAAAGCTTAAAGTCTGTTCTTTCAGAATATGGTCTTAACTAAAAATTCATGTCTGGCGACTTTTTGTTTGTTTTGAGGTGCAGGGTCACAATTACAGTCTGTGAATTAATGAATGCCGAAATGTTCAAAGATTAAACTATTTTTCTTGGAACTGTTATAGGCCTTATACATATGCACATGAGTACGGAGTAATTACAATGCGGCTGCATTCCATTTGAACGCATATGCACAATATGAAAACATTCATTTTCATAATTGTTAGACCAAATGAACTGTGTTGGAATGATTCCATTTTCCTTTGCGCTGTGTCGAAACATTGGTGAAACTCATGGTTTGTTGAAGTAATTTTGGACTCTCACTCTGGTTTACCATTTGTCCTCAGTTTATGTGGTCATTTTTGTTTCAATGGACTTCCTATTCATCTTAAGAAAGACACCTGGGCCCTGTTTCATAAAGCTGTTCGTTAAGTTACGAACGACTTACGAGGGACTGGTGATCAATTCTGATGTGCTATACTTTTATATCAGAATTTCAGCACAAGAGCTGATCACCAGTCGCTCGTAAATCGTTCGTACCTTTTCGAACAGCTTTATGAAACACCCCCCTTCATGTACTTGCCATTGTCTATTGTCATTGTCTAGGTGTTAACTACACACTCAAAAACACACCGATGATCCCTGTGCAAAAAGAAAAAAGAAGTTTTGTACAGAGGGTTGAAAATAGAGAAAAATCTGAAATCTAACTTCAAAATTAATCTTGAATGTTATGAACTCGTTTATGTTTTCAGTTGTAAATAATCTCCGACAGAATTGTGCACTACTCAGCTATTGCACATATCATTATCTGATATATAGTTTTTGATTCATTAAGAATCAAAAGTGGGAAATGTTTTTGTAACTATACACACACGATAATATATATATATATATATATATATATATATGTATATATATATATATATATATATATATATATATACACACATTATATACGTGGTCGTAGATAGACATAAGAAACGTATGAAATTAAATGCAAAAACCGATTCGTTCATTTTCATCAACTTGAGATATTTGAGTTTTTTTAATTTGCGATTATTCCAATTATTAAAAAATCTTCACCTCATATATTGTATATGATTTTCCTCTCTTAATTTTAGGGAAATGAAAATGTATTTGAATTTGAATTAAAACTTGAATTTGAATATTGAAGATACTGCAATACAAAGAAAACAATCGAAACGTATGTGATCATTTTGATAACATCTTCACAACATTTTCCTGTTATATAACTAGTGCAGTATCACTGAAAAGATATTTTTTCTCTATGTCTTGGTGACTTTGCTTAAAACACTTTGAAAATGGCGTTTATTCTTTATTGCGTTCTCAGTGTTTATATAAAAAAAATATTTAAGAAGTTTTCTTTAGAGTAGTGACAAAACACTTCATATATACCATGTATACTACTTTTTATAACATTCTTTCTCATGCAGGCCATTATAAACATGTGGATCGTTGTCTTCATTCTAACATTCCCGTTACCAGGTAAGCACACAGGGCATGTCAACATTCATCCCAGTATGCATTATTTCAAATAAATGATTGTGTTACATCAGCATATTTCACTACATCGTTGTGGCCTTGAGGAAGTAATTGCTTTTTCAGTATATGATGTTTATCACACGTGAAGGCTGGGATGAAATTTATTATTTTTCAAAACAAGATCTTCACTTTTTTTTTCCATTCAAATTCATCCAGTGGCTTTTTCCTCAACCCAAAAAACTAATGATGAAAAGTCTGTTATCTTATAGATATTATGCGCAGTTTTTATCTATACGATTCGACTGCGTTGTGTTGCTTTTGTGGTATGCTCGCTGGTATAAAACGTACAAGCTAACATTCCAGCGAGTTTATTATTTCACATCATGCGCTGTTTCCCGTATGGGCAACGCGTTGCGAAAGCCCCTGTCACTCTTTGCTGGATAAGACAGACGCATGAGATACGAATGTTGATTTTGGCATCCTTTGATATTCGTTAAAATGCATTGCATGTCCTTTTTATCCTTTAAATGAACGCTTATCTTTCGGTGATTTCTGTTAGAGAGGCCAGAAATCTTTGTGCATACACCTTTTTTTATTGTCGCCAAAAACGGATGGCGCGATCTGACCCTTGTCCAATAATTGTACGTTTTCTTCTGTATCTGTACTGTACTTTGTCATTTCCACTCGCTTCCGTTCTCTCTAGACATATGAAAACGTCGTCCTGTGACCTTCTCTGACGTTTTACGCACTATCCTCTGCTCTGTACATAATCGCCCCAGGTGCGTTATTTGAACATTATGTCAAAATGTTTTCAGAACGTTTTTCTTTTTTTGTGGAAGGTTTAAAACGTTTCAAATGGACGTTAAAAAAGTGTTTTAAACGGTAAGATTTTTTGTAAATGCCAAAATTTGTAAGAACATGCTGAAAACCTTTTGGACGTTATAGACGTGTGAAAAAAATATTCAAAACGTTCTCTTTACGTTCTGTGTCTAGAGCTTTCAAAAAACATTTTATGAATGTCTAAAAAGTCTTATGATCCCCCCTTCCAGAACGTTTAGAGAACCTTTCATATCAATATAGATCGTCCAGAAACCTTTTAAGAACGTTTCATGTGAACTTTTATAAAACTTGCTAAAATAAAATTAAAAACACTCTGAACTTTTCTGGAATGCCTATAAACTTTTATGAACGTTCAAAGACTTTTTATAAACGTAGCTGGGGAAAAATAAGGGTTGTATTTGGCATACTATTAACTTATGAGATTATACAGACACAATGTGGGATAAAATGTGACCGTGCACCTGAAAACGAACATAAAGTCGCACACACTGATTTTGCGTGAGGACTGCATATAAGTGAAATGGGTCAACCTAGCCGAACTTGACTTTTTCATATTTTCTGAAAGAGCAGGTCTTCTTTTACATTATGCTAAAATTTGGAATCATAAAACGGGCAGGAAAGTGTGTTTTTTTAGCAGTTTATCTCAAACAGTTTTGGTAGAATAGTGTGATTAGGTGTGTCTTTAGAATCCCTTTTTTATTTCTAAAAAACCTTGTCCACACTCTTCACTTTCAACTCTAATAACTTTTGAAAAGATAGTGCTACTGATTTGAAAGTTGGCATTAATTATGGACAGAATGTGTTAATGAGGTATGCTTAATTTCAGTTTAATCTGATAATCTCTTCAGTGTTGTTACTCTAGTGGTTTACTTTCTGTTTTTTGTCCCATTCATCGCACGGCCAGCACGGTTTGGTAAAGATTAAGCGCTTGAATAGACACTGTACTTCAGAGCCTCTTTTCTCAGTTCACACTTTTCTCGAGTTTGTGCTTTCTTTCCAATATTTAGATAGGTTAGGAGAGTCCATTTGATTTGAGTTATACATCATTTTAAAGCTTAAAGTCTGTTCTTTCAGAATATGGTCTTAACTAAAAATTCATGTCTGGCGACTTTTTGTTTGTTTTGAGGTGCAGGGTCACAAATGTACCCTAATCCTAATCTTATAATAATAGAATCCTATCCTATCCTGTTCCTAATGTCTTATACCACCTATACTTGCTACATCCTATTCCTAGCTGATGTTTCTGTATCACATTTTTTTATATACCGGCAAAAATGTTGTACTTCGTGTAAACATGATTACTAGAATTTAATCACACCTTAATCAGGCCCATTAAAATATGAACACCTCTTCATAAAACAATTTGAAATTGTGAACAACTGCACAATAACGTAAGTACAAATTTAATTCAGTTAAAAATGATATACGTTAGGTACCGGACGTTTGATTTTGTAACGTCGATCCGATAACGTTTACAATCGTTTTGAAAAGGACGTTTCATTTTGTAATGTCCATTGATGTACGTTTTAAAAACGTCCGTTTAGACGAAGACGTTTGGAGCCTCAAAAAAAAAAAAAAAAAAAAACCTTCAGGAAAACGTGATGTGTTTGCTGGGGGCGAACAACTCGGGGGGGGGGGGGGGAGGGGAGGGGCACTTTTCACTGCTACACCTGCTATTAAAAGTTTGAGTATTGGTAAAGTCTGAAGGCCGTCTGTGGTGTGCTCTTCAATAATTTTCTAGAGTTATGACCATGAAAATTACACCACATGTATACTGGATTCCACCTACGGATGCCGTACAGGTTTACATTTTGATGAAGTCCGATAGGGTCGTTAGTTGGAGTAAACTGAATTTCACCTGAGAAGTACTGTACTCACAACATTCAACTACTATTGTGTATGCCCAGTAAAACGTGTGTGTTTGAGTGTGTGCCTGTTTTTTTTTGTCTGTTTCTTTGTTTGTTTGTTTGGTTGGTTGTTTTTTTTTACCTCCCTCGAATACTGTCCACCTTAAATTGTATCTCTGAAACTTGCCAGGCAAGGGAGATGCACTTGGAGACACGTGTTCGCATATACCTCAGGAAATGAAAGACATGTGCCCCACCATATTCTCCGAAAAGACTGGTGGATACGTCAAATTGACTCCGAAGTACGTCCCACTGAACCATCCTAATTATGACGTCATGGTTCCAAGAGAGGCCAGAGGAAAAACCAATCTGTACTGCGCCCATCCAGGTAATTTTCTATTGTCCTACCATGTGTAACATCTGTTTAGCCCTATGCAATTAACTTTGTTTGCTTATCATCCATTGGGAAAATTCTCAAAGAAGATATTCATCGTATTTGATAGATTATGTTTACTTGTATCAGAAAAACAGATAATTACGTGACAATCATTAATTACATCCACCCACATGTGCATATTAGAAATGTTTATTTTATACACGACAGGTGTACAGACACGTGTATGTGATCCGTCAAAACGAATGCCTTTACAAAGGCACGGAACACTGATGTACACAGCTCTTGAAATAGCCGGCTTTGGATTCATGTTTTTGAATGTAAGAAGGTCTGTCGAATCTGATTATTCTTTCGGCCACTTTAATTGACAGATCTCATTCGTTCAGTGAGACACTCATTGTTCCTTCATGTGACACTCAAACTTTGAAAAAGTGCAATTTGTCATTATTGTCTTTCAAAGTTCATGTGCTCAGTCATGCATGACCTTTATCAATATAACTAGGTATCAATGGAAAGAGGAATAAATGTTCTTTCCTCACAACCAACATTATGCCTACTGTAGCTGACAATTATGAAATAGTAGCCCTCCAAAATTGGATAACCCTTTTTGAAACGCATTGTATATTGCTTAAGATTTCGCAGTGGTTCAAGTTAAATGTTGTTACTACAATAAGAAAAATAAGGGAACACTTTGAAGTCATGTGAAATTACAAAAGTACCACAGCATGATAGGTTTCCATATCTGTCTTGTTTTATTCCTTGTCTGATTTTTTTATATAAATTCAATACACACTTACACAAAATGTGTCTTTCTGCAATCCCCACACTGACTTGGTTTTTAAAAACAGCATGCATCCCAAACCCTTGTCTCAATGGAAGAAACTGTTCGGAAACACTGGAGGACTTCGAGTGCGATTGTGGCGACAATCTCCTAGGAAAGACCTGTGCCAGTACGTACCAACATCTAAAAATCTTTACAAAACTATGATATGAGCTGCTAAGATCATAAAACTGAATAACAAGTGAACAAAAATCTTTATAAACCTAGTGAGACGTGAAGATCATTCAACTGTAATAATATAGATCACACTGTGATTTTCAGTATGGCTATCCATGTGTGTGTGTGTGTGTGTGTGATTAAAACTGACTTTTCGCAAGAAGAGCGATCACTGTCAAAGCAATTGCCTGTTTGAAGGTTGCGGTGTCTCTACACAGGCCCCTTAAATCCAAATGCATGTTGATTTGTGTTGATTTATGATACCCTCAACATCACTTTTGCGGTGAGATGAATATCTAGAAACATTCCATTTGTTTTTTACGATTTTTTTTCTTCTATTTTTTTTTTCAAATTACTTGGGAACGCCCACAAAAAACAAAAAAAAAAATCCTTCCAAACTAAATATCCTCAGATGACCTCATCTGTCAATCATTGCTAAAGTACTGAAATGTTTAACAAAAGACATTGGAATACACCTTCCCCTCGACTCAGTAAACGAGTGCACGTCACGAGACCGACACCCACAAGTCATACAGCCCACGAGTCATACAGCTCACAAGTCATACAGCCCATTGGGTACAGCTCACGAGGCATACAGCCCATCAGTTCGACACTAAACCAACAAGGCCTACGAGACCGACACATTACGCGCCGTGTTGTATCTGTCGAACTCGTGGGCTTTTTCACTTAGTGTTGGTCTCATGGGCTTTATTTGCCTAGTGTCGAACTCATGGGCTGTATGACTCGTGAGCTGTATGACTCATGGATATGTTTTAAATGTCGAACTCGTGGGCTGTATGACTCGTGGGTGTCGGTCTAGTGGGATGACCCCCCAGCAGAACTTGCATGTTTCTGTAATATTAATGTGACTAACAAAAGACAAGACGAGGGAACATGCAAGTTATGTTGAGTCGAGGGAAAGGTTCATTCCACTGTCTTTTGTGGGCGTTCCCAAGTAATTTGAAGAAAAAAGAAGAAAAAATCGCAAAAGTTATGATGCTGAGGATATCATAAATCAACACAAATCAACATGCATTTGGATTTCAGGGGCCCCTTAAAGTCTCATCGAAAGCAAAAACCTCCCCTTATTGTGCTACAAACCCATTCCAGGTTTCAGAAATATACCAGAGAGACCGTATATGGATGAAAGTATCCATACAGTGATTGAATGCATGTGCGAGTGATAGAATAAGGAGTTAACACACTGTAAAAAACATCGGTGTTAGATTTAACACCATGGGTGTTAAATCTTACACCGATCAAACTTCAATAGAGGACCACGCCCACAGGTGTAGAAAATACACTGTGATGGCGTTGACAAGTGTTCACCTGACACTTCGTGGTGTTATTTTGACACTGCACTGGTGTTAATTCAAAAATGACACCACATGGTCTTGACTTGATATTTGTTGGTGTTAATATCAATGGTTTAACACCCGTCCAGCTTCAATAAAAGACCACACCAGCTGGTGTTACTGTGGTGTAAATTTATTTTCAAATTTTTTTCAAAAATCTAGTATTTTAATGTAAAATCCTTGATGGTCTTGTTCAAATTAAAAATCAACAAGAAGTGCAGTTACTAAGAAACTCTTCAAAAAACAGTTTTATATTTGGAAATGACACCCAGAGGTGTTAATTTAACACCATAAATGAGCACCGAAAATTTAACACCAGCTCGGTGTTCACTATTTAACACCGGACTTTTTCAGTGCAGCTTTAATATTACATGATTTTTTTTCTTTGTTTTTATTTGACATAGGCATCAGACAATAGATATAATAGCGATCTCTGAAAAAAAACAGTACTTTCAAGGGATTACCCTTTTATTTTGTGTCATTTTAAATCTTTCACACATGTTATGCCTAGAGTATTTTGTTTATTATCATCGATATGAAACCTCAAAATTCTAATATCATGGAAAGATGAAATGGGATAACTTTATATCCTATATCCCAAACAATACATCACAGGTCTCCTGTTATACTTCTTTACATTGCAATGAATAGCGTGTGGTAACCTTGAGAAATTAAAATCATAACAAATTTTGATATGAATTTGACTTGCTTTTTGTTTGGGGCAGATATGAAAGTAATTGATCTAAAATAAAGACATATTGCGAAAAGAAAAAAAGATATTCAGAAAAATCATGTTTTAGCAAAATTATTTCCTACGCATTTCTATATATGAAGAGCTTGCTTCCAAAAGGCGTTAGATCTGTCATTTTTCTATGGATTTAGCGCCTTTTGGAAGTAAGTTCTTCATAATAATTGGTGAATACTGTAGTGCCCTCCACCGGTGACCTTGAGAACTTTCAAAGGTAGGCTTATCTATGAGAGTTTCAGTTGTTCGTACTACCCATGTGCCAATTATGCCAGCCCTGTGATTCAACAAATGATAACGAAGTTATAAAGTGCCCCATCCCTCCCCTCCGTCCTTGGAAGGGTCAAAATAGCTAAGGCATATATATATATATATACCAGGTGTCCCAAAAAAAGCGGAACGGTGGATTTCAGTACCGTGCGGTCTAAAAGTTATATATCTTTTGACATCATTAGAAAGAACATCTTCCGCAGAAGACTATGATACCAAAGTCATTACATTTGATTTAGTACTTTTTATTCTACGCCAATTTCTGAAAATGCAGTCATTGTCAAATTTTGCCGGATTTTTGCGACTTATGAGATAATAATTTGAGTGCGACACGCGATCCATACGGTGAATATTGTGTAGGCTCGGTGATCCATGTCAACGAAAGATACAGCTTTCACATTGAGCATGGGCCAGGAAAAAACAGTGTGCGTGTGTGTCTCTGTGTGTGTGTGTGTGTGCGCGCGCGCTCCCAATATGAAAGCGTTCTCTTTTGTTGACATGGATCAACGAGCTTACACAATTCACCGTATGGAACGCGTGTCGCACCCAAATTATTATCTCATAAGTCGCAAAAAAATTGAAAATGACTGCATTTACAGAAATTGTCTTAAAATAAAAAGTACTGAATCAAATTTAATGATTTTGGTATCATGGTCTTTTGTGGAAGATGCTCTTTCTGATGATGTCAAAAGATATATCACTTTTAGAACGCAAGGTACTGAAAATCCACCGTTCCGCTTTTTTTTTTTTTTTGGGACACCCGGTATATATATAATATATATTAAGATTATATATATATATATATATATATATATATATATATATACATCTTTTCAGTTGCTAAGGGAGTTGTAGCTATTTCTATTCGTATACCTTATGTCTGTAAGATGTTATAGTAACGGTACATTTTGTTAAGCTCTTATCGCTTCATCACTGATTTTCATTAATTTCATGTTTACACACACACTCATATAATATCCCTGTATATATACACTTCTCAGTTTGACTGTATACAACAGAAATAGATGTCATGTAGCTCATCTAATAGTACTATTTTTCAAATAGCTCCATGTCCAACGGGATGGTCTCCGCGGAACCTTAAGAGCGAGTCTTGCTATCTCTACCGTACCGATTCCTTATCATGGACCGCTGCGAGGGACTCGTGCCTTCAACTTGGCGGATACTTAGTCGCCATTCAGACTCCCAAAGAGTTGGCGTTAGTGTTGGAATATATTACGTCAACGTACGGGACTGACGCGGCCGAACACTTTTGGACGGGCTTGAATGACCGCAGCCTGGAGGGGATCTTCACATGGACGACAGTTGGTGGCGCTCTCCCCTTGTCTAGTAGCATGTGGAATTCTGGGGAACCAAATTGAGGCTATGGTGAAGGTTGCATCGAGGTGAATCAACGCTTACTCCTGAACGACCGTCCTTGTAGTAATTTGTTGCCGTACGTCTGCGAGCTCCAAATCTAAAAGCTAATGAATTATCATCGCGTTTGTACATTGATAAAGGGGTCTTTATTGTACTACTTTTGCTTTTCTATCTTTTGTTACTTCTCTTTATTGTTTTCTCTTTCTTCTTCATATTGTTCTTCTTCTCTTTGTCCTTTCTCTTCTTTGTTTTTGTCCTTCAACTTTTTCCCTCCTTCCCTTATACTTCTATAACTTGAAATGATATTGTTATCTTGCCGTCGATGTTGTTATTAGTTTTATCATTGATGTTGTTAATACCAGGAAAAATCATTTGTAAATCGGCACTTCCTAACCCAGGGAAGCCAGAAGCAGTTACAGATAGGGGGTATGGGGGGAGGAACTGCAGAGAACTACACAATTACACAACATAATCCGTGCACACACACACACACACACACACACACACACACGGAAACACACTCTGGCATTCTTTTAAAAAGAGATCGTATAGTGTTGGTTGAGACCTAATTTCAGGTTGCTATTATTTTTGGGTGAGATAATGAGAAACCTCTTATGAAATGTGAAAGAGCATGTAATTCCATTAAGAATTCAACGTTTATTGGGATGAAACTTGGCTTTGAAATGGCTGAAATATCCAAAACAGAGCGATCATGATAAAGTGTAGGACCCACCTATTATTACGATCGCTTTGTTTTACGTTGTTTTTGGATGTTTCAGACATTCGAAACCCGATTTTCATCAAATGAACTTTGAATTCCTCTTAAAATGGTATGCTCTGTAATATTTCATAAGTGTTTTCTTGGTATCTCGCAAAAGGTGAAAAGCACAATTCTCATCCCCAACAGCACTGTATCATCTCTTTAAGAATGAGGTAACTAATAGCCAGGGGAACAAGCAAGCAATGGAGCGTGGCGAACAGGTGGCGACAGAGTCTGAATGGAGGCGCTTGTACACACACTAATAGCACAACAATGCCATGCGCATTATCCATGCTCAGATAAGGATGATGATAAAGACGCAAAAGAAAAAAAAGATCTTAGTTCTTGGAATATTGTTACACAATGTTGTCATTAAATATTACTGATCAAAGTAAGTGAGGTTGGACTATCCATGTCTAAAGAAAAAAGAAATAGGTTTGGAAATTTTGCAATAGGAGGACAGTTGGCCCTAGAATCCCCCCCCCCCCCCCCTCCGTGGCAATGCCCATTCGTATATGATGTATATTAAGTGAATGGCGTAAAATGCATATTTGAAGTGAAAAAGACGAGGCTGGTATGCTGAAGTCAACGACTTAAATCTCCCAGGAATCCTGTCAACTGAAGTTCCGATTTGCATGAATTAATTTTATTTGGGAAACGACTCATATCCCCCACACCCGCCCCCACCCCAATCAGTGGCGGATCCAGGGGAGCACACCGGGAGTGCTCCCCCCCCCCCCCGTATTTTTTTTTCAACCAAAGAAATAAAAAGGAAAAAAATTTAATTCTTTTAAAGGCCCCCCGTTATGGAATTCCTAGATCCATACGCACATACAGAAAGACTTAGGCACATAATAATCCCAACGCACCATTTCGGCCAAACGGACGACGGAGGCTTTTCTTTATTATTTTTTTGCGAATACTGTAGTTGGGTTTCAGTTCCAGTCAAAGGGAGGCGATGCTACTACCCGTCCTTTCAGTGCTAGACTCGTTAAATGTTCGTTGGAGAAAATGAAATAACGAGATTTCTAAATTGTGTTACTTTGACTATGTGAATTGTTATTGTGGTTCAGTTAAAAAGAAAATGTATGTACATGTATACCTACCTAAAGGTAATGTATAGCCCAAGCATCCTTAATATCCTTGCTTTGCGTCAATAAAACTTACGACATAGCTATTCCAGATATAACATCATTTTCAAAGATGATGAGGCACAACAAAAGCACAAGGAGGTATAAATAGGGGTTTGCCCCAATTTCGTCACATTACTGAAATCATTCCTGTTCAAAATCTAGCCCGTAAAGTCATGTAATCAAGTGTTCTCGTGTTTTCGTTTGCTTTGTTTATGTGTGAGTGTGTGTGTGGGTGTGGTGTATATGTGTTCACGTTTCTATGTTTGATTTTGTTGTTGTTTGTTTGTTGTTGTTGACGGCCCGTAACGATCGCCCCGTCACTGTACAGGCATGCTAACCTGCAAACATGAAACTGCACATTACTTGAATATGAGACCATTCTGAAGGAAATGATTTTCATACAACAATAGATATATAATGTACTCTTAAATAAATTCCACAAGGATTGGAACAATCATCCCCCAGCATTCTCACTGATTCCCACCGATCAGTAACTAGCTATCCCTTTAAAGAAAAAAAATACTCTTCTAGCAACTTGTGATTATTAGCTTTATGTAAGCTAAAGCTTGCCGTTAAACTAAAGAATTTTTGTTTCGAGTATTAGCATACCTTCAAAAACATTTGACAGAATTGATCATGAAAAATCGTTTTGTAGGCTTGATTTTTCAAAATTTATCTGGAATGCAGAAAACAATTTACCAGCTATAATCCACATACTTGATTCACAATTGCAAACAATATCATATGGTGTTTCCCAAGTTTTGATATTGATTCCTATTTTTTTTAATCTTTATTAAGTTTTGCCACTTTATCGTCTCATGATACCAATTTTATGAAGCATTAAGATATCATTCAAGCCATAAAACAAAACTTGATGAATAATGAAAATAAATCAGCTTTAAATTATTCCAAACACATTTGTGAAATAGTAGCAGTAGGTCTGTTGGTGTTGAAACTAATATGTATCTCAATGGTATAAAGGAAGAACAAGTACGATTTACGAGTTTTGTTTATGAATGTACGTACGGTTTCGAAAATATCGGTATCATTAACAAACCGATGTATTTCTTCCTCAGCATTAGTATATTGTTATTACCACTGCACTGTATAATACTTTGTACTCCCATATTTAAACTATAATTGTATTCAAACTATTGGGGAAGCTCAATATGAAGATTTTTAAAGCGAATACATAGGCTAAAAAAATGTTAGAGATAGAACTGGTTAATTTCTGTTGTCTTACTAGAAGCCCTTATTTATCAAACTGAAAATTTTACCAATTTATCAACTCTATGAATATCATCTTGGCATGTCTGTACTTCTATTTAGCAAAGAATCATTACCAGAATTATTTATTGCATCACTCATGAAAAATATGAATATTCATATTTTACAATACTGAATCTACATCAGACTGGCGAGTTCAACATGGCAGACCTGATTTTCCTCACTCACTCAGAAACTAACAGAGACCCCAAACTTTGGAATCAACACAAGAGATTGTTTGACATTGAATTAGATACAAGGACAATTAGTAAGATTTCGCTAATAACTGAATAAAGCCTGAAAATCCTGCTGTATCTGAAATGACACTTTGATTTTTCTTTTAAAAAGTGCATTTTACTAAGTAATGATACTTTGGCACTTCCATCTTCACCGCTCTTGTGGCAGTATGCACTATTTTTGTTCCACTCGGGAATCATAAGTCTTTATAGAATCTTTTGTGTATGAAAATTTCTCGTGACCCCCCTAAAAAAAGACTCATTTATAATGTGTGGGGTTTTTTTTGGCATTTGAAATTTATCCTTATTCTTCGCGTGTATGTATAGACTCTATAATTTATCAAACTTTTTAGTGCAAATTTACGGAATAAATACGCAGTCATATCACAAGCATTTATCCCATGTATCTTTTCATGATTGACATGCGGGAAAATGACTTGAATATAAATTTAATATTGTGTATGTTCGTGTTTGGGCTCTGGGGAAGAAGAGGAAAAACTTTGCTCAAAGTCAGTCAGTTTTCTTTGTGATTTCTTTCATTATATTGATTATAGTTATGTATCATTATTTATATGTATATGTATGTATGTGTGTATGTATATGTATATGTATACAAATGCATACACGTGCAATACATGTATAAATGCATATTACATTCATATATTAGTGCATATTACCATTATTACACATGTCTTTAATCACTATACTAGTACTTGAAAATGATAGTTCAGTATGGTTATTATATTTCAGAAGATTGGTGTTGTATTATTGTACAGTGATATACGACATTGCGTTATAATACCACACTTATTACATCATGGCCCATTATGTCATCTAGACAATTATTGTCATGAATGTTCTGTTGGTAAATCCTGATGAAGGCCATTAAAGGCCGAAAATTCGATTAAAAGGAGAACAAGAGAGCAACGCCAGTCTAAAATCTAATTTCGTTCGCTATATAATATCCACAATCAGGCACGCGTACGTTTCGGGCGGGAACGATCTCTCGCATGATATATGTAGGTATGATGTATAATATATGTATGATATATATATATATATATATATATATACCCTTTTTACTCATAAACCTATATGAGCGTCTGTATATGAATTTAGTTGAGAGAGAACTCGAAGAGAAAAAGAATTCAATTTTGTTCTTTTTCTTCTTTCCAACTCGCATTCCTACAAACTGGGAACCTCAGGGTTAGCAACAACAACATTCTATAGCTTGCTACTGGAAAAGTAAATTTCCAACCAAGTGATAGAATAATGGACCAGCAGCTATGTAGAAATCACCTTACAAAGAACGTATGTGTGAGAGACGCCTACAAGGAAAAAAAAAATAAAATGCAGGCTGCAATGGCAGACTGGAACTGACATGTTAACAGTTCATGGACTTCCTGGGCTTTTTATAGCAGATACGAAACTCTAATCAAATAAATTGAAATTGTCTACCACAACAACAAACAATCCCCCACCTCCCATATCCTGCTTTGACACACATTTGTGTGTGTGTGTGTGTGTGTGTGTGTGTGTGTGTGTGTGTGTGTGTGTATGTTTGTGTTCTATCGTCGGGCAAAATGAATCCCAAGGTCTTGCTGATGATTAATGAGTATTGTGATCCATAAAACCCTACTCTACATATTGATGGGGTAGGCAGATAAAGAACATAATGGACTGTAAGAGAACAAACAAAATAAAACAACAAGGGGGGACAATGGGAACTCTAAAGCCGGTGCACAGTATCATATTACAAATATATATGGCGCGTGACATGATAGCGAAGACCTTCACTATTCATAGAATATATAAAAGCAGAGGCTGCTTTCGTGGTTTTTGGAGCATGCATCTTAGCGTTTTAATCTCCCAGTATCAACTTGCATATGAAGAATTTGTTCGCAAAAACCGATAAGTCCATATTTGCCAAATGGAGATATTTGCGATTTAAGGTCAAGAAAAATATAGAGAAAAATAAGAAAATTTTTGCTTCTTTTGACCATAACTTCAAAAGTGTACCTTTAAAGGGAGTGACCCATATATCATTTAAAAGGTATAATTTTGTACTTTATGACAGAGACCGTACTTCAAAATCTTCAAAAATGGACTTTTCGGTTTTTGCGAACAAACTCTTCATATTTCTATAAGATGAGGATGATTGCATAACAACAAAATTTTTCTCCTTTCATTTATCAACAAGGATAGTTTGTTTGAAACCAGTTAATGGCAATGTCCCTTTACTGCCTAGGCATTGTGGATGAGAAATTTTCAGGACTTCATAGCTTGTCATGACATTGTGTAAAGTAGCCACGAAATCATCCATACGAGTTTATGAAACCTAAGTTCAGTTAGATATTGCTTTTTAATATACGTCCATTCACATGACTTTTATTGAGAGTTTTGTTGTTCAGTGCTAACGAAAAAGCAAAATCCCAAAATTAGACACAAGAAAAATAAATATTCGTCTCTTCCACCTAAATCACTGTAGCCTAATCATTTAGGTCTTTGGTCACACACACACACACACACACACACACACACACACACACACACACAGATACAGTACGTGATTACATGAGTAGATATTACGAGCCAGGTTTTTGTAGGAATAATTCCGGTGATCTGAACATGTCGAAATTGGGGCACACTCCAACGTCCCTCCTTGTACCTCTTCATTTTTGTAAGTAATATCTTGTGTGGTTATGTTTTATGTTTTATAGACCCGAAGCAAGCACATGTAAAGATAAGCAGGTCTACATTCACAGTGTACCACGTAATAAGTGTCGTTTAATATATAGAATTATGTTTTTGATTAACTGAACACCATCAGACTGATCATAACACTTTGCATAAAATGTAACATGATCTAAAAAATTTCATCACCTCATGTTCTCACGGGAAATCTTTACATTGCTAGTACGTACGGAAAGGGAGGGTTCCGTCGCAGTGCCTCAAATTTTACTGGGACTGAAATCCAACTATTGGCAAAAATGTCCCACGCCTCCCCTCCCCCCCCCCCCCCCCCCCTCTGTTTTGCCGAAATTGTGCGTTGGAATTACTATGGTACCCCAAACTCTTCCACTTTGTTGAAGCAATCCTCCTGTAATGTGGTACTGATTTCTCCCTTTAATTCCAGGCTTTGAGTTGTAAGATCCTTGATGTTGTTTTTGGTGATCCTTATCCTTTCCGATAACAGTGCTTTCCTAGCTTTAGTGACGATGTTCTCTGCCTATTGCGTGTGCATCGGGCTCTTGATGTTGAGACTGACCGGAATCACCCTTTCCCTTTTGCACCGTAGGTTGAACACAAGGTGATTGCGATGCCGCGGCAATTTCCTCTCTAGTTTACGCGATCCCATTCTCTCACTTTCCAGACTGTAGACTGTCCAAAATTATCCCTTAAATCGCTGAAAAGATTATTATATCGTATATCATTCCTCAAGACATAAGATCCCATTCTCTCAGATCGGCATGCGCCATCTACGTCGGCTAGTGGGAGGACTCTCTCACAGCGTTCGATCTGAAGAAGCCTGCAGATCCAGTAGGCGAAAGTCTCATGAAGCAAAGGTAATTTCGCAACTGATTGTGACAAAGTGAATTTTTATCGAGTTGTTATTCCAATCAGATGAATCTCTTCAGCGATTAGTAGGCCTACGACGATTATATTACATTTTCACTGTTGCCTTTCAAGTGGTGAAGACCTGCATTTCACTTTCAGAACATGGATAAACCCAAGCGCAGTCTTTACCTCCGGTCGAGATATGTTGTGGAGATTCAGAAGGTAATTAGGCCCTACAGGGATTATCCGACTTTTGTCATTCCTGTTCATGTTGTATTATCCTTTTGCAAATGCAGCTCGTAATACGGTAATTTGTGAATTTGTAAGTGAAATTTAACTATTAAGAATCAAAAGTGGGAGTTTTTTGTAACACCTATATATATATATATATATATATGTATATATATATATATATATATATATATATATTATGTGTGTGTGCGTGTGTGTGACCCTGCACCTCAAAACAAACAAAAAGTCGCAAGACATGAATTTTTAGTTAAGACCATATTCTGAAAGAGCAGATTTTAAGTTTTAAAATGATGTATAACTCAAATCAAACGGACTCTCCTAACCTATCTAAATATTGGAAAAAAGCACAAATTCAGGAAAAGTGTGAACTGAGAAAAGAGGCTCTGAAGTACAGTGTCTATTCAAGCGCTTAATCTTTACCAAACCGTGCTGGCTGTGCGATGAATGGGACGAAAAACAGGAAGTAAACCACCAGAGCAACAACAATGAAGGGATTATCACAGAAATTAAGCATGCCTCATTAACACATTCTGTCCATAATTAATGCCAACTTTCAAAGCAGTAGCACTATCCTTTCAAAAGTTATTAGAGTTGAAAGTGAAGAGTGTGGACAAGGTTTTTCAGAAATGAAAAAGGGATTCTAAAGACACACCTAATCACACTATTCTAGCAAAAATGTTCGAGATTAACTGCTAGAAGAACACACTTTCCTTCCCATTTTATGATACCAAATTTTAGCATAATGTAAAAGAAGACCCGCTCTTTCAGAAAATATGAAAAAGTCAAGTTCGGCTAGGTTGACCCATTTCACTTATTTTCAGTCCTCACGCAAAATCAGTGTGTGCGACTTTATGTTCGTTTTGAGGTACACGGTCACATATATATATATGACTCTGCATCACAAAACCAACAAAAAGTCGCCCAACATGAATTTTTAGTTAAGGGCAGATTCTAAAAAAACAGACTCTAAGCTTTAAATCCATGTATAACTCAAATCAAATGGTCTTCCCTGACCTACCTAAATACTGAAAAAAAAAGCGCACACTCTTGAAAAGCGTGAACTGAAAAAGAGGCTCTGAAGTACAGGGTCTATTCAAGCGTTTAATCTTTACCAAGCCGTGCTAGCTGCGCGATGAAAAGGACAAAGCACAGGATGTAAATTTCCGGATCAACTACAATGAAGGGATTATCAGATTAAGCTGAATTTAAGCATGTATTATTAACACATTCTGTCCATTATTAAAGCAGTCAGGTATCTCTCTCTTCAAAATTTATTAGACTTGAAAGTGGAGAGTGTGCAGACGAGTTCAAAAAATGAAATGGGGCCTCTAAGACATACCTGATCATTCTACTCCATTATGCCCCCCCCCCCCCGCCAAAAAAAGGTAGTAGAAAAACTGCTGAAAATACACTTTCCCATTCATGTTATGATCCCAAAGTAAAGAATAATGTAGGATAGCTCTTTCAGAAAATATGAAAAACTCGATATTGACTTAGTTGACCCTTTTCACCTTTTTTTTTTTTTTTGGTGTCCTCACGTAAAATCAAAGGGGTGCGACTTTTTTGTTGGTTTTGTGATATATATATATATATATATATATATATATATATATAATATACATATATATGTATATGTATATATATATATATATATATAGTCCTACATAGACATTAATGAATATATGAAATTAAATGCAAATTCATCCATTTTATCAACTTGAGATATTTTACATTCTGTTAACTTACGTTTCTGCAGTTATTACAAAATCCTCTGCTTATACATTGTATACGATTTTCTCTGTTTATTTGATGGAAATAGAAATAGATTTGAATTTCAATTTGAAAATTGAAAATGCTCCAACACAAAGAAAATGATCGATATGTATGTGATCATTTTGATAACATCTTCACAACTATTTCTTGTTATGTAACGAGTGCAGTATCACTGAAAAGAGATATTTTTTCTCTATTTCGTAATAACTTTACATAAATCACTTCGAAAATGGCGTTTATTGTTTATTGCGTTCTAAGTGTTAATGTACACAAAAAATATTTGTGAAGTTTTCTTTAGAGTAGTGACAAAAACACTTCACATATAGTGTACCATGTATACTTCTATTTATAACAATCTTTTTCATGCAGGCCATTATAAACCTGTGGATCGTTGTCTTCATTCTAACATTCCCGTTACCAGGTGAGTACAGACCAGCACCTGTCCCCATGCATCAGTTTAATCAAATAAACGAATATGTCTCCGTCAACATAGTATTCCAGTATATCGTTATGGCCTTTCGGAGATAATTGGTTTTCAGTAAAGGTTACTACCGGCAGATGGGAATTTTGTGTTGTTTTGTTTTTTCATTCACATTCATCCAGTGACCTTTTTCTTCAACCAATAGGCTAATGGTGAAAAGTCTGTTACAGTTACTGTCTTACAGACAACAAGAAGAGTGTTCATCTAATTTGGAAGCTGTTGCTGCAGCTGCATTTCCCCCACCACTTTCCTCGATTAACAATGGCTTTACGCTGTCACAGCTCCATGCTTTTGTGAGCATATGTCTGTGTCTCAGTGAAATAGATACGTGTAATTGAGTGCCATGAAAGTGTTTATGTATGATGAAGGCTGTAAGTAAATGCGATGAGTAAACGACTGCAAGAAGGCGATAATTATAGCATTATACCCGATATCTCGACGCGATCTGAGTAAAGCTTTGACGAAAAAGAACGCCAATTGACAAAATAGCTTTTGATGTGTCTCGTTTGGCTATTGTGAGCCACAACTTTCATTTGCAATTGACTAAACTTGTAACAAAACAGAACTGACAGCTGACTATTAAAATGGCAGTGTTTCAACATTGATGAGTTCCATGACAAATATGGAAAGGGACTTTCCTCGTGCCTTTTTTCCTCCTTTCCTCTGTGTACCTGTAACAACAACTCTAAATGTATTTATGTGTACGTATTATATTCCTGGCGCAACGAGCATTCTTTCTCCAAGCGCTTGAGACTTTCAGGCTTGGTTCAGTTCATTTTACTCGTTCATTGCATATGTACTACATCTGATTCTGAGTTATTACGTAAGGATTGACATTTCAGCGCACTCGATTTTCTTTTTGATTATTGTTATAATAGACTAAGGTGGTAATTGAGAGTTCACTGCCCGATAAGCCCCATGGCAAGAGTGTAGAAAGGAATCCCTCTAGTTCTTTTTGTCTTTATATACCAACATCAAGAACTCCAAGTTTGTCTTTGTGTATTTTTAGTGCTCAGAGTATTCACTCTCTATTCGCTTGAGACTTTCAGACTTTGCTGCTTCTCTTTTTTGTTTCTCTCTCTCTCTCTCTCTCTCTCTCTCTCTCTCTCTCATTTAATGTTCATGTTCAAATTATTATCACGTAAGACCGACCGCCTTTCATTTAAGTGTGGTTATTCAGGTGGTCGTAGGCTATTTGAGAATTCGGATGTATCCGAGAGTTCACTGCTCCAATGACAACCTCAATGGCCTCTAATAAGCATAAGCATTTCTGAAGTCAAGTTGAAGTCAGTAAACACAGGTCCCGTATTTGTTATCCTTTTATGTAGATATCATGACTATAGGGACCACACCTTTTATTCGAATATTTTGAAGGAAAAAAAATGGCCTGATGTTGCTGTTCATCTTTCTGTTTCTATTCCATATGAGCCTCTGTGTATAACAGTTGTGTATTGCCATTGATCCACCTTGGGTTGTTGCCAGACATCCAGTAAAGCTTTGAAAGCAACTTTGAGAAAGCTTCTTTTTTTTCACACACTGTTCGCTAGTTTTAAAATAAATAAGTTATATTCAGTAATTTTATTACGTTATAAAGAGCAAACAACTGTGGGTTTGAATTTAGAATACTCGTTAATGTTTGATTTCAATCGGTTGTGTCGGTTGGTTGTGCTTCGAGTTGTTCGAGCTGTACATCTTTACCCAAACGTTATGTACATTTGTGGAAAATAGTCTTCCATAGTATTGTGAGGTCCTTGAGAATAGCTTGTCATTTTTGTTCTTGTTTTCTATAACAATGTCATCTTATTTGACTATGCTCTATAGGCGCACTGGACAACTCATGTCACGAGCAGGATGACTTCCAGATACAATGGCGGATCCAGAGAAGACTGCACCGGGCGCACGCCCCCCTCCCCCTTATATTTTTTGTTAAAACAAAAGACATAAGAAGAAACCTGGGGGAGGTGTGCGTGCGCCCCCTTTAATATTGCAAATTTCTGGATCCGCCCCTGGAATATATCATTGTTACTCTGGTAAAGGCATTGAACTCAGAAATTAACAATTGGACAGGTCTCTGTATTGTGTGTGCTCGTAATGAAACTTCGCTAACATGATAATGTGTGAACTGAGATATAAATGACAGAGGGGCGTGGCTCGGTGAACCCCTGCACAGATGAACTGTAATCTAACGATATATTTGACAATGTACTGGTAACAAACGCTCCGGTGTCGTTCAGTTTGAGGTGGAACAATAACTGTCACATACCGAAGGTTTACAATACATGCACCAGTGAACGCATTCTCTTCAAGTTTGTGTGTTGGGTGACGGAGGAGCGTGGCGTGACGAGGCTCGACCAATGAAAAGCTTCAGCCTAGCCCATACGAGCAAGTGTATCATTGGGTTCACTGGCAACTTTCATCCAGTGCTCTAACTTACTGTACTCACAAAGAGAATTGTAAATGCATTATTCGGAGTCTATCTTGCCTGACAAGTTTTGACAAACTTTTCTCGGGGGGGGGGGGGGGGGGGGCAGGGAGAGCGATGTTTGGGTTTAGCCTTTCGGAAATGTACCTTGGTCATGAGTCGATAGGTATATGTTTTTTGTGGTGTTTGTCTTGTTCTTGTCTACTGTTTGTTCTTTACTCTCTTGTAATTCTCGGGTATTTACGTTGTTTTCTTTCTTATTCCTACCTCTACCACTTTTTCTGTTCCTTCCTCCTCCTCATCTTCTTACATTCTTTCATGCTCTCTCTTATCTCATCCTCCTGGGGTCTCTGCCATGCATGCTCGAACGCAGACTGGTGCTCGATGGCACCGAGTACGTCCTATCTCTTTCTGACTCCTAGATGATGCGAGTCGAAGACTTTGCTTTTTATTCATTAAACAGTGATGAGTTGTCGTTTTTTTCAGCAATAACACGGAAACACAGACAACTAATGACCCCTCTAGTAAAGATTATCAGTTACCTTTTAATTTCTATGAGGATAGTGTTAATTCTTGTCAGAATAACAATGAACAATATCCAAGTTTGGAATATTTCTCAATTAACAATATCAAATCTTTGATTGAAGGTAATGATTGTGACAATAATTTGTCTTTAATGCATCTGAGTATAAGGAGTTTGAATCATATTTTTGATAATTTTCGCTTATTTATGGATGGCACTCATGGATCCTTTTGTAATGTAATAGGTCTTAGTGAAACATGGGCCACTCAGAGTTTTACTTCCATGCTCTCACTCCGAGGTTATGATTTCATACATAATAGCAGAAATCAGAGAATGGGCGGAGGCGTTGCTTCATATGGAAAACAAAATCTGGATTATGTTATTCATGATGAATTGAATTGTATGAGTGAAATTGTTGAATCACTTGTTATTGAAATTAAGGTCCCTTATTCAAAGAATATAATTGTGTCAGAATTACACAGACCTCCTAATTCAAATATTTATGATTTCTTTGATTATGTACAATCCCTACTATCAAACCCAACTTTTAATAATAAAGATTGTTTTATTATGGGAGATTTTAATGTTGATTTGTTGAAGTTTCAGACTTTAAACACTGCCCAAAATTTTCTGGATGTAATGACGTCCTCGTCGTTTTTATACCGCTTATAACAAAACCAACTCGTGTAACCAATCATTCTGCAACACTTATCGACAATATATTTTGTAACATCAGCCCTTTACCTGCCTCCGGAATTATTCTATCAGATTTATCTGACCATGCATTATCCCATCTTCACTTATATCCCCCTTAACCATAGAATTTCTTTAAAGCCTCCTGTGGTAAATTTCCGGAAAATAACACCTGACAAAATAGATTAGGTTACAAAACGAGTTAAATACAGTGGACTGGACCGATGTATATGATAATGAGGATCCAACTAAAGTTTATGATTTGTTTATGCAAACGTTAATTTCTATTTTGGATAAACATGTTCCCATTATTAGAAAAAAAAATGAAACAATTACAAAAGATATCCTAGGCTGCCTTGGATATCTAAATCTTTGTTGCGATCGATTAACCGTAAGAATAATTTGTACTACGTTCATAAAATTAAACCCACTCTGCAATCTCATAATAACTATACTTTATAAAAGAATGTTCTCACGCAAGTAATACGGTGCGAGAAACGTAAATGTTTTATTAATCAGTTATCTTTGTTTAAACAAGATATTCAAAATACGTGGAAAACTATTAATACGACTGTTAATCAAAATACGGAGAAACCACGTATTACCACAATCAAACATAATGATTTGATTACCAATAATGCTTCATCCATTTCAAATATTTTCAATCAGTATTTCTCACAAATTGGCAATAATCTTGCTCGCAATATTCCGGATAGCAGAAGAATTTTTCAGATTTTTTACAAACTCGTAATCCTAACCCATTTTGTTTTGTTCCTATATATATATATATATATATATATATATATATATATATAAGTATATATATATATATATATATATATATTTCTTCTTCTTTTTTTATATTTGCCCTTATTTTACTCTAAGATCGTACATATTTTGTATTCCGCGAGTATTATTTTTTATACATATCATTATTATTACTATACATTGTTTTACCATAACACAGACGCACATAAACGGAGTTTCCCGTAATCAATTTGGGGTAATCTTTAAACGAAGAAAAAAATAGCAAAACTGAAATTACTGTGGTATGTCTGCATGTATTGACTAGGGTCAGTATAAAAATGAGAATGATTTCCTGAATCGTGCATGAGTGAGCACACATCAAAGGCAAATTTGATTACTTTTAGAACTATACTACAGTAATTGTTGTTTTTGGGTTGTTTGTTTGCTTGTTTGTTTGTTTGTTTGTTTGTTTTTTGGGGGTAAAGTATTGTTTCTTGTGTATTCAATTATCAATCGCTGTTGTTGTTTCTTCATCCATCATTTGACCCCTTCACATCTATTGTAACAATTTTCATGTTTTGTTTTTTGTGGTTAGGTTTTTAGAGGGAAATAGCTTTGTCTACTCTCATTAAACTGCAAAATCCATTTAGTTTCAGATTGTTGTCAGATAATGCAGCCAAGATCTAGCAGCCCATGTCAAGTGAGCATAAGAAAGAGTAGTTGTGTCTTCATTGAGTAAGCATGTACACTTTAAAGATGGAGCAAAAACTGCAAAACTATACTGTTGATATTGAATAGAGGAGGGCTGGCACAATAAATTCTAAAACAACACCACTGAAACATTCACCGGAAGCAGAATGTTTCTCATACCCCACGAAAACTTTTGTGACTTTTGAAAGTGACCATTGTCACGCATACATGACTATAAAGATCACTGTCATTTTTCTCATAGAGGTTAGTTAATAAGTGTAGCGCCTGCGAAATGATTTTGCTTCAAGCTTAATTTGTGTTAAAAAGTGACATTATTTTAGGGGAGTTACTTTTTTGTATGTGTTTATCGGTTTTGTTAAACACTGTTGAATAAAACTATTTATCAAGCCAAACCCACCAAACTTTCAATACCCCATGAGATAACGACATTTTGAAAAAAAAAGAAAAAGGCATAATTATATACATACTATGCGAATATGAAATCAAATACATAAGCAATACTATAAGTTCAGTCAACTTTTTTATACTGAGATATGAAACACATAATAATGTCAGCATTTAAAGAGATCCAATCCTCTTTTTTAGCTTTCATTTCATCATATTTCTTCACGTGTTTCAAAGGAAGGCGAAAACATTTGTCTTTATCTTTTTTTTCTTTTTTTTTGGGGGGGGGAGGGGGAGAGAGGGGGCAATGATTTGATCTTGCGTATGCATTTTTTTTTTTAGGGGGGGGGGGTGTTGAGGCCGAGCATGTCGATTCAATAATCTTTAGGTTGAATTAGAAGAGGGAATTTCTGACGTTGTGGCTGGCCTAGGCGCTGCTTTCTCTCTTATGATAACGTAATCGTCATTCGCAATATTGCAAAGGTCACGTTGTCATCATCCTTAATCAGTCAACCCTTGCCATCATCAATGGTTGTGGATAAATAGGCCTAATCACTCTTCAGAAGTTATAGAAATAATGAAAGACATTTTCAGTCGGACTATAATATTCCCATTCGGGTCCAATCGCGCCTTAAATCGAGTCGCTTTTGATCCCGATCGGGAAAGATATCGTCTCTTATCTCAACAGCCCGCATTGCTTCGCAGTGTTCGTACTGGAACGTACCAGAACATAGCTGCACGCACCAGATCGGGGATCCCGATCGTAATGATCGTGTTAGATCGAGACTAACCGTTGACTCAATCGGGACAATCCTATCGGGTCATATTTGAATCGGAGACCATATCGTGACAGATCGTATTGCTTGAAATAGACCAATCGTGACCATGTCGCATCCCAACGAACCACACGTATTGACTCGCATAACCTCGTATCCAAACGTGAAATGTCAGACGAGTTCAACACATTTTCCACGATCAGTTACGAATGTCCAATCGTGGCGTTCGCAATGAATCGCACGATAGTGGGAACCCCGTTTTAGAGAGAAATGAATTGTTAGATATTGCTCAGAATTTGAAAAACAAGAAAAGTGCCGGGCACGACAGTATTGATAATGTTCTATTGAAAAATATTATCAATTTTATTGTTGATACGTTGGTACACGTTTTTAATTTGTCTTTGTGTAACGGAGTTGTCCCTGAGGGTATGCAAATTTCTAAAGTAATTCGCATTTATAAAAAAATAGGGATAGGGAAGATGTTTGTAATTATCGACCTATATCTTTGTTGACTTCTATTTCGAAATTATTTGAAAAAGTTGTTCATTCTAGATTATTACAGTTTTTGGATATTCATAAAATAATTTTTGATTATCATTTTGGTTTCAGGCAAAACCACAACACATCCCATGCAATACCTACCTTTCTAGATAAAGTTTCAAAAGCTATTCATCAATTTCATCATACAATCGGCGTTTTCCTGGACTACTCCAAGGCCTTTGATACCATTAAGCACAATATACTTCTTTTATAAATTATCACATTATGGTATCCGAGGAAAGGCCTTGGAGTGGTTCAGGGGTTACCTTTCTAACCGTTAATGGACATACATCAGTTATGCAAAATGTTAGTTGTGGAGTGCCTCAAGGAAGTTTGCTTGGACCTCTTTTATTTATCTTTTACATTAACGACATGCCGAATTCATCAAGTATTCTTTCTTTTTTATTATTTGCTGATGATTTTAATGTTTTTTCACATTCTGATCCTAATATGTTAATTGATGTTTTAAATGTTGAATTGGATACATTGCTTCAATGGATAAGAGCAAATAAATTGTCAGTAAATAAAAAAAAATAAATGTATGATTTTTAGTAACTCTTTGGAAAAAGTGCCAAGGAATGTCTATCTGAATGACACAGTTATTGAAGAAGTCCTCTTCAATCAAATTTTTAGGTTTGATTATTGACCGTAAACTCACTTGGAATGTACATATTGATTCCATAAGCCGTATTATTTCAAGAAATATAGGTGTTATAAATAAAGTTAAATTTTGTACATCCAAAAAGTTATTTTAATGTTACATTCATCTCTGATTTTACCTTATTTGAATTATGGTATACTCCCCTGGGGAAACACACATTCTTCTCATTTGGAAAGACTACTTTTGTTACAGAAAAAAGCTCTTCGTATTATTTGCAATGAATCGTGGAGAAGTCACACTGATGTGTTATTTCATAAAAACAAAATCTTAAAGGTAAAGGATTTGTATTTTTTACACCTAGGACAATTCATGTACAAACTTACCAATAATTCTTTCCCATTTGTGTTTGAGTCCATGTTCACTAAAAATAGATATGTTCATCTTTATCCTACCCGGCAAGCCAACTCATTTCATTTGGCATTAACTAGGACAATGTTTTTAAATCTTTACTGGCCCCAAATTTTGGAACTCTCTCTCGGTCCGTTACTGTTTTTGGTTAATGATATCATTAATTCGTCTCAATCATTTACTTCTTCTCTTTTTGCTGATGATACATGCTTGTTATATTCTCACAGGAATATTCACACTCTTTGCATGGTTTTGCTGTAACAAACTGCTATCAAATACTGGTAAAACTAAATGTGTATTATTTAGATCCAAGAGGGAAGAAAATCCCTGAAAATATTATTCCCTTAGATGTTGGTGGTCATCACATCAACCGCAGTCGTGCAATTCCTTGGGGTTACAGTTGATGAATTTTTATCTTGGAAAGAACAACTTAATAACGTATGTACTAAAGTGTCTCGCAATGTTGGTGTAATATCCAAACTTCGTTTCTTCCTTCCCCAGTATACCCTAGTTACTTTATACAATGCAATTGTTATGCCTTATTTGATGTATTGCAATATTGCTTGGGGACACACATTTAGGACTCATGTACACAAGTTGTATGTTCTTCAAAAGAAAGTTGTCAGGTACATAACAAATTCAAACTATAGATCACCTAGTACTCCTTTGTTTTTGCAGCTACATATTTTGCCGTTTGATGAAATGGTTTCTCTTCAATGCTTAATATTTATGTTTCAATGTCGATCTCCTCAAGATATATTTTTGTCTGATGTGTTTGTGGAAAATTCTTCCATCCATCGTTATAATACTCGCCAGAGTAACCTCATCCATCAGCCATTTGCAAGAACACAAACTACCTTAAATTCATTCAGAATAGTCTGTGTTAAAGAGTGGAATAAGTTGCCCCGTAATATAATTGAATCCACTACATTGTCTCGATTCAAAATTTTGTGTAAAAGACACCTTTTCGACAGATTGAAATAAGGTACATGAATGTAGAAAATGAGATGAGGTAGCCATGTGTGAAGTGTGCATGCATGTGTGTATGCGTGTGTACGTGTGAGTGTGTGTGTGTGTGTTGTGTTGTGTATGGGGTAGGTGGTATACGTGTACTTGTCTGCATTTACTATGTTGTATAATTTGTACATATCATGTTATACTCCATATAAATATGTTACACCTTGCCATATACTGTAGTATATTGTGTAAAGGGGCCCCGACCACAAGCTGTGCTTCACTGGGGTCCCAAACCTATCATTCTGAATTTTTGCAGTTATGTCTTGTACTTTTGTTATGTTTGATTTGGTTTGAATAAACTGAACTAGTGTGTGAGGGAATCGTATGCATGTAAAAGATTCCACTTAATTCAATCATCGCAAAGGAAGGACAGGGTTGTATAATACGGTAAATTGGCTCACCCATACCCGAACCACAAAACGGATGAATGATGCCAAGACATAATTGCACACGGTAAACATTTTGTATACAGAAACCTCTACTATGTAACCTTACATGCACATCCACATACGCAGCTTATTTCAGGCAAACAATGCGTTCATAATTTTCTTCACGAACTATTAAAGTGACTTCCATTCCGAATGTGGCCCGAATGAAATTTTTCGGGGCCACATTCGGGAGTAATTTTAAGGGTATTCGGCTGGTTTTGAACATTTCAAAACGAGCCGAATCCCTCCTTGAATGTCCAAGAATCCCTTCCGAATTTTCGCCCATTCGGTGAAGGAGAACCGAATGATCCCGAATCCACCCGAATACGTTTATTCGGGCGGATTCGCAGCTGATTCGGCTCCGGTGTAACCGAAGCTTTACTAAGCACTACCTTAAATCAGTATGTTTGTCCTGCAATCCCTGACATCGTCACTCGGCTATCACATGAATTCTGGAATCATGGTTACCGGTTCTCCCAGATTTTTTTTTCTTAATTCGATCCATGCATTCGATTGCAGTTCAATCCGATTGATTTCATTATTCGATTTGTAACTAGTTTCTTTAAGCTGGGTGCATGTTAAGTTGTAGTGCTGAGGTATAGTGCATGGTATTTCCTGTGGTATTTTACCAGGGGCATTCCATGCATTGTGTAGAATCGGGGTCATTTTGCTTTCTCGTTTCTTGGCTCCTCGCGAAATTTGCGCAAGTTTCATGCATGCGAAAATTTTGGAAAACGAAATTCAGCAATTATACCATACTTGTGTTTACTGCGGTATGTGCCTACATTGCAGTATGTGAGTGTGTGGGCGTGTGTTGTGAAGTATGTCTTGCAGTGTAGGTATGGGATGAAAGGTGATGTACGTGTGTGTTCGATGGAAAGGTGCTCTTGCGTACACTGTATCGTGTACAGATGACGGTTTTTTTTTCCCCGTACCACTAACGCGTCAGATCTGCCCGTCTAATTCAAATAGGGCGACTTGAATGGAGACGAAATTATGCGCGCGCTTATCAGCACTCCTCAGCGGAGCTAGCTAGCTATTTCTTGCATCTCTAGCTACATGTAGCTGAGTACATAACTAGAGGTACAGAAAGTAGAAGACGTCTGCTACTGCTTCTGCTAGTTCTTTGTGCACGCCAGAATATGCATGATGGAGGAACCAAAGAACCTGCAACGCCCATTGCAAAAGGACCTAAAAGTAGAGGGATAATTACAGCTAGAGCATGTGAAGATGCAGCAATCCCTGCATTGAGTTGTAACTGCCAATTGATGATAATAACAATACATGTAAATCATTGTATACTTTGTTAAGTGCAGAAACCATGTCTATATAATACTGCGCTGCATGATGTAGTGGAATAGCTAAAGGTCCGGAAGAAAAAGCCTCTTTACAGAAAGAGAAGTTTTATGAAATTATGAAATTGGCTGACTAAAGTGTCATCGATCGGGGTAAATCTTTTTTTGAACTATTATCAGTGGAGAGAGAAGAGTATTAAGGAATAACATTGTAGCTGATTGGGATATTTTGGAAGTTTCTTCTTCTGTGGATGTTGTTGAAAAAATTCTTATAAATTGTCTATGATTGTGAGCCAAGATTTGGTTCGCTCAAAATAAAAAAAAGAACACCACTGTTAATGTACACCTGTTTCTCTTCATAGCACTTAATTGATTGATTTACACTCGAGAGGATGGGCAACGAATGGGGTGGGGATGACCATGATTGTGTTATACCATGTATCTCCATGGTTATACCACTTTAATAGTGATGATGACAGCAGCGGTATAGTGTTTGCAAATGGGGTGGGGATGACCATGATTGTGTTACATCATAGAGGTACTTGTACCTCCATGGTTACATGTATACCACATAGTGATGATAAAAGCAGTGGTAGTGTTTATGAAAGACTGATAATAGTGGTGATGGAGGTGAAAATTATGATTGTAATAATGTGATGATGGTGGTGGTAGTGATATGATGATGGTGATGGTACGGACATCGATGGATGGTGATAATGATGTGGACATCCTCTTCTCTTTCCCTATTATTTCTTTGTCTTTCATTCCAATCATCCTTTACTTCTCTTTTCTTATGTATATTTTTGTTTTTCCTTTCATCTGCTCTCTTCTCTTTCCCTATATATTTCTTTGTTTTTCCTTCAAACCATCCCTTACTTCTCTTTCCTTATGTATTTCCTTGTTTTTTTTTTTGTATATTCGATCCTCTTTCCCTATGTATTTCATTACTTGTCCTTCCATCTATCCTCGTCTCTTTCCCCATGTTTTTCTTTATGTTTCCTTCCATCTATCCTCTTCTCTTTCCCTTTGTGTTGCTTTGTTTGTCCTTCCATCTATCCTCTTCTCTTTCCCTATTATTTCTTTGTTTTTCATTCCAACCATCCTTTACTTCTCTTTCCTTATGTATTTCTTTTTCTTTATTCGATCCTCGTCTCTTTCCCCATGTTTTTCTTTATGTTTCCTGCCATCTATCCTTTTCTCTTTCCCTAGGTTTTCAATTGTGTCTCCTTCCATCTTTCCTCTTCTCTTTCCCTATCATTTTTTTTTGTTTTTCATTCCAACATCCTTAACTTCTCTATACTTATGTATTTCTTTGTTTTTTATCTATCCTTTTCTCTTTCCCTATTATTTCTTTCTTTTCCTTCCATCTACAAATGTGTATTCTTCCTTAAACCTCGCACCTGTACCATTATTCTTTGCACCAACTATCATACTTCATCTCTTAATGGAAACCTCCCTTAAACTTCGCACCTCCGCATTATTCTTTGCCACTAGCACTGGTAGAGGTCAGTGTTCTTTGCACCTACTTTCATGTACACAATAACGTACGCATGTGACGTCAAACATGCATATTCATGACCGCCACTATGCTGTTTTATTGTTGTTTTGTTGTTTTCATATTTAAGGCGCGTCGTTCATATATGAATATTTACGCCTTTATCTTTATAACATCATTAATTTACATGTAACTAATTTCTCACGAAAAATACACTTTTTGCAATTATTTTTATGCGCGCTATATGTCTGCTGTTATTCGGTTGGGGCAAATAACTTCTGGTGCATGCTGACGGCCACATAACTCTGATCCGCCCGGCTCGTTACATTGAGCAGGCTTCTCGGTCGCGCAAACAGACCTATCCCTCATTTGCCGCACTCAGGACCCTCTGCCCAACGCATATGTATGGTGCACAAACACACTCCCGAATGCGATATATAGACATCATGCTATCGATATCGAGCGTGGTCTTTGAGCAAGTCGCTCCGCGGAATAAAATTTGCCGATCTGACGCGTTAGTGGAATGGAAAAAAAATCGCCTGGCGGGATTTAGTTTTTCATCATAGAGTGTACATGAAGCTAAAGTACCCACTGTTGTATTATTCGCTCTACCTTATCTGCTTATCTGTTATCCTGGTTTTTTTTTCTTCTATGAAATATTTTGTGCGACACATTAGCCCAGGCGCTAATTCCTGTAAGGGGCTTAATTACGGAGTTCGTTCAACCCACCCCGCAGAAAAGATTTGACCACACAGGGTGGTAGATGGGACGTCAATGAATACCCCCAGGTAGTATGTGATTCAAAATTGTGGTATCAATAAAATTTTACAGGCCTCTTTATATTACTATTTGTTGGATCAAACGTAAAACAGTCTGCGCAAACTAAGACTATTACACGCACCAATGGCACTTGCAGGAAGCTCTATGGGACGTACAGTGCCAGTGGCGCATGTAGTAGTCTTGACGCAGACTTTTTTCCGAATAAAAAGGGGTTTGTGCCTGCAAACTGCTGTCATACCTTTCCGGGCAGCTACGCCGGCTTGTAACGAGTAGGGATTTTCCAGCACGCAGGAGAATTTTTTTTTTTTTTTTTTTTTTTTTTGCGGGTGGACAAGGATGTTGGCAAGTTCCGTACTTGCGTCCTACCTGCTAGACGCGTGCTACTCTCCTGTTACTTGCGTGTATTTCATGTGACCTGCGTGAAAGCTTCGAAACCAACCCGTTTTCAATTACGAGCGGCATAGTACGGGGACTGCAAAGTACCTGCGTTGGAGTTGCCTGCGAGGTATGCCACTAAGGGCCTCTTACTTGTGTTCTGCGTGTACCTCTGCGGGCAAACCCCCGCGACTCACCCGGAACAAGTTTTGAGCATGCTCAAGGCCTTATCAAGCCGTGCCTGGGGAAGGCTTTCGGGTTGACTTGCGGGAAAAAAAAAAAAACTACCCGGAGCTCCCCGCAGTTGGCCCGCACCTGGCAGTACCTATCCGGTATCTCGCACTTAGGTGCCCGGAGGTGCGGACGCTAGTCCGATACATTTAACCGCAGCCAAGTTTTGAGCATGACCAAAACATTTTCCGAGTGAGTCGCGGAGATTGCCTGCAGAGGTCCACGCAGAACACCAGCACTCTGGGGCCCGTAGCTGCCGCAAGTCGCAAGCAGTTTACCCGCTTGAAGTACCTAAGTTGCCCGTGGATCTACCGAAAATCAAATTCCTTTAAAAGGATTCCTTCACCAAGTTGTCAGCCCTTATTCGCCACCCATGCGCCTGACACGCAGGTCACACGGAATGCACTTAAGACGAACGTAAGTAGGACTGGTCCACCATGTAGGACGCACGTGAAACTCGCCCAAAGCCTTGTCCGCCCGCAAAAATTGTCCTGTGTGCAGGAAAACTCCCACACGTAACAAGCCCGCGTACCTTCACGGAAAGGTGTGCCAGGGCCTAAACTTGACTGCGGGTAAATAGGACTTGCGTGCGCAACTCCGTGTACCTACCTGCGAAATTCATACTGGTTACTGTCATGTGCGGATTATCTGCGGGGACTTCCGTATACCAAAAATAAAACCTTATCATTCTTCGCAAGTCGCACGCAATGCTTGCCCGGAAATGTGTGATAGTACGGTCTTTTCTTTTCATGCCAGTAGATTGTTAAGAAGCAAATGTTGGAAGACTGAACAGAAAGTATCTTTTAAAAAGAGATGAAAGCTTGAAATTTGGCATCAATTTTCCAATCCTCACTAAAATTCAAGATAGTAACCATTAAAACATCAAAGTTGCCGTTAATGTGTTACGTTAAAGTTAATTTTCAACCTATGATTTGATAAAATTGCCATTTAATAAAATAGTTTTGCCGTCTATTCGTGTTCATACGCATTCGAACAATATTATACTAAGGAAAATCATATTGAGGCCCCCTTCACTTTTTTTTTTCTTGAATGTTACTCTATTGGTGTACAAGCATGATAATGATGATGTTACTTTTACAATAATTTCGGGGTCAGACAACTTTCTACTTTACTATAGTCGCTTATAATTTTGCCACAGCAAAGTAGGATAAAGTGAAAAAATATCTGGAATATCTGGAATCCAGACAGATTAAAATTGTTTCCTTTGCCTTTCGTGCACATCACCATTTGTAGATCGGATCTTTAACTACCTACCTCAACACTAGAAGATTAGCCTGGATAAAAGGGAAAGGATCACGCTCAAGATTTTTCCCTCATTCTCTCCTTAGCATCAATTTGTTACTGCACATTTTGATACAAATGTACATATTCATCATGATTTTTCATTTTATTCTTTTACTTTTTTACAATAGCTTACGAACACAAAAGTATGGCTGTATATTCCTTCTTTAGAAAGGAATTTATCTGCATTCTTGAATAAACTTCATTTAAGAACATGAACAATCAATTGCTTTCCTCTGCTCTTTTCCAAGGTTGTTTCGAATTACGATCGCTCTGTAAACACTCAAAAAGCTAACAGTAGAATATCATTGGCTTTGCTCTCTGTATTCACATACATTTTTAAGGGAAATGTGTGTCCATACATTGCTAAAAACTACATTTGCCTGTACTTTGAAGTCATATTTGTGTTGGAGTACGACGGATGCAACTTTTTCATGCATTTTACCATTTGAAAATGATGGCTTCCTTTCAATGGCCGTTTTCTAAAAATGTGTTTTTATATGCCTCTGTTCACACATTTTGCTGTAACTTGAGAATGCTTCAATATTTTCTTCCCGTATGTGGTACACTTATGCAAAAGGGCATGCTTATTGAGCTTTTTGAAAATATGGGCTTTAGTTTTTAAGTTATTGACAGCTGAATCCTGATTGGATAATACTGGGTGTCATGGGAACAGGAGAAAACTTTTTTACAATAATCAATAAAAATGTTTTTTTTTTTTAATTCCATGTGTCTACAAAAAAATGGACAAAAATTGCCAAAGTTTGCAGCAGCAGGAAGCATTTTTGGGGTTATCAATCACCTGTAGGCATCTGGTTCCCATGGTTACCATGCACAATATTGTACCTTACAATGTATCCCATTGTTTTGCTGACATCTCTAGCAACATGGACATATATGGTTTTATGAAGTTTTGATGAATTTTTCATGAAATAAATGCAAAAAAACGGTGATTATTTTGATATTTTCAGTGCCAAGCGTCACCAACCCTAGTCTAGTTTCTAGCCGTTTTTATTTCGTCTTTATTTTTCCGAGATGTAGCTGGTGTATGTGTAGAAGCCCGCTGTATTGCGCTAAGCCGATTGAGGGTGCATACCCAGTGATTGCGACGTCCGAACGATTCGGGCCTCGCAATCACTGGGTATGCACCCTCACTCGGCTTGATTCAACTCGGAGGAAATAAAGACGAAATAAGAACGGGTAGAAACTAAACTACACTGACCCCAGCTTGGCATGAAAAGTTAGTTTGCAGGCAAAAACCCTTGTTTGTCGAAGAAAAAGTCTGCGTGCGCTAAGACTACTACACGCACCACTGGCTCTGGCGCCTGTAGCGAGTGCTAGTGGTGCGTAGTAGTCTTGGCGCGCGCAGACTCTTTTTTTGAACAATACCGTCTTCTCGCAACTAAAGTGGCCTGTAAAATTATATTGATACCACAATTTGGAATCACATACTACCTAGGGGTGTTCCAGAGGGTCCAACCAACCACCTCATGCAGTCAAACCTTTTCTGCGGGGTGGGTTGAACGAAGTCATTTTTTTCTGCGTCCCTGCGCCTTGACTATTTACAGACCTGTGATTTCTGTTACTGTTGTATGTAATGTCTACTGAATGTTATCGTTATATTTTGCATGTCGCCATATGTACTGAGTAATTACAGTATGCACACTGTGCAAATGTCCGAAAGGAAATTAAATATATGTTTTTACATGACAATAAATTAACTTAAATCTTTAATCTTGAATGTTGAAACTTCATTCTACTTCATTCATTGATTTTACCTTGAACATGGAATGGATTTTCATTTGAGCTATTCACTTCTCTTTACGACGGTTTGTGTTTAGGCCTTCCGTAACATCATTCCATGCATAATAGTTGTGAGACTGAAAACATTGTTATGATAATCAAAATCATTCCTATGTGATTTTAAATTATGCAAGTGAAGTATGAATGAAAACATGGATAGGACCTATGTGACTTTCTATTAAGTCATGATGAGACATAGGTTTTTTGACGTGAATTCTTCTCTTCTCATCTCTAATTACCCTCGAAACATCTGGAGGACAAACATTCAACCTGGAATCTGGAGAGAGTGTCACCATCGTATCCCCTAATTTCCCACAACCATATGACAGCAACACGGACATTACGTGGACGGTGTCTGTTCCAGAGGGCTGTGGCATGGCTTTGCGCTTTGACAGTTTCAATACTGAAAGTTGCTGTGACACGTTCACAATCAGGGACAACTCCGACTTCTCAGGAGTAGCCGATGAGTTCTCAGGGCAAATGGTCCCACCCACCGCACACTACGACTTCAGCTCTGCCTTGATCAGGTTTTACTCTGACTCGTCAGTAACCGGAGATGGATTCGAGGCAGTCATTTCAGCAAAATGCACAGGTTAGGACATTCCTCTTTCAAAAGTTAGTGTCCACAAGTTTATCTTTCTGAAAACTTTAATACATAATGTCGATTTTACAGCGTGGGGGGGGGGGGGGTATTTGACTCAGTTGTAGCGCGTTTGCCCCACAATCCAAATGGTTTGGGTTGATTCTTACTGAGTTTAGCGGAGAAATATTGTGTTTAATTATGCTGTCCCCTCCAGTAAGAGACAAAAAGAGTTTGTTCCTCTGCTATGACATAAAGTGAAGGTGATGTGTGAGTTGCCTTTTGTCAAGGCCCTGTCGCTGTATGATGGCTATAACGGGCGAGCGAAGAGAGCCCAGCCGAGCACGACCCACTAGACTGAGCTCTCTTCACCCTACAGCGTGAGGGCCTTGACAAAAGGCTAGTGTGTGAGGGAATCGTATGCATGTAAAAGATTCCACTTAATTCAATCATCGCAGAGGAAGGACAGGGTTGTATGATACGGTAAATTGGCTCACCCATACCCAAACCGCAAAACAGATGAATAATGCCAAGACATAATTGCACACGGTATACATTTTGTATATAGAAACTATGTAACCTTACATGTACAGTACATCCACATACGCAGCTTATTTCAGGCAATCAATGCATTTATAATTTTCTTCACTAACTATTCAAGTGACTTCAATCCCGAAAGTGGCCCAAATGAAATTTGTCGGGGCCACATTCGGGAGTAGTTTTGAGGGTATTCGGCTGGTTTTGAACAATTCAAAACGAGCAGAATCCCCCCATGAATGTTCCACAATCCCTCCCGAATTTTCGCCCATTCGGTGAAGGAGAACCGAATGCTCCCGAATCCACCCGAATACGTTTATTCAGGCGGATTCGCAGCTGATTCGGCTCCGGTGTAACCGAAGCTTTACTAAGCACTACCTTAAATCAGTATGTTTGTCCTGCAATCCCTGACATCGTCACTCGGCTATCACATGAATTCTGGAGTCATGGTTACTGTTTCTCCCAGATTTTTTTTTTCTTAATTCGATCCATGCATTCGATTGCAGTTCAATCCGATTGATTTCATTATTCGATTTGTAACTAGTTTCTTTAAGCTGGGTGCATGTTAAGCTGTAGTGCTGAGGTATAGTGCATGGTATTTCCTGTGGTATTTTACCGTTGGCATTCCATGCATTGTGTAGAATCGGGGTCATTTTGCTTTCTCGTTTCTTGGCTCCTCGCGAAATTTGCGCAAGTTTCATGCATGCGAAAATTTTTGGAAAATGAAATTCAGCAATTATACCACACTTGTGTTTACTGCAGTATGTGCGTACATTGCAGTATGTGAGTGTGTGGGCGTGTGTTGTGAAGTATATGTCTTGCAGTGTAGGTATGGGATGAAAGGTGATGTACGTGTGTGTTCGATGGAAAGGTGCTCTTGCGTACACTGTAATGTGGCCAGATGGCGATTTTTTTTTCCGTACCACTGACGCGTCAGATCTGCCCGTCTAATTCAAATAGGGCGACTTGAATGGAGACGAAATTATGCGCGCGCTTATTAACCGGAGGGCCGAACCCCAAAAACTCGCTTACTTAACGAGTGAGTTCCACTCTCTCTACAAACTAAGTAGACCTTGCTTATTTTCAAGTTTTTATTGTAACAAACAACATTTCACTGGTCTACCTCAAAAAATTTGTTGCGAAAGCCTCCAAATCCAGGATGGCGTCCAAGATGGCCGCCATATTTACTGAAATTGTTATTTGAAAGATAGAATTTGATAGAAGCATCAGATTTCAACAAGTGTGGTGTCATATGAAAGAGAATAAAATTTTCTACAAGTTGATACTATTTTTGTTGGTTATTGTGACAGCTGGATTGAGACTTTTAGGAAAATACTCTCATTCTTTTATAATAATTATTTTTCTGAAAAATTGAAAATTTTGAAAATGCTTGATTCAGCATAAATCAAAGAATTACTGAAGGATTATCTTGAAACGTTTCACGAATTTTGTTTGACATATAATTAATATTTGGATAAAATTAGGGGTCAGTACCATTTTTGGTTCAGGAGTTATAATGTCTCAAACTTTAAAACTCACTACGTGAAAATGGCCACTTTAGTTGTGACAAGACCTTGTTAGTCGTAAAAGGAGTCTGCGTGCGCCAAGACTACTACACGCACCACTTGCACTGGCGCTATGGCGCTTTTGGCAGTGCCAGTGGTGCGTGCAGTAGTCTTGGCAACCGCAGAATTTTCTTTTGGTAAACAAGGATTTGTGCCGACAAACTAAATTTTCATACCAAGTGGTAGCTCAGGTGACCCTGATCGCTATTATTTCAAAGTAGATTGTTCTGAAGCAGATGAGATGAAGCAAAAAATATCTTCCAAATAGAGGTGGAAGCTTGAAACAACCTTGTTATAGAGAGTTTAAAACAAAATTTGGATCAATCACTCAAAAAATTCAAGATTGCAGGCCATCAAAGCTGACATAGTGTACAATTGTATTTCGCCAAAGTAAATGCATTATTTCGATGTTGATACAATTTTGTCTGTTTTGCTGTCTATTTATATGATTTTTATGTAAACTCTGAACGTTGTAATGCTATTTCAGATCAAGTGGTAGCTCAGATGACGCTGATCGCTATTATTTCATAGTAGATCGTTCTGAAGCAGATGAGATGAAGCACAAATTATTTCTCAAATAGAGGTAGTACCTTGAAACTTGGTACCAATCCTGTTATATATAGTTTAAGACAGAATTTAGATCAACCACTCAAAAAAAAAAATCAAGATGACAGCCATCAAAGTTGACATAGTGTATTGCGCCAAATTAAATGTATTATTTCGATTTTGATACAATTTTGTCAGTTGTGTTATCTATTTATATGTTTTTATATATTTTGAACACTGTAATGCTATTTTAAAACGTCTTAGGTTTTTATGGAGACATTTTTAAAACCAGTGATATTCTACTCTGAAAAAGAAAAAAAAATCGAGTGGAAGTTTTCACTTTTGAAGGAGTGAATAACAGAAAACAGTGAATTTAGAGTGAAATTGGAGTGCATTTTGAGTGAAAATGTTCAATTTCACTCATTTTAGAGTGACCAAGGGATCACTCGTCACTCTCGACTGATCCCTGAGGTCACTCGAAAATGAATGAAATTGAACATTTTCACTCTCGGGTGATCCTGATATCTAATAGGGAAAACATCTACCAATGTCTTAAGTTCCAATAAATTGCGACACACACTATAACCCACATGAAATCAGCCTAAAAACAATGTAAGAAAAATCTGATAACAGTACATACAGTTTCCGCATGCTTATTTGTAAATGTGAATATACAGCACGAATAATCAATTTGGACAATTTTATTCGAACAATATACTGAAAAGTCACTTCGCACAACACATTTAAGAGCAAATTTAGAAATTGCCGCCATGTCGGAGTTTTCGGGGGGGGGGAGGGTTTCTCGGATCAGAAGGGCTTTCAAGGACTTCTACAGATCAGACATTATTACACATATACCATCATCATTCACGTTTCTACAACAGCAGAGTAACATACAAGTAAAAAAGCATATCTTTGATTCAGAAGCATTTTTTTTAAATCAAAGATCGGGCGTTACCCAATCACTGGAATGAGCTCCACCCCCCCCCCCCCCAAAAAAAAAAGGGGGAAAAAAAGAAAAGAAAGACCCTCAATATGGTTTACACTAGTACAATATCGTTCGGATATATAGAAGCATATGATAGACAGCAATATAAGAAGATTAAAAAATATATCAAATTATAAGTTGAGATTAAATTTTGGCGCAACACACTAAAGGTATTGTTTACCATTGGGAGAGATATCACATTCGATTTATATGTGCAGGTTAGTTGTATCACAAAACATTCTACCATGTAAAAAAATTGTAATAAAGCCTAAAACATACGGAGATATCACCATTTCTTTTCAAGAAACTATAACCATGATAACTGTTGACAGCTGAGTATAAAAAAAGAAACATTCTTATCAGATCTACTTAGTATATAATCTAACAATATTTAGCATTACTTATACTGATTAAAGTTTGTACAATAGCTGTTCTATCCCTAACTCACAGTTTAGAACTAGTTTGAGGAATTAACTAAAGCTGGGTTTTAGTTTACGTGCACTAATGGTAAATAATGCCTTGAACGACAACCTCGATTAATTACGGCCATCTTGAATTTTGTGAGGATACTATTTTTGGCCCCAAATATGACACATTGGCAAAAATTTGTGCCAAATTCCAAGCTCCCATCTCTTTTTGGAAAATACTTTCTGTTCAATCTTATCTACTTCAGAACAATCTACTATGAAATGCTACAGCAATAGCGACCAGCGTCACCTCCCACTTGGCATGAAAAGTTAGTGTGCAGGCACTTGCAAGCCGCTAGACCATTACAATATTACATGTGACCATGTAAACAAATTGTATGCAAAATTTTTAAGTTTTAAGTTTAAGATGTTACCTTGTCAACAGTGTATGATATTGCCTGTAATTCCATACATATGAATTATGACTCAATCTCAGTAAATCTCAATCTCAATCGCAGGTTTCAAAGTAATTCTTTAGTTCTTCTTTGATAAATACTAAAATCATGCATTCTTACATTTCGTCCTTTTTTCAAAACATTATGAAAATATGGATTTCCTCCCCCCCCCCCCACCAGAAAAGAGAAGCAAACACCCCCCCCCCCCCCCATTTATCACAATACACAGCTAAAGTGGTATCAACTTTTAGGAAGTTTTGCTCTCCTTCGTATTGCATCAAATTTGTTGCAATCCAATGTTTCTATCAAATATCATATTTGAAATGTTAAATTCAATAAAAATGGAGGCCCTATTGGACAGCATCTGTACTTTAATGTTGGAGGTTTTTGTAACAAATCTACTGAGGTGTACTTACGGAACATTGCTTAGTATGTTTAATATTATGTATGGTCTTGTTTTTAGAGAGATTGGAATTCGAAAAGTAAACACGATCTTGGATTTAACCCTCTGTGACTTCTTTGGGAACAGATGCGTGTAAATACATGATAGTATGTAAAATGGGATTTCAAGTTTGGGACATTATAACTCCTGAACGAAATACAATACTGACCTCTAATTTTCTCCAAATATTGATTGTATGGAAAAGATGTTAATTTCTACATGGTTTTCATAAACATTTTTAAATTTGATTTTTTTTTTCTTTTACTTTTTAGAGAAATATTCATGGTGCTTTCTGAAAAAATGTCTCTATAAAAACCTAAGATGGTCTGAAATAGCATTACAACGTTCAGAATACATAAAAATCATATAAATAGACAGCAAAACAGACAAAATTGTATTAAAATCGAAATAATGCATTTACTTTGGCGAAATACACTGTCAGCTTTGATGGCCTGCAATTTTGAATTTTTTGAGTGATTGATCCAAATCTTGTTTTAAACTCTCTATAGCAAGGTTGTTTCAAGCTTCCACCTCTATTTGGAAGATATTTTTTGCTTCATCTCATCTGCTTCAGAACAATCTACTTTGAAACAATAGCGATCAGTGGCACCTGAGCTACCACTTGGTATGAAAAGTTAGTTTGCAGGCACAAACCCTTGTTTGCCAAAAGAAAAGTCTGCGTTTGCCAAGACTACTACACGCACCACTGGCACTGCTAAAAGCGCCAGTGCCAGTGCCAATGGTGCGTGTAGTAGTCTTGGCGCGCGCAGACTCCTTTTACGACTAACAAGGTCTTGTCACAACTTAAGTGGCCATTTTTACATAGTGAGTTTTCAAGTTTGAGACATCATAACTCCTGAACCAAAAATGGTACTGACCCTTAATTTTCTTCAAATATTAATTATATGTCAAACAAAATTCCTGAAACGTTTCAAGATAATCCTTTAGTAATTCTTTGATTTATGCTGAATCAAGCACTTTCATAATTTTCAATTTTTCAGAAAAACATAAAAAATAAGTGCATTTTCCTAAACATCTCAATCCAGCTGTCACAATAACCAACAAAAATAGTATCAACTTGTAGAAATTTTTATTCTCTTTCATATTTCACCACATTTGTTGAAATCTGATGTTTCTATCAAATTCTATCTTTTAAATAACAAATTCAGTAAATATGGCGGCCATCGCGGACGCCATCTTGGATTTGGAGGCTTTCGCAAGAAATTTTTTGAGGTAGACCAGTGGAATGTTGTTTGTTACAATAAAAACTTGAAAATAAGCATGGTCTACTTAGTTTGTAGAGAGAGTGGAACTCGACCTCTGTTTTCAGCTTTTGGCCCCCCGATTATATCAGCACTGCTCGGCGGAGCTAACTAGCTATTTTTTGTATCTCTAGCTACATGAAGCTGAGTACATAACAAGAGGTACAGGAAGTAGAAGACGTCTGCTACTGCTTCTGCTAGTTTTTTGTGCACGCCAGAATATGCATGATAGAGGAACCAGAGAACCTACATTTAGACGAGGCAAGGCCCATTCCAAAAGGACCTAGAAGTAGAGGGATGATTAGAGCTAGAGCATGTGAAGATGCAGCAATCCCTGCATTGAGTTGTAACTGCCAGTTGATGATAATAATAATACATGTAAATCATTTGTTAAGTGCAGAAACCATGTCTATATAATACTGCGCTGCATGATGTAGTGGAATAGCGAAAGGTCCGGAAGAAAAAGCCTCTTTACAGAAATGATCAAAATTCTTAAGGAATCTAAATAATTAAATGAGAAAGAGAAGTTTTATGAAATTATGAAATTGGCTGACTAAAGTGTCATCGATCGGGGTAAATCTTTTTTTGAACTATTATCAGTGGAGAGAGAAGAGTATTAAGGAATAACATTGAAGCTGATTGGAATATTGTGGAAGTTTCTGCTTCTGTGGATGTTGTTGGAAAAATTCTGATAAATTGTCTATGATTGTGAGCCAAGATTTGGTTCACACAAAATAAAAAAGAACACCACTGTTAACGTACACTTGTTTCTCTTCATAGCACTTAATTGATTGATTCACACTCGAGAAGATGGGCAACGAATGGGGTGGGGATGACCATGATTGTGTAATACCATGTACCTCCATGGTTATACCACTTAGTGATGATGACAGCAGTAGTATAGTGTTTGCGAATGGGGTGGGGATGACCATGATTGTGTTACATCATGGAGGTACTTGTACCTTCATGGTTACATGTATACCACATAGTGATGATAAAAGCAGTGGTAGTGTTTATGAAAGACTGATAATAATAGTGATGGTGGTGAAAATGATGATTGTAATGATGTGATGATGGTGGTGGTAGTGATATGATGATGGTGATGGTACGGACATCGATGGATGGTGATAATGATGTGGACATCCTCTTCTCTTTCCCTATTATTTCTTTGTCTTTCATTCCAATTATCCTTTACTTCTCTTTCCTTATGTATTTCTTTGTTTTTCGTTTCATCTACTCTCTTCTCTTTCCCTATATATTTCTTTGTTTTTCCTTCCATCTATCCTCTTCTCTTACTCTAAGTGTTTCATTGTCTTTCCTTCCATCTATCCTCTTCTCTTTTCCCATGTTTTTCTTTGTCTTTCCGTCCATCTATCCTCTTCTTTTCCCTTGGTGTTTCTTTGTTTGTCCTTCCATCCATCCTCTTCTCTTTCCCTATTATTTCTTTGTTTTTCATTCCAACCATCCTTTACCTCTCTTTCCTTATGTATTTCTTTTTCTTTATTCGATCCTCTTCTCTTTCCCTATGTATTTTATTACTTATCCTTCCATCTTTCCTCTTCTCTTTCCCTAAGTTTTCCATTGTGTCTCCTTCCATCTATCCTCTTCTCTTTCCCTATTTATTTCTTTGTTTTTCCTTTCATTTATCCTCTTCTCTTTGCCTTTGTGTTTCTTTGTTTGTCCTTCCATCCATCCTCTTCTCTTTCCCTATCATTTTTTTTTGTTTTTCATTCCAACATCCTTTACTTCTCTATACTTAAGTATTTCTTTGTTTTTTTTCTATCCTTTTCTCTTTCCCTATTATTTCTTTGTTTTCCTTCCATCTACAAATGAGTATTCTTCCTTAAACCTTGCACCTCTACCATTATTCTTTGCACCCACTATCATACTTCATCTCTTAATGGAAACCTCCCTTAAACTTCGCACCTCCGCATTATTCTTTGCCACTAGCACTGGTAGAGGTCAGTGTTCTTTGCACCTACTTTCATGTACACAATAACGTACGCATGTGACGTCAAACATGCATATTCAAGACCGCCACTATGCTGTTTTGTTGTTGTTTTGTTGTTTTCATATTTAAGGCGCGTCGTTCATAAATGAATATTTGCGCCTTTATCTTTATAACATCATTAATTTACATGTAACTAATTTCTCACAAAAAAAATACACTTTTTGCAATTATTTCTATGCGCGCTGTATGTCTGCTGTTATTCGGTTGGGGCAAATGAGTTCTGGTGCATGCTGACGGCCACATAACTCTGATCCGCCCGGCTCGTTACATTGAGCAGGCTTCTCGGTCGCGCACACAGACCTATCCCTCATTTGCCGCACTCAGGACCCTCTGCCCAACGCATATGTATGGTGCACAAACAGACTCCCGAATGCGATATATAGACATCATGCTATCGATATCGAGCGTGGTCTTTGAGCAAGTCGCTCCGCGGAATAAAATTTGCCGATCTGACGCGTTAGTGGTATGGAAAAAAAAATCGCCGGATGGGATTTAGTTTTTCATCATAAAGTGTACACGAAGCTAAAGAATCCACTGTTGTATTATTCGCTCTACCTTATCTGTATGTATGTTTTTACATGACAATGAATTAACTTAAATCTTTAATCTTGAATGTTGAAACTTCATTCTACTTCATTCATTGATTTTACCTTGAACATGGAATGGATTTTCATTTGATCTATTCACTTCTCTTTACGACGGTTTGTGTTTAGGCCTTCCGTAACATCATTCCATGCATAATAGTTGTGAGACTGAAAACATTGTTATGGTAATCAAAATCATTCCTATGTGATTTTAAATTATGCAAGTGAAGTATGAATGAAAACACGGATATGTGACTTTCTATTACACTGCAAAAACAGTGGTGTTAGATTTAACACCACTGGTGTTGAATCTAACACCGGCCGAACTTCAATAAAGGACCACACCATCTGGTGTTGAAGTAACACCGTCTCTGGTGTTAAAATATCCAACACCCATGGGTGTTAAAGGGTGTAAAAATATACCAACACCAGCCTCGGTGTTTTTTCAACACTTAAGAGAGTGTTAAGAAGTTGACACCATAATGGTGTTCATTTGACATCCCAACACCAGTTAGGTGTAAGTTCAACACCCGTGGTGTTAAAATATACCAACACCAGCTTTGGTGTTGCTTAGATTATTGATAAGTTGACACCACTTTGGTGTTCTTTTGACACCCTTTAACACCAATGACGGTGTAACTTCAACACTATTTGTTGTTAGAATCTATACCCCAACACCTGTCATGGTGTTATTCTAACACTTCAAAGTGTTATAAGTTTGCATTATTTGGTGATTATTTGACACCACAGAAGTGTTGATTCAACGCTTCAGAGTGAGAAATAAATTCCAAGTGATGCCAACTTATTAACAATTTGAAGTGTCGATACCTCGACATCATTTCACACTCTCCACATTCAATCGCACAAACTAACACAGTAATGTAAGTAGGTGAAAGACAGTCACGTGCTACTAGGTTGATCAAAATATTTAATAAATTCTGTCTGTCACAACAAAACACAATAATTCTATTACATGTAATGAAAGCCTCATCTCTACAATATAAGTATCAAAATGGAATACCTTTGACCCTGTCAGTTGGTTCTTTGATTATCTATGCAAATGAGATACATTATGGCTATTGTAGGCTAAAATATCAAATTTAAATACTCACTCTGAATACCTTTGGCCTTCTTGGCACTATCAAGTTGAATTTTCAAATGAAATTGATACTAGTATTATATCTTCTTGGCTCTATCATTCAAATGTTCAAATTGAATTGCCTACTCAGCTGTATAATTCAAATATTCAACATAGATTATCCAGTCTGGTTGTAAAATGTTAACATAAAAAAAAATTATACTCTTTCTTTTGATCAATGCTATTGCAAGTGATGATACAAGCATGTGAAATTCGGATCATTTAAATATTCAAATGACACACATAAGGCCTTCTTGGGCCAATATTTTCAACTCGAACTGGATGTAATTGATACCCCCACCTAAAACTTAGAGAGTTAGCTCAATTCATGATATTCTTGTATGCCTTTTGTTGAAAAAAAGTACAATGTAACAAAAGTTGTTACCATAGCAAGATTACTCAACAGTGAGATCAGTGTGCGACTCATTTTAAGATTACACTGGTTACATGAGCGAAACCTCAAGTCAAATGCTAGAAAACTGAGGGAGCTCACCCAATTCACAGTATTTTTTGTTTGATTTTCATTTTAAAAGATGGTTGCCATTACATTAGCACTCTGTTCAATATTTCAGGCCAGATGCTCAGAAACTGAGGGAGATTGCATAATCAACTGTTGTGTAAGTTTTTAATTTGAAAATGTCACTGCCATGATAACACTTTCTTTGACCGATACAAACGATGACATTTGCACATTAGCGCACTACAGTGGTCACGTGCCAAATTTCAAGTCAAATGCCTAAAACATGAGGGAGTTATGAGTCAATCACAACATCTTCGATTGCTTTGTATTAAAAAAAAATAAGTTAGCATGGCAACGCATTGTTTAACATTGACGAGAAAAGTGTTTTGCACATCTAGAATTTATCTTGTCACAATATATAGATGTCATATCTCAAGGTTATTGCTAAAAATTGAGAGAGTAAGCTCAATCCACTTGTAGTTTATACGATTCTCATTACAAAATGCCATTAACTTGACAACATACTATTTGACAATGACGAAAAATAAAATTTGCACAGGTACATAATACAGTGGTCACATGTGCCAAATTTAAAGTCAAATGCTCAAAATCTGAGGAAGTTAGCTGAATCCACATCGTACTTGTGGATGATTTGTATGAAGATGCTGTTGCCATGGAAACGGATGTATGACCCCCACAAAAAGTGCCTTGCACGATAACATATCATCATAGTGACCATATGTATCAAATTCAAATTTAAATGCTAAAAAAAAGAAACTAAGAGAGCAGCGTGAGCCACACAATTTTGTATGATTTGTTTAAAAACTGCAATTGCCATGGCAACAGATTTCTGGACAATCGAATTTCAACAGAATTGATTTAAAACTGAGTAGCTTGATCCACATTCTGTATTTGTAATCTTTATGAAAATTTGATGTTACCATGGTAATGCATTACTCCATACTGACACATGTAAACTAGGACATGTAAAAATTACAAGGTCGTTGTTCAATGTCCTCTGGACTAAAGGTAATCACCTCCTCATCAAAAACTGTCATCGACTAATGGAGAGTACTGCTTCATCAACTGTATACAACTTGTATCATCAGTCTCTATCTCGGTTCCTCCATAGAACTGGACTTGGAGTATCTTCACAGTTTCATTGTCACAATGATGATTCTTCAAGTGTCTTCTAAAACCATTGAACGAATCAAATTATGTCCGTACACAGGCCCCCTGGGCGCAATTTATTGTTTGTCCATCACTCAGTCCATGTTCGTATGGCAACAGTGAAAAAAAAAGCAGTTTCAGTGGGAACTCCTAAAGAATGCATCACTTCATTATCTATTTGAAAGTTTAGATCTCGGTTCACGAACTCGGGGTAATTCTAAATGTCCAAAGGTTGATGAGAGGTTTTGCATACCGTAGACAAAACACATATTTAATGTGCTTTGAACAATGTGTAGAAGGCACTCTGAATGATATCACCAGGGCAGGGTAGTACCAAGTGGTCAACAATGAAGTAATATTGGTACACATGTATGTTATCCTTCTGACGTCCTCTGTCAAGCAAGCTGCATCTTCTGATCTTCAAGCAAGCAAGCTGCATCAAGAGCTGCATCTTCTTCTGCTTTCCCTCTTCAAGTGGTGATCAAAACTAGCATCAGGCTGAAAATGTAAGGAAACAATGAAAAACAAACAGACATTGTATGAATCTATTACAAATAAAAACTAGACAAATTTGACTGTGACCTTTATTTCGATTCCATAATGCAATTTGATAGACTCAGTCATACATAGGCTTAACACATTTTATTCACATTTATGATTATTTTAACAGATTTCAAGCTATCACACACAGGGAGGGATGGACTACTCAAAACCATAACAATTCAGGCACCACTTCTTGGCAGAGGATAATAAATGGATCTTATTCCATTTTACTTAAAGATCACTATAATTTCACAATTAAAACTCACTTATACCTATTTTTTCTTAAAGAAGCTTTGAAATTTATCACTTTTCTCTTATTCGTGACTGATCAAAAAGCAATCTCGAAATTTCAGCCTACATATGAAGAAGACAATCTTTAAAGTTCAAGGATCGACTTTGAAGCATTCACGAGTAAAGTTCTCGTCGACATCAGGACATAACCCTGACAAAGGCAAGTGCGCAAAAATATTCACAACATCCAAAAAAAAAGTTAACCTGTGAAACATTGAAAAGCAAGTGATCTTAATAAATTACATAGTCCAACAACACAAAAAAAACCCAGAAAATTTCCCTTGACCTCTAATTTCTTTTCTAATACAAAAACAGATCATAGAAAGTAGAAAATGCAAAATCAATTAAACTCGTAAAAATCAATTTCATTTTCAGAATACCAAAGTACTGTGAGTTCTAATTACCTGTCCAAAATGACTCATAAAGGCTTGTTCAGATATGATGAGTCAAACTCCGGCAACATTTTAGTGCACAAATCAATGCGATATGAGATGGTAAAAAACAAACAAATAAACAGATCAAAATGCAACAAAACAAAACAAAAACACTGAGGCAAGAGGAATATATTTTGCCACACAGTAACAAGAAGTTATGGTGCAATCAAGCTCAAAAGTAAGTGAAGATACAATGTCATGAGTTTATCTTTATCTTATTTTTTTTTTTTGAGTCATGTGCATTCATTGACATAATGAAAGTGGCGTGGTTCGGCGCACCATATCTGAACACTAAAAATGTCAGGGGGTTTGTCGCATCATATTTGAACAAACCTTATAGTCATGTAGACTTACCTTTTGAAATCGGATAAGGTAGTCTATAGCCAAAGCCACAGCAATCTTGCACAATCCTTGCGCCCTGGTTCACAGGTGGAAGCAGATAGAGTACAAGAAGGATTTGCAGGTTACTTACATTCTATGCTGTGTTGTAAGAAATGCATGTTATATACAATATATTCTATGACTCATTAACAAAGTATCCAGGTATCAACAGAAATTATCAGTGAATTGCACTGCATAATCAGGGAGCATTAAGTAAAACATATGATCCTTCATGTAGGATGAACCCATGGGTTGTTGTGTGACTTCTTTAAAAAAAAACAAGAAAAAAAAACTCTTCTTTATTTCATCAGCATCTCCAAAATAACAAAATTACATTACATATTGATTTGTGACTGTGAACTTTTATATTACAATTGAGTTTGGTGAAATCCATTCATCTGCCTTTGAAAAATCAAAGTCACAAGATATTTCCTGCATTTTTTTTTTCATAATGAAGGGCTCCTGACCCTTGATTATTGACCTCATGACCCTTATCGACTCCAGGGAAACGTTTGATAAAATGTATTGTCAGATGCAAAGATTTCAGCTACTTATAACAGTTGTCACCAATGACAAGTTTTGTGGAACGCCCCCTGGATTTACATAGCCTTACCAAGTTTCATTCACAAATGATTGTTTTCAACTTGCGGCATGATACACAAGAAACGATATTGGATGGATAGACATCTAGAACATAAAAAAGGGGCTTTCAAAACCTATAGTATTGTGCATACCCTGACTGCTACCAGGTCTGGTGGTACACTATTTGATGATTGCTCCAAGTCTCATGAATCCACATCAGTTTTCCGCATGTGTTCTCCCAGCAATCTCAACAGCTTGACTGTGGTTTCTGAAGGCTTTCCTCTTGCTAGCTTGAAAAGACCTTCCACCAAAAACTGGCCACTGCTCAAAAAAGCTTGGCATCGTTGCCTGGGAGAAGGAGTGAGAAGTACTGTTCAACCTGCAAGTGTAAGGACCATGAACATACATAATTATCAAGTGGCTACAAGTCCACAAACTGTCAAACTGGTGCACAAGGTGTGATGCACTGGCTTAGGATTCAAAGTACTGAACATCCACATAACTGCACTAGTGTATTTACTGTATACAAGTGCATGAAACAGATTTATCTTGTGTGCATGAAAGATTTGATCAGAACTGCAGAAAACAAAGGGTTTTGTTCAGGTGGCTTCAGATTAATTCAGTCGGTGATTCTATTATATACCTACTTGAGATATGCTCATAATTTCAAGTTCGTTTTAATTAGCCACAAGGGGGGGGGGGCAATAATATCCTGCTTCCAGGTATTCATCATCTTTATGCAGTGTACATTTATGCAAATATTATTTGAGGAGAAAAGGAAAAATCAAATGCCATTTTGCAATTGATCTACTCTCATTTTCAAGGTTTTTTAGATAGATAATAAAAGATCTTTTTGCAATTCTGTCATTTTCAAGATTCTCAAGTGCACTATTGCCAATATCATTAAGTGTGGCAATAACATAAGTATGGGGAAGAGGCATATTCCAGAAGGGATTTTTTTTTTCAAGAGATTATTTCAACAAATACTACCATCAAAGTAGACCTATATTCCCTCACCTGAATCATGAAAAAAGCGATGATACATGTATTCCATTTTGACTCATTTGTGAAATTTAGGATCAGTTCTCAGACAGAGAACAACTGCCAGTTATTAATATGGGCTGTGATTCTGTTTCTCGCTACCCTTGAACTCGCACCTTACAATTAGATCTAGAGTCTAGAGTCTTAACATGGACTCGGTGGAAATACCGGTTTTACATGCATGTGACGTCATCAACTTTATAAGAGCATATTCTTATATAATGTAAATTTGTAAGCGGTTAGCAAACTCATAAATAGTAGTACTCATATTAGAAACTAGTTAGTAGATTCTAACGTAAGATCCACGCGCAAACACTAGCGTCCTATACATGTATAGGCCCCTACGTTCCTACGTGTCCACTGTAGCTACTGAAAACATCACGTAACCTGTTGTGATAAACAAAAATCGGGTCGGGAGAACCCCCCACCCAGCCCCTTTAATCGGGTATTTACGCTCTTTTTAGAGCGATATTTGCTACTAGTACCTAGTACTAATTTAAACCTAACAGTTTGGACCTAGAACAGTTACAGTAGGCCCTACAAAAAATATACGGTAGTAGGCCTAGGGGCCTACCAGTATACCTACGAACATGTACAAACCTACGAACATGTACACACAAACATTGTTCGAACTTCGTCTTCGTGCACGTCAGTAGCGGGTAATGATTTGCGCGCTAACAAAGATAAGCACCAGAGCCTCAGAGGTAAGAAAACTACATCAATAACAATACAAAATGCCACGGAACCTTTTATATTTAAAATTTGATGATATTTTTAAAATGCAATTGTTGGACAAAGGAACCCTCAGCGAAATTCGGACTCTATGCATGCACCGCTGCAGCGCGTTGGTGTTATGGCCTATTATGTATGGCAAACACTATAGGCTACATGTACTTAGTATGCTGCGCTATCACCAATATAGTATACTATGTGTATAGTATTACGTGCGTGCAAAGACAAAGCTGTCTATAATATGCGATGAAATCCGTGAAAATCATGCACATCGTTTATGATAGAAAATAACTGGTACAGGAAATAATTACCTTAAAAGATACTTATCCCCGCTGACAGACTTAGCAAAGTAACCATCAGAGATTCAATGTCATTTTTAGCCCCAGACGACATCGAAAACCTGACTATCGCGATGACAGACGTTGACGACTCCGCGCCACAGCAACAAATTTCAGGCATTGGCATGTGTAACCAATGAGATCATCGGACTGCGAACACGTGACTTTCTCTGGTGGACAACTAACACCGATACGGTGTTATTAGTGAAAACCCCCTTTTCATGACAAAACTATAACACCACTTGGGTGTCATTTTAACACCGAGAATCTAACACCCAATGAATGAGAGAATGTTGGTGTTAAATTAACACCGAAGGGTGTCAAATTGTGTCAATTTAACACCAAATTTAACACCCACAGTTTGACACCCGGTTGGTGTTACACTTTTAACACCGCATTTTTTGCAGTGTAAGTCGTCATGAGATATAGGTTTTTTGACGTGAATTCTTCTCATCTCTAATTACCCTCGAAACAACTGGAGGACAAACATTCAACCTGGAATCTGGAGAGAGTGTCACCATCGTATCCCCTAATTTCCCACAACCATATGACAGCAACACGGACATTACGTGGACGGTGTCTGTTCCAGAGGGCTGTGGCATGGCTTTGCGCTTTGACAGTTTCAGTACGGAAAGTCATTATGACACGTTCACAATCAGGGACAACTCTGACTTCTCAGAAGTAGCCGATGAGTTTTCAGGGCAAATGGTCCCACCCACCGCACACTACGACTTCAGCTCTGCCTTGATCAGGTTTTACTCTGACTCGTCAGTAACCGGAGATGGATTCGAGGCAGTCATTTCAGCAAAATGCACAGGTTAGGACATTCCTCTTTCAAAAGTTAGTGTCCACAAGTTTATCTTTCTGAAAACTTACATAATGTCGATTTTACAGAGTGAGGGGGCGGTGATTGGCTCAGTTGTAGCGCGTTTGCCCCGCAATCTAAATGGTTTGGGTTGATTCTTACTGAGTCTAGCGGAGAAACATTGTGTTTAATTATGCTGTCCCCTCCACTAAGAGACAAAAACAGTCTGTTCCTCGGCTATGACATAAAGTGAAGGTGATGTTTGAGTAGCCTTTTGTCAAGGCCCTCTCGCTGTATGATGGCTATAACGGGCGAGCGAAGAGAGCTCAGCCGAGCACGACCCACTCGACTGAGCTCTCTTCCCCATACAGCGTGAGGGCCTTGACAAAAGGCTAGTGTGTGAGGGAATCGTATGCATGTAAAAGATTCCACTTCATTCAATAATCACAAAGGAAGGACAGGTTTGTATAATACGGTAAATTGGCTCACCCATACCCAAACCACAAAACGAATGAATGATGCCAAGACATTGTACACGGTAAACATTTTGCATACAGAAACCTCTACTATGTAACCTCACTTGTACATCCACATACGCAGCTTATTTCAGGCAAACAAAATGCATTTACAATTTTCTTCAAGAACTATTAAAGTGACTTCCACAATAAGTATCACAAGGAATTGGCCAACTGGAAAATCATAGTTTCTGTCTGTTGTCTCGCTCACACTTCCTTCGAACACTGTCCGCCCTAGCCTTTTGTTAAAGCCCTCTCGCTGTATGGTAAAGAGAGTCTAGGTGAGTGGTGTTCGTCGCCCTTGGCTAGGCTCGCTTCGCTCGCCCGTTACAGCGAGAGGGCCTTGGCAAAAGGCTATTTCCACCCTAAATGATATCTCTGAAACTTGCCAGACAAGGGCGATGCACTTGGAGACACGTGTTCGCATATACCTCAGGAAATGAAAGACATGTGCCCGACCATATTCTCCGAAAAGGCTGGTGGATACGTCAAACTGACTCCGAAGTACGTCCCATTGGATCATCCTAATTATGACGTCATTGTTCCAAGAGAGGCCAGAGGAAAAACCAATCTATACTGCGCCCACCCAGGTATTTTTCGGTTCTACAGTCATATGTGACATTCGTTCAGTTCTATTTATTTAACTTTGTTTGCATCGTGTATTATCAGGTAAGGCTCCAACGAAGATGGATAGAGATTTGATTTGCATCAGAAAAGCTGAGAAAGGTACACATCAGACAAATCACACCCACTCAACGTGTATAATAAGCCTACTAGAAATGTAGTTTGTACTCGTGTACAGACACAAGTATGTGATCTGTCAAAACGAAAGCCTTACAAAGGCACGGAACACTGATGTACACAGCTCTTGAAATAGCCGGCTTTGGATTCACGTTTTTGAATGTCAGAAGGTCTGTCGAATCTTATATTCTTTTTGGCCACTTTTATTGACAGATCTCACCCATTAAGTTAGATATTCATTGTTCCTTCATGATAACACTCAAACTTTGAAAAAGCGCAATTTGTCGTTGTTGTCTTTAAAGTTCATGTGTTCAATCATGCATGACCTTTGTCAACATAATTAGGTATCAATGGAAAGGAGAAATGTTCTTTACTCACAACATTATGCTCTCTGTGGCTGACAGTTATGAAATAGTAGCCCTCCAAAGTTGGATTACCTGTTTTGATACACACTGTATATTGTTTTACATTTCGCAGTGGTTTAAGTTAAATATTATTACTGCAATAAGAAAAATAGGGGAATTCTTTGTAGTCACGTAAAATTCCAGAATTATCACAGCATGGTAGGTTTCCCTAATCTTACAATGTTTTGTTTTGTTTTGTTTTTTCTGGTCTGATGTTTTTATTCAAATTCAATACATACTAAAACATAATTCGTCTTTCTCGAATCACCGCACTGACTTGTGTTTATTTACAGCCTGCATCCCAAACCCTTGTTTGAATGGAAGAAACTGTTCGGAAACACTGGAGGACTTTGAGTGCGATTGTGGCGACAATCTCTTTGGAAAGACCTGTGCTAGTACCTAACAACATCAAAAAAATCTTGACAAAACTAAGATATAATCTGCATTAAGATCATACAATTGTAGTTTTAGGTGCTCACAAGTACCAATATGCAAAAAAAAAGTACTTTATAAACCTAGTAGTAGAGCAGATAAGCCGAAGAATTGTGCAAAATTTGGCTAATGCATGTGTTGCGACACGGATTGTCGCCCCTACACGGATTGTCGCCTCCTGCTCGGGGCGACAATCCGTGACGGGCGATGGCGGCACGGATTGTCGCCCCCGTCACGGATTGTCGCCTGGCGACAATCCGTGACGCTTGTGCAGTTCCCAGTTTTTGACCTCGAAGGCGACAATCCGTGTTGGCAAAAAAGTTGTTGCGACACGGATTGTCGCCCCGTCACGGATTGTCGCCCCGGGCTCGGGGTGGTTCCTCCGGTGTTAAGCTTTGGTGGGATGGGTATGACTGGTAAGTTATGCGTATGTGTGTGTGTGTGTGTGTGTGTGTGTGTGTATTGTGAGCTGCATGATATGTGATGTGTATGATTTGTTGTGTGTGTGTGTGTGTGTTTGTGTGTGTGTGTTTGGAGGATAATAATACAATATGTAGAAACTGCATGTGTGGTGGTTGCATAGTGGTAGTGGTTTGTTTGTCTGTGTGTATACGTGTGCCTGTATGCTTACGTGTGTATGTGGAATATAGTGGCGCTAATGTGGCAATACAAACGCCTTCAGAGTGTATAAGCGCGTGTTTAAAGAATTCACACCAGCGTTGATCTAAAAATAGTATGGGTGTGTCAACCAAATATCAGCGGTGAGGCGGGCTGGGCGAGAGAGAGACAGAGAGAAAATACATACGAGGGAGGTACCCTCCCCAAATGTTATTTGTCTTTGTTCATTTTTCCCTGCAGTCATTTTCTTCCATCAGTCTTGTAAACTAGAACGTCCATACCACTATTCTTTGTCCCAGAATAGGTTTGGCATGCTTTATGCATGAGCGAATAATTTCCACACGCCGTAAAAAATTTGTCAATCGTTACTTGATTTTAGCACAAACGAACTGCCATTGCACACCGCTAATACATACGTAATACAAACAAACACCAACAAACACTCAAACAAACCTCATAATGCAAATAAAACAACTCAACACTTTTTTCCTTGATATTTATTGATTTCATTCAAATCATTCATAAATCGACCCATTCTGGGTGCACTATGAACAAAAAAAGTTACAAATGGCAATTCGAAACAAAAGCAAATCCATTTGTCAATTTATACCACAAATAATCTCACTTCAACATATAGATAACTCGATTATAGACCAACCCTACTAATAATTTCTTCACGAGAAAGTTTTGACATGTACAGGGCCCTACCAAACCTATATTCCTTGAATATATTGGTTTGGATCATGTAACACCTTCTTACTTACAAGGGCATATACATAAAAAAAACACAAATATATTACACAAATCTAGAATGAAATCAGTCATAAAAAACCTGACCACCCCCTCCCCTCCCAAACCGAAACAAATCTAGGGCCTACATCTATCCTAAATATTAAATCCTACCAACATCAGTCATACCATTTATAACTATCCTTCTTAAAATCCAATCCCCAACCCACCAACCCCTGATTAAACAAAACCTAAATCATCCCACACCGACATTCACCGACCCAAATACATACACACACACACACACACACACACACACACACACGAAGGTTCGTTAATCCGAAGTTTCGTTTTTTCCGAGGCTTCATTTATCCGAAACACACAATTCCCTATACCTAGTGGTTCGTTGATCCAAAAATGAAATTCGGAATAACGAACCTTCGGAATAATGACCCTTCGGACGAATTGAGCCTTCGGACGAATGAGCCTTCAGAATAACAAACTTTTGCAATAACGAAATGTAACCCCCTTCCCACATACCGACGCACACCCGAACCGATACCACATCCTTCCTGATGAAAAGATTTCCCAATGTTAATAAATAAGACATAATGGACCGTATGCAGAAAAGCAGCATCCGCCGCACGCAAGCTCCACTCCGAATTCATATACAAATCTGCCAAACAAACTCATCAAATTCAAAGCTGCTGATAAAATCAATATCAATGTTTATGCCAGCAACAGCTTACTAGGTATCCCTCCCCACGCGCAGCTAAAAATACATACGCAAAAAACTGACATAATAAACACATTCTTCCATCACACACACACACACACACACACACACACGCACACGCACAAACGGACACTCAATTATCATGTGCACGCGCACATACACACTTCCTTGAAACCTCACCATGACTTTTTACATGGCATGTTTGCATGGATGTAGCCATGTAAGTTATGTGTTAGTATTTCAATGATTATGTCCAGAACGATATTACCCAGCAAAATGTGCTTCGAGGGCGGGCGACAATCCGTGCCGCCAACGCCCGTCACGGATTGTCGCCCCGAGCAGGAGGCGACAATCCGTGTAGGGGCGACAATCCGTGTCGCAACAGCATGAAACTTTCACCATTGTTAGTACATGCTATAAGATTAATTTTAAGATCGGGAGGTAAGTCTGAATTGACCTCTGATGACCTCCAAAGGTCAATGACCTCAAAATGTAAGAAAATTGATATTGTGCGTCATTGGCTAATGATAAACACAGTAATGATGCACTAAAACTTTTTTTGTCACAGTGAAATTGTCTTCATGTTCAACAGAGCCTTGAGAGGTTTCTACCTTTGACCTCTGACGGCCCTCAGAGGTCAATGACCTAAAAATGTCAGAAAATTGATATTTTAATGCGTCATTCGTAACTGAAACACGATAATTACATACTCAAAACTAATTTTTGTAAGTGGAATTGCCTCAATGTTCCAAAGAGCCTTTCAAGTCAGGTTTCTACCCTTGACCTCTGATGACCTAAGATGACCTATGATGAGGTCAATGACCTCAAAATATCAGAACATTGATATTTGGTGCAATTGGTTGATGATAAACATGATTAAGATGTCATATTCATTTGTATTAAAATTGAATTGTTTTCCTATTCCACAGAGCAAGAGAAATTACTCACGTGTCTCTATCTTTGACCTCTGAGGAAGGTGACAGGTCAATGACCTCAAAATATCAGAATATTGATATTTTATGTATAGTCAATGGTCAAGTTATACCCGATATACAATCATGCATTATGCTATTCGCATTTATGCTATTAGCATTTATGCTATATTGAAGAATCTTGTCATTCCATGGAACATTGGTCATTACCCTGTGCATTATATCCAACTTTGACCTCTCAGGACAATGAGAAGTCCCTGACCTTTTAGAATATCAGAATTTGTGTAGGCTTACCTGTATTGATGTTTTTTCTTCATTGGTTTGATCGTAAATGCTTAATCATGTACAAATCACGCCTTGACATTTTGATCAAAGTATGTATGCATATTCAACAGAGCATTGGTTTATAGTAACAGACTTCTGGAATGTGAGAGGTCAATTACTTCAGAAATAAATCTTAAGTGTCGTGAGTGATGACAGTGACCTCAAATATATATATATATATATATATATATATATATATATATATATATTATATATATATATATATATATATATATATATATATATTATATATATATATATATATATATATTATTTTGGTTAGTTATGCAGACTAGCAAATATCTTTTTTAGGTGTATGGATGAGCGCATGCATGCATGCAGTTCTCATTGCTCTCCAAATTTGTTTGTTGTTTGGTGACTTTTTGTTGTTACTTTTGGAGAAGATTTGCCCCACTACAAAAACGAAGTACCAGGAAGCAGGAGGACTTTGGATGACATCTGTATTCGCCTGGTTGCCAATATTTTACATCAAATGACATTTTGGTGGCTTGACCAAGGAAGCAGCCAGGGAAGCCATATATGCTCCATGCAGTAAAGCACAATCCGAGGTGCTCACTCGTGCATGGCTGATTGACATTGACTGTGCTGGAATGTGGTCTTGCGCCTACCCTGTCTCTGAGCTGAGGAAAGCTGCTTGATAACAATGGGGGCTTTTCTTGTGATTGCGAATGGAACACTCACCCTTCTTCCATATCTGAATGGATACCATAGATCAGCCCTCAAAGCGCCAAGGCCTTTTGTGAAGCAGCTATACACTCGTAAACACTTTCTACCAAGAAGGATCCCGTATTATTCTAACAGCCAAGCATCTTTTCAATGTGAATTGTTTAGAGCTGGAGATGTACACCCAAACCCAGGCCCTGTACAAGATGGCAGCCAGCTAACATGGTAACCATGAAAGCAACAAGTACAGTTGTCTTACTTCGAAACAGCTGTCATATGGATTTAACGACATGTTGCACCTCTCATTTCATGGGAAGGCGAGATTACCCAAGCAAGTGTATTCTACCATTAACGCTCTAGGTTTGAATCGTGTTCGCCCAACCCGTCGTGGCTCCCGTGGTGGTATGAAGATCAGAGGCCGTCCTCCCCAAGAAGCAGCACCTGTCTCACAATATGGGCTCGGTCAACATCCAATCCCAGTGGTAATTTCACCATCGCCACCATGTTACTCTACGGTACAACCGGTGTTAAACACCACGGTTATAGTAGACATAGTAATCTGCTTCAATGCAAAACCAGTACTCTGTAAAAACACTATCGGCAGATCAAGTTTGCTCAGTGGAATGCAAGGTCTGTCAAAGCCCGGGGTAGGTCAACAGCAATATGTGATTTTGTGCTGTCGCAGCGCCTCGACTTCATAGCCCTAACCAAAACCTGGCTAACAGGTACAGATCGTGACAACCACGCAGTTGCTGACATTGACAGGACACTACCAGGATTCAAGATGTTCCATGTATATCGTCAGGGCACAGTCGGAGGTGGAGTGAGTCTTCTGCTACGAGGTGGATTCAATGTTGTTGAAAACCGGAGCTTACAACTGGAATCATTTGAATATATTGATTTAACCTGTACATCACACATCACTTCTTCGTTTCGCATAGTTGTTCTCTACAGGCCACTAACACTTCTAGAAAAGATAGAGCTACTATAAAATCCTTCATCAGAGAATTGTCGCTAATATTGGAGGTTCTGATATCATCCCGACAAAAGTTGATGTTGGCAGGAGACTTCAACATTCACTTCGAAGATCCTGCAAATAATGATACAAAGAAATTACTTCAAGTACTGGAGCCTGCAAACCTTCGGAATTATGTTGACATTCCGACACATCGCAGTGTATCTGCTGATTGCTTCAGAAGAGGACAATTTTGTTTCTCGTGTTTCAGCAACTCATTCTCTGCCTTCGGATCATTTTGCTGTGCCGTATACTTTAGGTGCTGCTCGTCCACTCTCTGTAAAGATGCAGATTTCTTCACGAAATGTGAAAAACATTGATGTGGTCAGTTTCCAATCTGACATTTCCAAGTCTCGCATAATGGTTGACTCGGTAGATGACCCCGATGAACTTTGAATACTCAAGTCTATGACGCAGAACTTCGTAGAATTTTTGACGAATACGCTCCCATGGAGAAGAAGGACGTTGTTGTGCGACCGCATGCTCCATGGTTCTCATATGTGACCGTGCACCTCAAAACGAACATAAAGTCGCACACACTGATTTTGCGTGAGGACTGAAAATAAGTGAAATGGGTCAACCTAGCCGAACTTGACTTCTTCATATTTTCTGAAAGAGCGGGTCTTCTTTTACACTATGCTAAAATTTGGTATCATAAAACGGGCAGAAAAGTGTGTCTTTTTAGCAGTTTATCTCGAACATTTTTGGTAGAATAGTGTGATTAGGTGTGTCTTTAGAATCCCTTTTTCATTTCTGAAAAACCTTGTCCACACTCTTCACTTTCAACTCTATTACCTTTTGAAAGGATAGTGCTACTGCTTTGAAAGTTGGCATTAATTATGAACAGAATGTGTTAATGAGGCATGCTTAATTTCAGTGTAATCTGATAATCCCTTCATTGTTGTTACTCTGGTGGTTTACTTCCTGTTTTTTGTCCCATTCATCGCACAGCCAGCACGGTTTGGTAAAGATTAAGCGCTTGACTAGACACTGTACTTCAGAGCCTCTTTTCTCAGTTCACACTTTTCCTGAGTTTGTGCTTTCTTTCCAATATTTAGATAGGTTAGGAGAGTCCATTTGATTTGAGTTAAACATCATTTTAAAGCTTAAAGTCTGCTCTTTCAGAATATGGTCTTAACTAAAAATTCATGTCTGGCGACTTTTTGTTTGTTTTGAGGTGCAGGGTCACATATTCACTTCGTGAAGCAAAGCAAAAGCGAAGAAAGAGCGAGAGAAAGTGGATAAAATCTGGTCTACATGTTCATAAAAAAAATCTACAAGGCACTGTGCACAAAATACAACAAACTACTGTACCACGCAAAGACCGAGTATATCTCAAGTAAGATCAACACCACTGATCAACGTAGTCTTTACCGCATGGGCAAAAGCCTGTCTTGTCCTTCCTTATCGATGGCGTCTGTGCTGCCAAATCACACGAAGTTTTTTGATCGGAAGATAGAACGTCTACGAAATAACTGCCATGCTGATGGGCAATTTTATGAAGATCTCTCACTTCAGTTACCTAGGAAATGTACCACCACAATGTCTGAGTTCGACTACGTCTCAGAAGAAGTAATATCAAACACTCTCAAGGCAGCTTCCACGTCCTTGTCAGCACTCGATCCTATTCCTACATCATTGCTGAAAAATTGTATGTCCAGTCTGCTGTCCCTCATCACTAAAATTGTCAATGCCAGTCTGCAAACAGGTCGATTTCCTCCTTCTCTGAAGCACTCTTTAGTCCATCCACGTCTGAAAAAAGAGGGACTGCCACGTGATGATTTCAGCAGCTATCGGCCTATTTCTAATCTGAGCTCCATTGGAAAACTGATTGAAAAAGCCGCTTGTGCACAGATCAAAGAGTACCTCTGTGAGCAAGACTTAATTCTTTCAACGCAGTCTGCTTATAGGAAAAACTACAGTGTAGAAACAGCCATCTTGAAAGTCTATAATGAGATCCTACTGGCCTTAGATTCACACAAAGAAGCCATCCTCGTCCTTCTTGACTATAGTGCTGCATTTGACACCGTGGACTATCCAATCCTCCTTCGAAGGCTGGACAAAAGGTATGGGTTCCGCGGAGGTGTCCTTGAATGGCTAAAATTCTATCTGAAAGACCGGACACACAGTGTGCAAATTGCGGATGCCACATCAGATATCCACCATGACAGCTGTGGCGTCCCGAAAGGTTCAGTTATGGAACCACTGATATTTACGCTTTGCGGTTCTCCAATCATTGACATCGTCAATGATCACGGCCTTCAACCAATGGTCTACGCAGATGACACACAGATTCTGGTCACTTTCAATCCGGACGATCGAGAGGTGTCTGTTCTCAAGCTCAATAAGTGTCTGGCTGACATAAAACGCTAGTCTGTCAACAATTGCCTTACCTTGAATGACTCAAAGACTGAAGTTATCCTTTTCTCCTTCAAGTTTCTTACATCCCAAGTCCAGTGGCAGTCAGTGTCGGTGATGTCAACATTATGCCATCGTCCTGTGTTCGAAGTCTTGGCATCCTTCTTGACAGCCATCTCACCGTGAAGGAACACATCAAGCAGGTCTGCAAGTCTGCTACAGCTGCTCTTCGATGTCTTGGCAAACTAAGACCCTACCTCACGAAGAAGATCACTCACACTTTAGTCCACGCTTTTCTTATTCGTAGGTTAGATAATTGTACGGTTAGTTTTTTTATTAATCTTTCCCAATCGGATTGTTATTATCTTCAAAAGATTCAAAACACTGCTGCACGCATCATTGAAAAGCTCCCCAAGTATAGTGAAATTTCACATACTCTTACTCAACTTCACTGGCTCCCCATTGAAAAGCCTTTTATATTTAAGATTCTCTTGTTAGTCTATGAAGTTCAAAATGATATTAGTCCACAATATCTCAAGGAATTGATTACCTCACCTGTCCCCACACGTAGTCGTAGATCACAATATCAATCCCTTCTCCGCATTCCTAAAGTTGATACAAAGTTTTATGGTGACAGGTCTTTTTCAGTTGCTGCCCCAAGATTGTGGAACTCACTACCACAGCATATCCGTCAGTCCATTTCACTGGTCTCATTTAAATCTTTTTTTGAAGACTTATCTATTTGTGAATTGAATATTTTCTTTTTTTCTTTGTACATGTGTGTGTATTGAAAGTATAAATTGTTTATTATACTATGTTTCGTGATGAGATTGTAAAGCGCATAGGGAACATTCATTTGTTATATGCGCTATAGAAATTCATTATTATTATTATTATTATTATAGTTATCATTATTAAATGTAGGCAGATATGGATGTCATCTCGACACTCGAGGAAAACAAGGCCCACGAGACTGACATACATTAGAGCGTTTAATATATTCAGTGTGGGTCTCATAGGCCTCCCCCCCCCCCCCCCCCCCCTCCATGTCTCGGACTCATTATGGGACCGGTTTGCCTATAATGTCAAGCTCATGGGCAATAGTTGCATAGTTTCCAGCTGGTGGGCCTGTATTGGCCAGTGTAAAGCCTATGGGTTGTTACAGTATGACTGCGATGAATGACTCATGGTCCTGGAGTATACAGTCCACAGCTGACTTCATGGACCATCTTGAAAACGTCGACTTATCTGTGAGGCCCAACATGCATTCCACATGAAGCAATCATGTGTTTTGCAACTAGATATTGCCATTCGAGACCTACCCGGGGAATTGATAAGCATTCATGGCAAATCATGGAGAAAGCGAATTGTGCAAAATATTTTGGAGTCTACTCTCATAGGAAACTCAGCTTGAATCACATCGCCACAGCAGCTTAAAAAGGGTATACTTCAACCAAAGACTCTCTCCAGACGAAGATATCATAAAGTTCAGGTGCTTTGCTACTCCACACTGCTCAGGACTGTCTTCTTCTTCTTCTGATTAAGTCTGCCTCCTTCAATAGGCTGAAGATTCTTGCAGACTGTCCTAGAATATGCATGCATTATCTGGGATCCATTCACCCTGGCAAACATCATGAAGTTTGGAATGATCCAGAGAAGATATGCACTCTTCAGCTGCAATGACCATCACATGCAAAACAATCAGTGTTACAGCCACAAAAAAACAACAAAAAAAACTGCAATGCCAATCCCTGTAAGAAAGTACAGGACAGGCAAATTCAGCGATGATGTTCTGCATCAAGACCTTTACAATATCCACTCCGCAGGAAGTTGTGGCTCCATTGCTGCATTCTTCAGAAAGGGTCAATGATCGGAAATGTCAGGCATCATTTGCAAGAACACAAAGTAGGCCTACTCCCAAAGAAGTTTTTTTTTTTTTTTTAAGTCGCTACCCTAGGCCACTCTCTCTTGTATCTCTTTGAAACACTTCAGGAGAGAGATACTCAATATTCAGCTCTGCTATTAAAGATACAGATGTCTGTCTTTTTGTTTTTGTTTCTGGGTTTTTTTTGGGGGGGGCTGCATATAGCTCTTTGGAGACCTTTTTTCACCAATTAAGAAAAGGCTTCACTGCAAAATATTACAAGATTACACAGTATAGTAAAGAAAAAGAAGAAGTAGTAGAAGAAAGAGAAGAGAAAAGAGATCTCCTGTCAATGATGTAGAGCCAATCAGTTCCATGGTAGATCATAGTCGGCACTGCAAAGGTTCGGATGTCTCTGTTGGCAAATGATATTCTAAAGCTCCAAGTAAGTCCTTGATGGGGTGTTTACATTGTCTGGGTATAGAGGGTTGGGTTGGGTCTATGAGGATATGATGCTTTGTTATAACAATTAGGTGTATATATATCTGGGGGGTTTTTTATGTTTGTTTTGACCATCCGGCATGGATCTCCAACACAAAAGAATGATAATGTGTTACACCCAGCCACCACCGTGTTTTTTTCCATAGATTTTGACATTGCAGTGTAGTTGAGAAAAAAATAACCTCTCATTGTCCCAGATGGAAGTCAAAATTGAACAGTGTGTGGAATACTTTGCATACAATTTTGGACACACACACACAAAATGCATTTTTCCGTACATTATTTCATAAACAGCTGGCCATTACAAACCAATGAGACCAGACATTAATACACTTACATTTCGATGCATATCTATCAATATCCTCCAGAGGTCAGAGGACAATCGCTAATGTTCATGTGAAACGAGTACACGCCTTTTGAGTTGCTCAATTTTATTGCTATAGAAATACGCAATATGTGCATCATGTCAATCATGAAGTAATGTATCAGTTTCATTTTCTGTCTTTGATTGTTGTTTTCTATGTGTACAAATAAAATCATGGCAAAGTGAAAAACTTTCACATCCAAATATAAACGAGAATACTAAAAAAGAAATAGATGTAATAACGTGCAAAGCAAATACCAGGCCTACATCATCTTTAGGCATACAGGTGAGGGAAATCACCTCATTGATAAACAATTTACTTGACTGGAATAGTGACCACTGAAGAATATTGTTTCTTACAATTCTCTCTTCTTTTCAACAAGTGGAATAAAACACATGCACCTACCGGGGCATCAGTTTGGAGGAGGGGTGGGGTGGTGTCAGATAAATTGTGAGATGTGGACTTTGCTTTGTTTTGTTTTGTTTTGGTGTGTGTGTGTGTGTGTTTTGTGTGTGTGTTTTTTTTTTTTTTTTGCTTGTTAGAAAATTGACCAAGTTTTTCACTTTAAGTGTGCATCAGATTGTTGAAATTTAATTCTGAAATGCAAAATCTCCCCTCTGTGAGAGGGGACATCTCTTTCCAATAGACTCCTTCCCCCTGCCTGGTTCCTTCCACAAATATAACATACTTTGGGGATTGATGATTTCCCTAATTCTATGAAAAATGTTTTTAAGAGATATCTTAATTGGAATTCTTAAGGTGAAAAGGCTTTCCTATAATATGCACGAGTGTTCATCTCGGAGGGCAAGAGGCAGTTGCCCGGCCTCCCGAGAAAATATGGGAGGGGGAGTGGTGGGGACATAAAACTATGCCTCCAAGTATTATTTCTTTTTTCACTTTTTGATAGAAAATAGATTGTCTGAACATTTCAACCAATAATATGCACCAGATTAAAAGGCAAAATTTCCTTTGCATACCCCCTCCCCAAACTATATCTTCCGTTAGGTCCCCTTCCATATACACTTAGTGCTTTTGAGATTAACCATTTTCGTTTCTATATCATCAAAAAGTATGTACTAGATCTTTAATTTCAGTTCCAACAAATTAAAGAAAATCCCGCTTGTTGGAGGGGGTAGGGTATCCTCTTTCAATTAACCCTACCCTCCTCGGTTTCTACCCTTAGATTCAGTACACTTCTTTTACTGATAATTTCCCAAATATTCCATCACAAATGTGTATACAAGATTTTTTTTTTAAATTTCTGTTCTTAATACAAAGGCTCCCACGCATGGGAAGGGTTGGGGGACAGCCCCTTTCATACCCTCCTCTCACTATATTAACCTCCCCTCCATGCATTGATTATGGCTACACATTTGGGGATGGACATTTTTTTTTTCTTCAAAATGGTAGTTCAACCAAGAGTGGCAAGAGATCATTGAATTGCAAACAAAAGAATGCATCAGATTCTATACAAAAAATCAAAAACTTCATCTTCGGGAGAGGGGAGGGGGTGAGATGCGCCCACACCCCATCAACTTCCATATAAGTGATGATGCACACGTTAAACAAGAGTTGCACGAAATCACTGATTTCAAGTCTAAAGCTGCAAAATCCAATCCCCCACCCACACCCTCCCCTCCCCCTCTGCTCCACTCCTTTGCACCATGGACCTATGCTTACATATATTTTCCAAGTCCCACCCCCCCCCCCCCACGTGAAAACAGATCGACACCCCTTGCTCTATGCACATACCCGATGTAGATAATTACCTGAAAAGTTCTGCGGAATGAGTAGCCACTATTTTGGTAACAGAAATGCCTGGTTTGTAAGCCCTACATTATACACAATTAACTATTAACTATCGCAATATCAATATTGATATCTTCACATTTCATTAGAGGTCTTTGACCTTGTGTGATTGTCATAGGTGAAAGGTAATGGCTCGTTAATAAGCAGGACCTACGAGTGCTCTCTAGAACATCATCATGTTTACCATTAATGATGCCAAACTATTCTGATACTATGAGGTCCCGCTGTTGTTTATTGTTTACATTAATGATTTTTGTGTTTCTTCCGATGTTTTATCTTTCATACTTTTTGCCGACGATTCAAATGTATTTTATTCGCATGAAGACCCAAACACCCTTGTGCAGACAGTTAATTCTGAGTTTAAAAAAGTATGTGAGTGGATACGAGCAAATAAGCTGTCTTTAAATATCCAAAAAACTAAATATATGCTTTTCAGTAATACTTTAGATAATTTGAATATGGATATTTGTTTTGGTGATGCTGTTTTAGAAAGTGTTTCCCATATCAAGTTTCTCGGAATCACAGTCGATAATAAACTCTCCTGGAAATTTCATATCGAAAATGTCTGTAAGAAAATTTCACGTAACATAGGTGTTATTAATAGACTAAAATTTTCTATTCCTCAACATTCGCTGTTTACATTGTATTCATCCTTGATATTACCCTATTCAAATTATGGAATTTTAGTATGGGGAAACACTCATCAAATATTATTGGATAGGGTTTTACTGCTACAAAAGAAGGCTCTTCGCATTATTTGTAACACCGTTCCATATTCTCATACAGATCCTTTGTTTTTTCATAATAAGATTCTGAAAATTAAAGATTTGTTTTTGTTTCAACTCGGGCAATTTATGTATACTTATAATAATAACGGTCTTCCGTCTATTTTTAACTCCATGTTCATGCGCAACCGGACATATCATGGATATCCAACCAGACAGTCAAATGAATTTCATTTACCTTTATTAAGAACCGTGCTTGCTCAACAGACTTTCATTTATGTAGGTCCAAGATTCTGGAACTCCCTTCCCATGGACATTAAAAATGCACCATCATTGTTTTCTTTTAAAAAGAGATTGAAGAGTTTTCTTTTGAAGTCTTATAATGCAACCGAATAAACATAATTCTGCAATGTATCTTCTTTCATCATAGGCAGCGTTCTCTTGAGGCATCGACCATTTTTTACCGCGTTTAGTATTTTTGTATTCCCCACGTGCCCTCACGGTTACAGTCTGTTCCGCTGGAAAGCAGCTCAACACTGTTTCACTCTCGAAAACGCGTGGCTATTTGTCTCTGTGGGCTTCGCCCCGTGGTGTATGCATCAAAATAAGTTAGGTTTTCTCTCTCTCTTTCTCATTCTCTTCCTCTTCTCCCCATTTTCTGTTCCCTATTTTCACACTTTTGCTTTCTTTTTCTTCTTTCTTTCTTTTTTTTTCCGACTTTCCCAGTTTCCCGCACTCTTTGTAGTTGTAAGTTTTTCACCCCCTTTACTTCCCCTCTTTCCCCCTTTTCCCTCAGAGGTACCCACATGTTACAAGCATAGTCTTTTGAGTGGGTACCTCCACTTTTTTTCACAGAGTGTATAAATGTTTCTTTTTGTACTACACATAAAGACATGAACATGTTGTTATCCCTGTCTGACTATGTATATTATCAAAGACTCGCATGCCAAATGTATCATATTGTTTTTTTGTACATTCTGTTGGAAAAAGAGTGAAAATAAAGTTTGAAGTTTGAAGTTTGAAGGTCATTGACCTCTCGAGATCATTGGAGGTCAAGGCAGTTACTCGTCGGTGTGCATTGGAATATAAAGACAATATCTTTGCCAAACAGATATGCTTGTTTTGTACATCTTAACTATGTTTATCACCAACCAATGATGTCATAGTTCAATATTCTGATATTGTGAGGTCATTGACCTCTAAAGGTCATCAGAGGTCAAAGGTAGAAACCTGTCTGCTCTTTAGAATATGAAGACAATTTCATTGTCAGACAGATATGCTTGTTTTGTACGTCTTAACAATGTTTACCATTAATCAATGACATAACAAATAAATATATTTTGAGGTCATTGACCTCTTAAGGTCATCAGAGGTCAATAGTAAAAACCTGCCAATGCTCTGTGGAATCAGAAATTGGTTTCCTGAAGTATAGATGCATGTTTAGTGCATCATAACCTCATATATCATTCACAAATGTCTCAAAACATCAACATTCTGATATTTAAAATTCATTGACCTATGGAGGTCATCAGAGGTCAAATCAGACTTACCTCCCGGTCTTAAAATAAATCTTATGGTATGTACTTACACTGGTGAAAGTTTCATGCTTTAGTCAAATTTTGCACAATTCTCGTGATTTTGAGGGATTAACCGCTCTACTACTAATCAGGAACCTCTGGGTTAGCAATAACAACATTCTGTAGCTTGCTACAGGAAAAGCAAATTTCCAACCCAGTGATAAACTAATGGACCAGTAACTGTGTGGAAATCACCTTGCAAAGAACAATATGTGAAAAACGTTTATGAGGAAAAAGTGGGCAAATATAATGTAGCATGCAATGGCAGACTGGAAATGACATGTGAACATCAACTTATGAACCTTCTGGGCTTCTTATAGCAGATGCAAGACTCAAATCAAATAAAGTGAAATTGTCTACCCCAACAGCAAGCAATCCCCCACCAACCATATCCGGCTTTGACACACATTTTTGTTTTTGTTCTACCGTCGGGCAAAATTAACCTCAAGGTCTTGATGATGATTACAATGAGCATTGTGATCCATAAAATCCTACTCTACATACAATTGATGGGGCAGGTAGATAAAGAACATAATGGACTGTAAGAGAACAAACAAAATAAAACAAACAAAAAACAAAGGCGAACAATTTGAACTCTAAAGGCAGTGCACAGTATTATATGACAAATATACATGGCGCGTGACATAATAGCGAAGACCTTCACTATTTATAGAAAGTACAGTAGCAGAGGTTACTTTCGTGGTTTTTGGAGCATACATCTTCAATAGCGTTTTAATTCCCAGTATCAACTTGCATATATTTATAAGATGAGGATGATTGCATAACAACAAATGTTTTCTCCTTTCATTTATCAACAAGGATAGTTTGTTTGAAACCAGTTAATGGTGATGTCCCTTTATTGCCTGGGCATTGTGGATGGGAAATTTTCAGGACTTCATGGTTTGTCATGACATTGTGTAAAGTAGCCAAGAAATCATCCATACGAGTTTATGAAATCTAAGTTCAGTGATTACTAGTATTGCTTTTTAACCATACGTCCATTCACATGACTTTAGTTGTGAGTTTTGTTGTTCATTGCTAAGGAAAAAGCAAAATCACAAAATAAGACACAAGAAAAATAAATATTCGTCTCTTTCACCTATTATACTGCAGCCTAATCATTTAGGTCTTCGGTTACACACACACACACACACACGCACACACACATACACACACACATACAGTACGTGATTACGTGAGTAGATATTACGAGCCAGATTTTTGTAGGAATAATTCCGGCGATCTTAACATGTCGAAATTGGGGCATACTCCAACGTCACACCTTGTACCTCTTCATTTTTGTAAGTAATACCTTGAGTGGTTATGTTTTATGTTTTATAGACCCGAAGAAAGCACATGTAAGGATAAGCAGGTCTACATTCACAGTGTACCACGTAATAGACAAGGTACCGTTTATTATATCGAATTATGTTTTTGACTTTAACACTGAACGCCATCAGACTGATCATAACACTTTTAATAAAATGTAACACGATCTGAATAATCTCATCACCTCATGTTCTCACGGAAAACCATTACATTGCTAGTACGTACGAAAAGGGAGGGTTCCGTCGCATTACCTCAAATTTTACTGGGACTGAAAATCAACTATTCGCAAAAAAAAAGTCTCACCCCCCCCCCCCCCCCTCTGTTTTGTCGAAAGTGTGCGTTGGAATTATTATGCTCTCTCAAACTCTTCCACTCGGTTGAAGAAGAGAAAAGTTTGTGTGTGTGCGTATGCGTGTGTGTGCGTGTGATTATTAGACTCTTAAAACGAAAATGGGTGATTTGAAGTGCAGTTCAATTTAAAGAAAAAACATTCTCTTCTAGCAACTTGTGATTATTTTAGGTAAGCTAAAGCCTGCCGTTAAACTAAAGAATTTTTGTTTCAAGTATTAGTAGACCTTCAAAAACATTTGAGAGAATTGATCATGAAAAATCGGTTTGTTGGCTTGATTTTTCAAAATTTATCTGGAATGCAGAAAACAATTTACAAGCTATAATTCACATACTTAATTCACAAATGCAAACAATGTCTTATGATGTTTCGCAAGTTTTGATATTGATTCCTATTTTTTTAATTAATGATTTGCCACGTTATCGTGTCATGATACCAATTTAATGAAACATTAAGATATCATTCAAGCTATAAAACAAAACTTGATGAATAATGAGAATAAATCAGCTTTAAATTATTCCCAACACATTTTTGAAATACTAGCAGTAAGTCTGTTGGTGTTGAAACTAATTTATATCTCAATGATATAAAGGAAGAACAAGTGAGGTCTGCAATTTTCTTAACGATTTTTGTTTATGAAGATATGAAATGGAAAAAAAATGATACTCATGTTCTCAGAACGGTTTCGAAAATATTGGTATCATTAAGAAACTGAGGTATTTCTTCCTCAACATTAGTATATTGCTTTTACCACTGCACTGTATAATACTTTGTACTCCCACATATAATCTATAATTGTATTTAAACTTTCGGGTAAGCCCAACATGTAGATTTTAAAGCGAATATATTGGCTAAGAAAAAATGTTGGAGTTAGAACTAGTTAATTTTTGTTGTCTTACTATAAGCCCTTATTTATCAAACTGAAAATTTTACCCATTTATCAACTCTATGAACACAATCTTGGCATGTCTGTACTTCTATTTAGCAAAGAATTATTACCAGAATTATTTAGTGCATCACTCATAAAGAATATGAATATTCATATTTTACAATACTGGATTTACATCAGACGGGCGAGTTCAACATGGCAGACCTGATTTTCCTCACTCACTCAGAATCTGTCAGAGACCCCAAACTTTGGAATTTAGCACAAGATAGTGTTTGATTTTGAATTGATTCAAGGAGAATTAGCAAGATTTAGCTTATTTCTGAATACAACCTGAAAATCCTGCTGTAAATAAAATGACATCTTGACTTTTCTTTTAAAAAGTACATTTTACTAAGTAATCATATTTAGGCACTTCCCTCTTCACCGCCCTTGGGGCAGTATGAACTATTTTTGTTCCACTCTGGAATCATAAGTCTTAATAGAATCTTTTTTATATGAAAACTTTTCGTGATCCCTCCGAAAAAAAGACTCATTTATAATGTTTTTTTTTTATTTGAAATTCATATTTATTCTTCGCGTGTATGCATAGACTCTATAATCCATCAGACTTTTTAATGCAAATTTATGGAATAAATACGCAGTGATATCACAAGTATTCATCCCGTGCATCTTTTCTTGATTGACATGTGGGGAAATGACTTGTATATAAATTTGATATTGTGTATGTTCGTGTTTAGGCTGTGGGGAAGAAGAGGGAAAACTTTGCTCAAAGTTGTCACTAATAAACCATTGTTTCTGGTCAGTTTTCTTTTTGATTTCTTTCATTATATTGATTATAGTTATGTATCATTATTTATATGTATATGTATGTATGTGTGTATGTATATGTATACAAATGCATACACGTGCAATACATGTATAAATGCATATTACATTCATATATTAGTGCATATTACCATCATTACACATGTCTTTAATCACTATACTTGAAAATGATAGTTAAGTTTGGTTATTATATTTCAGAAGATTGGTGTTGTATTATTGTACAGTGATATACGACATTGCGTTATAATATCACACTTATTACATCATGGCCCATTATGTCATCTAGACAATTATTGTTATGAATGTTCTGTTGGTAAATCCTGATGAAGGCCATTAAAGGCCGAAAATTCGATTAAAAGGAGAAGAAGAGAGCAAAGCCAGTCTAAAATCTAATTTCTTTCGCTGTATAATATCCACAATCAGGCACGCGTACGTTTCGGGCGGGAACGATCTCTCACATAATATATGTATGATTTGTAATGTATGCATGTAGATATATACCTTTTTTATTCATAAGCCTATATGAGCGTCTGTATATGCATTTTTAAATAGGTGAGAGAGAACTCGAAAAGAAATAGAATTCAATTTTGTTCTATTCTTCTTCTTTCCAACTCGCATTCCTACAAATTGGGAACCTCTGGATTAGCAATAACAACATTCTATATCTTGCTACAGGAAAAGTAAATTTCCAACCAAGTGATAGAATAATGGACCAGCAGCTATGTAGAAATCACCTTACAAAGAACGTATGTGTGAGAGACGCCTACAAGGAAAAAAAAATAAAATGCAGGCTGCAATGGCAGACTGGAACAGACATGTTAACAGTTCATGGACTTCCTGGGCTTTTTATAGCAGATACGAAACTCTAATCAAATAAATTGAAATTGTCTACCACAACAACAAACAATCCCCCACCTCCCATATCCTGCTTTGACACACATTTGTGTGTGTGTGTTTGTGTGTGTGTGTGTGTGTGTTTTCTATCGTCGGGCAAAATGAATCTCAAGGTCTTGCTGATGATTAATGAGTATTGTGATCCATAAAACCCTACTCTACATATTGATGGGGTAGGCAGATAAAGAACATAATGGACTGTAAGAGAACAAACAAAATAAAACAAAAAGGGGGGACAATGGGAACTCGAAAGCCGGTGCACAGTATCATATTACAAATATATATGGCGCGTGACAAAATAACGAAGACCTTCACTATTTATAGAAAGTACAGTAGCAGAGGTTACTTTCGTGGTTTTTGGAGCATGCATCTTAGCGTTTTAATCCCCCAGTATCAACTGTCATATGAAGAGTTTGTTCGCAAAAACCGATAAGTCCATATTTGCCAAATGGAGATATTTGCGATTAAAGGTCAAAAAAATATAGAGAATAATAAGAAAAGTTTGCTTCTTTTGACCATAACTTCAAAAGTGTACCTTTATAGGTAGTGACCAATATATCATTTAAAAGGTATAATTTTGTACTTTATGACAGAGACCGTACTTCAAAATCTTCAAAAATGGACTTATCGGTGTTTGCGAACAAACTCTTCATATTTCTTTCAGATGAGGATGATTGCATAACAACAAAATTCTTCTCCTTTCATTTATCAACAAGGATAGTTTGTTTGAAACCAGTTAATGGCAATGTCCCTTTATTGCCTGGGCATTGTGGATGAGAAATTTTCAGGACTTCATGGCTTGTCATGACATTGTGTAAAGTAGCCACGAAATCATCCATACGAGTTTATGAAACCTATTCAAAGTTCAGTTAATTATTGCTTTTTAAATATACGTCCATTCACATGACTTTTATTGTGAGTTTTGTTCAGTGCTAACGAAAAAGCAAAATCCCAAAATTAGACACAAGAAAAATAAATATTCGTCTCTTCCACCTAAATCACTGTAGCCTAATCATTTAGGTCTTTGGTCACACATACACACACACACACACACACACACACACACACAAATACAGTACGTGATTACATGAGTAGATATTACGAGCCAGGTTTTTGTAGGAATAATTCCGGTGATCTGAACATGTCGAAATTGGGGCACACTCCAACGTCCCTCCTTGTACCTCTTCATTTTTGTAATTAATATTTTGTGTGGTTATGTTTTATGTTTTATGGACCCGAAGCAAGCACATGTAAAGATAAGCAGGTCTACATTCACAGTGTACCACGTAATAAGTGTCGTTTATTATATCGAATTATGTTTTTGATTAACTCAACACCATCAGACTGATCATAACACTTTGCATAAAATGTAACATGATCTAAAAAAATTCATCACCTCATGTTCTCACGGAAAATCATTACATTGCTAGTACGTACGGAAAGGGAGGGTTCCGTCGCATTGCCTCAAATTTTACTGGGCCTGAAATCCAACTATTGGCAAAAAAGTCCCACGCGTCCCCCCCCCCCCCCCCCCTGTTTTGCCGAAATTGTGCGTTGGAATTACTATGGTCCCCCAAACTCTTCCACTTTGTTGAAGCAATCCTCTTGTAATGTGGTACTCATTTCTCCCTTTAATTCCAGGCTTTGAGCTGTAAGATCCTTGATGTTGTTTTTGGTAATCCTAATCCTTTCCGATAACAATGCTTTCCTTGATTTAGTGACGATGTTCTCCGCCTATTGCGTGTCCATCGGGCTCTTGGTGTTGAGACTGACCGGAATCCATTTTTCCCTTTTGCACCGTAGGTTGAACACAGGGTGATTGCGTTGCTGCGACAATTTCCTCTCTAGTCTACGCGATCCCATTCTCTCACTTTCCGGACTGTAGGCTGTCCAAAATCATCCCTCAAATCGCTGAAAAGATTATTATATCGTATATCATTCCTCAACACATAAGATCCCATTCTCTCAGATCGGCGTGCGCCATCTACGTCGGCTAGTGGGAGGACTCTCTCACAGCGTTCGATCTGAAGAAGCCTACAGATCAAGTAGGCGAAAGTCTCAAGAAGCAATGGTAATTTCGCAACTGATTGTGACAAAGTGAATTTTTATCGAGAATTTATCAGATGAATCTCTTCAGCGATTAGTAGGCCTACGACGATTATATGACATTTTCACTGTTGCCTTTCAAGTGGTGAAGACCTGCATTTCACTTTCAGAACATGGATGAACCCAGGCGCAGTCTTTACCTCCGGTCGAGATATATTGTGGAGATTCAAAAGGTAAGTAGGCCCTACAGGGATTATCCGACTTTTGTCATTCCTGTTCATGTTGTATTATCCTTTTGCAAATGCAGCTCGTAACACGGTAATTTGTGAATTTGTAAGTGAAATTTAACTATTAAGAATAAAAAATGGGAGTTTTCTTTGTAACACCTCTATATATATATATATATATGGGTCAGAATTTTGAACGATGTACAATTGAGCCAAAACAAGGTAAAATTTAAAAAGTAGGAAACTCTCCAAATTATTAATCTTACCTGAAAGAGTATAACTCAAGCTTTAATATGAACCCAATTATACTAGGATTTGCCCAGAGGAACAAGTTTTATTCACCGCTGAAGTTTACCATGTCCAGAGCAGCGAACGTCCGTGAGGAATAGTACAGCACATACACTTGAATACCATTTAACATAGTTTGCAAAGACCTGATTCAGTTCAAAATCCTAACAAAATATCTTAAGGGACATGTGTACGTGCTTGCAGAATATTAAGCTTGTACTCTTAACCTGTACGTAATGGTAGACAACTGATGATTTAACTAAATTCGTCGTTTCTGTTGAAATATTGCTCTTCCGCTAAACACTTTCTCCACTTTACGCGCATTTTACAGAAACTCAATATTTTGACCTCTTATTTCACTATCCCATACTTCAATCCTCACTCCCAAATAATAACATACCTTTTTAAGATGTATCTGATCTAGGCAGTCTCTATAACCCAACGAACATAGCATAGTTTTCATCACGGAGGTTCGCATGTAGCTCACGGACGTTCGGAACAAACAAGATGCAGCTCTCCTGAGTTGGAAACGCATTCTACTTACAACAAACAGCAATTTCATGTCGAGAACAAACTCCTCTGCAAAATCCTGAACAGATATTACCAATTCTCAATTACATAAGCTTGTTTATCTTCTCATACTGAGGAATTAAAGAAAACAATTTTCCATCTCTCGTAAATGAACATACCAACGTACGTGTAATCTCAGTGACGTAGTTCATCCTTGAGAACGAATATATTTATCAAAATTTCTTTATCATGAAGTAAAGATTCAGGTCCTAAATTTGTTATCTAAAGTCTACAAGGCAAAATTTGCTTATAACGAACATGGTCACAGCTAAAATTATGACAAAGAATTAACATAGAAAGACACAGAAATGTGCTCCGTTATAGAAATACGTTGTTTAGCTGGGGAGGACAAACGAATACGTTGTGAAGAAATCCCTCTATGTTTGCTCCTTGTGTTACACACAGTTACCGAGGAGAATTTGTATTATTATATTAGTCAGAAATGATATTAATAGGTTCGATACTGCGAAGTTTCGTCATAACAAGACACAGTAAGTCCATATTACATGGATGATGTTTGTGACTTCGATATTATACACTATGGTTTGTTATAACAAACATGTTGTAGCGCGTCATTTCGGAGGCTCGTTATTCATACAGTTTGTCAATGCGAAAATTGATAGAGTTCGTACAATTATGAAGCTTTTTTATTCGGTAAATGATAGGAATCTCCGAAGGTTAATCGAAAGGTTTATTAATCGGAACATGAAAAATCATGTTCGCTTATCCAAATGTGGGGAAACAAGTTAACAACTAAAATCCTCCAAATTTCAAAACCTCATAATAACCGTTTTCACCTTAACGAATATCAGGCCCTTTCCACTTTTAGAAGAACGGACCTAAAGATAATGATCATTAATATTTATTTTTCGAACTAACAAACTTTCGGAATAAGAAAATTTTTAATAACAAACCTCCTTAATTAACTACAAACTTTTTTTTCATTTTCGGAATAACAAACCTTTGGACATCGGAGTAAAGAATCTTAGGAAGAGCGAACGTATCAAAGTGTAACCTTAAACCTATTCTTGATCATAACTTTTTTTTAAATGTGTTTTCAAAGTAAGCACAAAAGCACAAAAAAATTGACGATCTCTCTGTCTCTTAAATGTAAAATGAAAAAAAAAGTCTTGGAAAGAATTACAAATGAACATTGCTTTTCATTGATGAGTATAAAACAAAACCATGTGATTATAAGCGGAGGATTTGTTTGTTTTCATCCGACAATAATTGTAAACTGCATTATTTTTGTTCGCTTGTGACGGCATTTCGATGAATAAAAAACGTAAACAAACAAACAAAAACTTCTCCAGAGGAATTTGGTACGACGGGAGTGCACTGGCAATTCTTTTCTCTGTGTGTTGGAGCTCGATCCCTTCTCTGTTTCTCAGTCATTTTTATTCAACTGCTTACACGTCCTTTTGAAACTTTTCCATTTTTTATTCAACACATGCCCATTACAGACTTCTTCCGTCATTATCCTGCATGTGATTACGTAGCACTTTTCGGATTTATTTTGGTTTGTTTTGTTTTGTTTCTGTTTTCTGTTTGGTCGCAGCATGTCCAGGCTATTGAGGGAATGAGAGAAAATCGTCATGAAGAGAAAAATAAGAATGAATTAAGGCATTTAATATCATGACAATTACAGCGAACGTCCGTTATGGAGACCAAAACTGGATGTGTTCTGTTTGAGACGCCAGCTACCATACTCAAAAGATAAACACTTGGCGCACCTGTCACTAAAAAGTGGCACTGATCCTCTTTCTCCTACTATGTAATCCATTGACTTATTCTACCAACGAACATCCGTGACCAAAACGTTTTCCTTTTGTTATTACAAGTAAATTGAGTGCTGAACATTATTCACTTTTGGGTATGAGCGGCTCGGTGATTTGGTAATATTTTCAACTAACATTAACTTTATGTGCAGTGATATATTTGTAATTATCAGCAATTTCCTTTCTCGGACAGAACGTCCGTGAGCGAAACTTTCAGAACGTGTAACAGTACAAATTGTCTCCAGATCCTCATTAGAAAGAAATTTAAATGCACAGAAATTACAGATTACGCAAAATTCCATTTTCCTACAACTTTGTTTTCAGTGATTAGCTGTTTTTGTACACTGTAAAAACATCGGTGTTAGATTTAACACCACGGGTGTTGAATCTAACACCGATCAAACTTCAATAAAGGACCACACCCACAGGTGTTAAAAATGCACTGTGATGGTGTTGAAAAGTGTTCACCTGACACTTCGTGGTGTTAATTTGACACTGTACCTGGTGTTATTTTGACACTGTACTGGTGTTAATTAAAAAATGACACCACATGGTGTTGATTTGATATTTGTTGGTGTTAATATCAATGGTTTAACACCCGTCCAGCTTCAATAAGAGACCACACCAGCTGGTGTTACTTTGGTATAAATTCATTTTCACATTTTTTTCAAAAATCTAGTATTTTAATGTAAAATTCTTGATCGTCTTGTTTAAATTAAAAATCAACAAGAAGTGCAGTTACTAACAAACTCTTCAAAAAACAGTTTAAAATTTGGAAATGACACCCGGAGGTGTTAATTTAACACCATAAATGAGCACCGAAAATTTAACACCAGCTCGGTGTTCACTATTTAACACCGGACTTTTTGCAGTGTATAATTAGAGGGAAAACAAGCGTAAAATTGTGAGTAAATTTTCAACTGTTTCTTCATCATGATCACATAACGCCTTAAAAATTCTGAAACTACTGCCCTAAACTCATTGTTTACTTTGTAAAACTTTATTTGTGACTATTGGAGCTAAAAGTTTTAAAGAATACAGGACACTTTTGGGACAAGTTATCCCCATCGAAGGGATTGCGTACGTCACGGACGTTCGCTGAAATTGTCACGGACGTTCGTTCTACTGATAGGGTCATGTTCCCGGACGGATAACTAATCGGCAGAGAGTACCTAGCCTTCCTAACTCTGTCAAAAATTTGAAAAGGTATTGTCGATGCAAATTATAAGAAATTTGACATCCTTACAACATATGTATTGCTCAGAGGGGGATCAGGAGGTGAATTTTGAGAGAAAATATTATATTAATTATTTGCTTGGTTTTCGGTGAATTGCATGGTCCAAAAACTGCGGACAAGCCTCAGTCCGCTCCAAAAATAACATACAGCTCCTCGGCTAGAGAGCCAAAGGTAAAATGCACCTTCGTCATCAAAGTAAGATGGTGTCCCACTCGAAAACGTTTTAATCATCACGGACGTTCTTTTTTTCTCGGAGGTTCGTCTAAAAATATAATTTCGGCTCCTATTTGACAAAGGATGGACAGAAACTCAAAACAAACATATTATCGTTTGGCTAGATCTTAGTTGATTACGACTCAGAACAATATCACCAATAGCGTTTAATGGGATACGATCTTTATTAGAAAATAGCGGAAGCACGTTCCATGACGAAAACTGAGTATAATTTTGCATAAAAGAATATTACGTCCCATGTACAGCCAGCAGACGTACAATTTTTGCAGGATATGTTCATTAGGTGGAACACCAAATTTTCGTACACGTTACAGTTGGTACGACAAAGTAGAATTTGCAGCAGCGATAGAAATAAAAGCACCACGGACGTTCGCCTGTTTAGGACTTTGATATTTCAATTGTTCTCTGTGATTTTATACGTGCTCATATAGTTCTTATAATGTTGTGGTTCATACCCATGATATGTCAGATCCAGAACATGGTCAGATATTAGATGCCACGTATGCTTAAATATGCACATCATTACTTTGAAAAACAAAAATTATTGTGAAAATAGCGTTTTTACCGTATTTTTACGCTTTAAGTCCTTGTCAAATGAAAAATATCAGGCAAAAGTCAACCAAACCATATATTTCCTGAAAGGAAATTTACCAATCTTTGAGATGACATGAAAAAATCTGGTTTCTTAGATCATCCTGGCGTGTTCTAAGGGAAAGAATGTCATAAGGTGCGAAAATGGGCAATTGTACATCGTTCAAAATTCTCACCCATATATATATATATATATATATATATATATATATATGACCCTGCACCTCAAAACAAATAAAAAGTCGCCAGACATGAATTTTTAGTTAAGACCATCCTGAAAGAGCAGACTTTAAGTTTTAAAATGATGTTTAACTCAAATCAAATGGACTATTCTAACCTATCTAAATATTGGAAAGAAAACACACACTCAGAAAAAGTGTGAACTGAGAAAAGAGGCTCTGAAGTACAGTGTCTATTCAAGCGCTTAATCTTTACCAAACCGTGCTGGCTGTGCGATGAATGGGACGAAAAACGGGAAGTTAACCACCAGAGCAACAACAATGAAGGGATTATCACAGAAATTTAATGCCTCATTAACACATTCTGTCCATAATTAATGCCACATTTCAAAGCAGTAGCACTATCCTTTCAAAAGTTATTAGAGTTGAAAGTGAAGAGTGTGGACAAGGTTTTTCAGAAATGAAAAAGGGATTCTAAAGACACACCTAATCACATTATTCTACCAAAAATGTTCGAGATAAACTGCTAGAAGAACACACTTTCCTGCCCGTTTTATGATATCAAATTTTAGCATAATGTAAAAGAAGACCCGCTCTTTCAGAAAATATGAAAAAAGTCAAGTTCGCCTAGGTTGACCCATTTTACTTATTTTCAGTCCTCACGCAGAATCAGTGTATGCGACTTTATGTTCGTTTTGAGGTGCACGGTCACATATATATATGACTCTGCATCACAAAACCAACAAAAAGTCGCCCAACATGAATTTTTAGTTAAGGGCAGATTCTAAAAAAAAACAGACTCTAAGCTTTAAATCCATGTATAACTCAAATCAAATGGACTTCCCTGACCTACCTAAATACTGAAAAAAGCGCACACTCTGGAAAAGCGTGAACTGAAAAAGAGGCTCTGAAGTACAGGGTCTATTCAAGCGTTTAATCTTTACCTGGATGTAAATCTCCGGTTCAACTACAATGAAGGGATTATCAGATAAAGCTGAATTTAAGCATGTATTATTACAGCACATTCTGTCTATTATTAAAGCAGTCAGGTATCTCTCTCTTCAAAATTTATTAGACTTGAAAGTGGAGAGTGTGCAGACGAGTTCAAAAAATGAAATGGGGCTTCTAAGACATACCTGATCATTCTACTCCATTATGCCCCCCGCACAAAAAAGGTAGTAGAAAAACTGCTGAAAATACACTTTCCCATTCATGTTATGATCCCAAAGTAAAGAATAATGTAGAAGGATAGCTCTTTCAGAAAATATGAAAAACTCGATATTGACTTAGTTGACCCTTTTCACCTTTTTTTTGTGTGTCCTCACGTAAAATCAAATGGGTGCGACTTTTTGTTGGTTTTGTGATATTAATATACATATATATATATATAGTCCTACATAGACATTAATAAATATATGAAATTAAATGCAAAAACCGATTCATCCATTTTATCAACTTGAGATATTTTACATTCTGTTAACTTACGTTTCTGCAGTTATTACAAAATCCTCTGCTTATACATTGTATACGATTTCCTCTGTTTATTTGATGGAAATAGAAATATATTTGAATTTCAATTTGAATATTGAAGATGCTCCAACACAAAGAAAATGATCGATATGTATGTGATCATTTTAATAACATCTTCACAACTATTTCTTGTTATGTAACGAGTGCAGTATCACTGAAAGATATATTTTTCTCTATTTCGTGATAACTTTACATAAATCACTTTGAAAATGGCGTTTATTGTTTATTCCGTTCTAAGCGTTAATGTAAAAAAATATATATATTTGAGAAGTTTTCTTTAGAGTAGTGACAAAAACACTTCACATATAGTGTACCATGTATACTTCTATCTATAACAATCTTTTTCATGCAGGCCATTATAAACCTGTGGGTCGTTGTCTTCATTCTAACATTCCCGTTACCAGGTGAGCACAGACCAGCACCTGTCCACATGCATCAGTTTAATCAAATAAACGAATATGTCTCCGTCAACATAGTATTCGACTATATCGTTATGGCCTTTCGGAGATAATTGGTTTTCAGTAAAGGTTGCTGCCGGCAGATGGGAATTTTGTGTTTTTGTTTTTTTTCATTCACATTCATCCAGTGACCTTTTTCTTCAACCAATAGGCTAATGGTGAAAAGTCTGTTACAGTTACTGTCTTACAGACAACAAGAAGAGTGTTCATCTAATTTGGAAGCTGTTGTTGCAGCTGCATTTCCCTCACCATTTTCCTCGATTAAGAATGGCTTTACTCTGTTACAGCTCCATGCTTTTGTGAGCATATGTCTGTGTCTCAGTGAAATAGATACGTGTAATTGAGTGCCATGAAAGTGTTTATGTGTGATGAAGGCTGTAAGTAAACGCGATGAGTAAACGACTGCAATAAGGCGATAATTATAGCATTATACCCGATATCTCGAGGCGATTTGAGTAAAGCTTTGACAAAAAAGAATGCCAATAGACAAAATAGCTTTTGATGTGTCTCGTTTGGCTATTGTGAGCCACAACTTTGATTTGCAATTGACTAAACTTGTAACAATAACAGAACTGACAGCTGACTAAATGACAGTGTTTCAACATTGATGAGTTCCATGACAAATATGGAAAGGGACTTTCCTTGTGCCTTTTTTTTTTTCCTTCTTTCCTCTGTGTACCTGGAGCAACAACTCTAAATTTGTTTATGTGCATGTATTGTATTCCTGGCGCACCGAGCATTCTTTCTCCAAGCGCTTGAAACTTCCAGGCTTTGTTCAGTTCATTTTACTCGTTCATTGCATATGTACTACATCTAATTCTTATTTATTACGTAACGATTGATATTTCAGCGCACTCGATTTTCTGTTTGATTATTGTTATAATAGACTAAGGTGGTAATTGAGAATTCACTGCCCGATAAGCCCCATGACAAGAGTGTAGAAAGGAATCCCTCTACTTCTTTTTGTCTTTATATACCAACATCAAGAACTCCAAGTTTGTCTTTGTGTATTCTTAGTGCTCAGAGTATTCACTCTCTATTCGCTTGAGACTTTCAGACTTTGCTGCTTCTCTTTTTTGTTTTGGTTTTTTTTTCTCTCTCTCTCTTTCATTTAATGTTCATGTTCAAATTATTATCACGTAAGACCGACCGCCTTTCATTTAAGTGTGGTTATTCAGGTGGTCTTAGGCTATTTGAGAATTCGGATGTATCCGAGAGTTCACTGCTCCAATGACAACCTCAATGGCCTCAAATAAGAATAGCATTTCTGAAGTCAAGTTGAAGTCAATAAACACAGGTCCCGTATTTGTTATCCTTTTATGTAGATATCATGACTATAGGGACCACACCTTTTATTTGAATATTTTGAAAAAAAATGGCCTGATGTTGCTGTTCATCTTTCTTTTTCTATTCCATATGGGCCTCTGTGTATTACAGTTGTGTATTGCCATTGATCCACCTTGGGTTATTGCCAGACATCCAGTAAAGCTTTGAAAGCAACTTTGAGAAAGCTGATTTTTTTTTCACACACTGTTCGTTAGTTTTAAAATAAATAAGCTATAATCAGTAATTTTTTTACGTTAAGAGCAAACAACTGTGGGTTTGAATTTAAAATACTCGTTAATGTTTGATTTCAATCGGTTGTGTCGGTTGGTTGTGCTTCGACTTGTTCGAGTTGTACATCTTTACCAAAACGTTATGTACATTTGTGGAAAATAGTCTTCCATAGTATTGTGAGATCCCTGAGAATAGCTTGTCATTTTTGTTCTTGTTTTCTAAAACAATGTCATCTTATTTGACTATGCTCTATAGGAGCACTGGACAACTCATGTCACGGGCAGGCTGACTTCCAGATACAATGGCGGATCCAGAGAAGACTGCACCGGGCGCACGCTCCCCTCCCCCTTGTAATTTTTGTTAAGACAAAAGACATAAAAAGAAAACTGCAAATTTCTGGATCCGCCCCTGGAATATATCATTGTTACTCTGGTACAGGCATTGAACTCAGAAATTAACAATTGGACAGGTCTCTGTATAGTGTGTGCTCGTTACGAAACTTCGTTAACATGATGATGTGTGAAGTGAGATGTAAATGACATCATTATTCGGAGTCTATCTTGCCTGACCAGTTTTGACATACTTTTCTCGGGGGGGGGGGGGGGGGCAGGGAGAGCGATGTTTGGGTTTAGCCTTTCGGAAATGTACCTTGGTCACGAGTCTATAGGTATGTGTTTTTGTGGTGTTTGTCTTGTTCTTGTCTACTGTTCTTGCTCTCTTGTAATTCTCGGGTATTTACGTTGTTTTCTTTCTTATTCCTACTTCTACCACTTTTTCTGTTCCTTCCTCCTCCTCATCCTCTTACATTCTTTCATGCTCTCTCTTATCTCATCCTCCTGCGGTCTCTGCCATGCATGCTCGAACTCACACTGGTGCTCGATGGCACCGAGTACGTCCTATCTCTTTCTGACTCCTAGATGACGCAAGTCGAAGACTTTGCTTTTTATTCATTAAACAGTGATGAGTTGTTTTTCTTTTATTTTCAGAAATAACACGGAAACACAGACAACTAATGACCCCTCTAGTAAAGATTATCAGTTACCTTTTAATTTCTATGAGGATAGTGTTAATTCTTGTCAGAATAAATCCAAGTTTGGAATATTTCTCAATTAACAATATCAAATCTGTGATTGAAGGTAATGATTGTGACAATAATTTGTCTTTAATGCATCTGAATATAAGGAGTTTGAATCATATTTATGATAATTAATCGCTTATTTATGGATGACGCTCATGGATCGTTTTGTAATGTAATAGGTCTTAGTGAAACATGAGCCACTCAGAGTTTTACTTCCATGCTCTCCGAGTTTATGATTTCATTCATAATAGCAGAAATCAGAGAATGGGCGGAGGCGTTGCTTTATATGGAAAACAAAATCTGGATTATGTTATTCATGATGAATTGAATTGTATGAGTGAAATTGTTGAATCACTTGTTATTGAAATTAAGGTCCCTTATTCAAAGAATATAATTGTGTCAGTATTACATAGACCTCCTAATTCAAATATTTATGATTTCTTTGATTATGTACAATCCCTACTATCAAACCCAACATTTAATAATAAAGATTGTTTTCTTATGGGAGATTTTAATGTTGATTTGTTGAAGTTTCAGACTTTAAACATTGCCCAAAATTTTCTGGATATAATGACTTCCTCGTCTTTTTTATACCGCTTATAACAAAACCAACTCGTTATGTAACCAATCACTCTGCAACACTTATCGACAATATATTTTGTCACATTAGCCCTTTACCTGCCTCCGGAATTATTCTATCAGATTTATCTGACCATGCATTATCCCATCTTCACTTATATCCCCCTTAACCGTAGAATTTCTTTAAAGCCTCCTGTGGTAAATTTCAGGAAAATAACACCTGACAAAATAGATTTGGTTACAAAACGAGTTAAATACAGTGGACTGGACCGATGTATATGATAATGAGGATCCAACTGAAGTTTATGATTTGTTTAAGCAAACGTTAATTTCTATTTTGGATAAACATGTTCCCATCATTAGAAAAAAAATGTAACAATTACAAAAGATATCCTAGGCTGCCTTGGATATCTAAATTTTTGTTGCGATCGATTAACCGTGAGAATAATTTGTATTACGTTGATAAAATTAAACCCACTCTGCAATCTCATAATAACTATACTTTATAAAAGAATGTTCTCACGCAAGTAATACGGTGCGAGAAACGTAAATATTTTATTAATCAGTTATCTTTGTTTAAACAAGATATTCAAAATACGTGGAAAACTATTAATACAGCTATTAATAAAAATACGGAGAAACCACGTATTACCACAATCAAACATAATGATTTGATTAGCGATGATGCTTCATCCATTTCAAATATTTTCAATCAGTATTTCTCACAAATTGGCAATAATCTTGCTCACAATATTCCGGATAGCATAAGAATTTTTCAGATTTTTTTACAAACTCGTAATCCTAACTCATTTTTTTTTTGTTCCTTTAGAGAGAAATGATTTGTTAGATATTGCTCAGAATTTGAAAAACAAGAAAAGTGCCGGGCACGACAGTATTGATAATGTTCTATTGAAAAATATTATCAATTTTATTGTTCATACGTTGGTACACGTTTTTAACTTGTCTTTGTGTAACGAAGTTGTCCCTGAGGGTATGAAAATTTCTAAAGTAATTCCCATTTATAAAATATGGGGATAGGGAAGATGTTTGTAACTATCGACCTATATCTTTGTTGACTTCTTTTTCGAAATTATTTGAAAAACTTGTTCATTCTAGGTTATAACAGTTTTTGGATATCATAAAATAATTTCTGATTATCAGTTTGGTTTCCGGCAAAACCACAACACATCCCATGCAATACCTACCTTTCAGATAAAGTTTCAAAAGCTATTGATCAATTTCATCATACAATCGGCGTTTTCCTGGACTACTCCAAGGCCTTTGATACCATTAAGCACAATATACTTCTTTTATAAATTATCACATTATGGGCTTGGAGTGGTTCAGGGGTTACCTTTCTAACCGTTAATGGACATACATCAGTCACGTCAGTTAGGCAAAATGTTAGTTGTGGAGTGCCTCAAGGAAGTTTGCTTGGACCTCTGTTATTTATCCTTTACATTAACGACATGCCGAATTCATCAAGTATTCTTTCTTTTCTATTATTTGCTGATGATTTTAATGTTTTTGTCACATTCTGATCCTAATATGTTAATTGATATTTTAAATGTTGAATTGGATAAATTACTTCAATTGATAAGAGCAAATAAATTGTCAGTAAATAGAAAAAAAAAATAATGTATGATTTATAGTAACTCTTTGGAAAATGTACCAAGGAATTTCTATCTGTATGACACAGTTATTGAAGAAGTCCTCTTCAATCAAATTTTTAGGTTTGATTATTGACCGTTAACTCACTTGGAATTTACATATTGATTCCATAAGCCGTATTATTTCAAGAAATATAGGTGTTATAAATAAAGTTAAATTTGGTTTACCCAAAAAGTTCTTTTAATGTTACATTCATCTCTGATTTTACCTTATTTGAATTGTGGTATACTCGCCTGGGGAAACACACATTCTTCTCATTTGGAAAGACTACTTTTGTTACAGAAAAAAGCTCTTTGTATTATTTGCAATGAATCGTGGAGAAGTCACACTGAAGTCACACAATTAATTCCACTACATTGTCTCGATTCAAAATTTTGTGGAAAAGACACCTTTTCAACAGATTGAAATTAGGTACATGAATGTAGAAAATGAAATGAGGTAGCCATGTGTGAAGTGTGCATGCAAGTGTGTATGCGTGTGTATCTGTGAGTGTGTGTGTGTGTTGTGTTGTGTATGGGGGAGGTGATATACGTGTACGTGTCTGCATTTATTATGTTGTATAATTTGTACATATTATGTTATACTCCATATAAATATGTTACACCTTGCCATATACTGTAGTATATTCTGTAAAGGGGCCCCGACAACAAGCTGTGCTTCACTGGGGTCCCAAACCTATCATTATGAATTTTTGCAGTTATGTCTTGTACTTTTGTTATGTTTGATTTGGTTTGAATAAACTGTACTGAACTGAACTGAGCATAAATTCCTACATAGTTGAATGAGTCATATCCTAGTTAAAGGGGAAGGCTAGTAACTGATCAGTGGGAATCAGTGGAAATGCTGGAAGATGATTGTTCCAATCCTTATGGGATTCATTCAAGAGTTCATTGTATATCTAGACTATTGTTGTGTGAAAATGATTTGCTTCAGAACGGTCTCATATTCAAGTAATGTGCAGATTAATGCCCCGTCACTGACCAGGGACGCTAACCTGGAAGCATTAAACTGCACATTACTTGAATATGAAACCATTCTGAAGCAAATCATTTTCACACAACAATAGATATACAATGAGCTCTTGAATGAATCCCATAAGGATTGGAACAATCATCTCCCAGCATTTCCACTGATTCCCACTGATCAGTTACTAGCCTTCCCCTTTAACCCTAATTTTGAGCTTTCTTTTTTATTCGTTATACTCATTCTTTTCTGTTATCTATTCCTTTCCTACCACCCTACAGTATGTACATATACCTCAGTGATCCATCGCACCATGTGCCTCGCGTGTGCTGGTATAGACCCTTCATCTCTTCTCCTTCCTCGCCTTTTTCTGTCCTCTTGTCTCTTTCTGTTTCTTCTTTCAAAATAATTTCCTCGTTTCCTCTTTTTCCTTCGCTGTATTTTGTTTTTCTCTCTCTATCTGTCTCTTTACAAATGAGGTTGCTTGTGTTTGTCCGTCTGCTTGTTTGGTTGTTTGTATAGGTCTCTATGTGCTGTGCACTTTTTATATTATGTCTAGCTAATTGCTTTTTGATGTTATTTAGTCTTTATGTCCACGAGGAACTGCTAAATACAATCTTTGCTTTTTAGCATGTCTCCTCCATTTCCTGCATCTTTAGTTTTAATTCAATTTTCATTTACTTTTGTGATGCATAGTATTGTTAGATTCAACTTTATTTCCATTTCCATCAAATAAACATAGACATTATATACATTGCATATGTACAGGATAATTGTAATACTTACAGAACATAATTTGACAAGGTACACATGAAAATGAGAAGTAGATGCGACTACATCTTTGTTAATATATACATAAAGCGTATAATACAAGTCAACTAAGGATGAGGATGGAAGTGGAGGGTCCCACTAAGAAGCAGAGCTTGTACGATATGGGACCCTCAGAAAATACACAAGACAGCAATATAAAACAAAATAAACGAACCGATGTCAACTGACATCAAGATGATTGGGAAGAGAATAAGAAAGAAAAGCAAAAAAACAAAGAGAGAAAAAAAAGAGAAAAAAAGGGGAGAAAAGGGAAAAAACTACAGCACGTGCCATCGTGGACGCAAGCAGTCTAGATTCCATAATGTAAAATAAGTGATGAAATACAAGCTGGATTGAATATAATGCAAAACATTTTTTATACGTAATTATGTTGGTAAGAATGCAGGAGAAAGAGAAAATAAACACATCATTATATTTAGAACACAGACAGGGACATAATTAGGAGAACTTATGTAAAAAAAGAATGATGACTTGACTGAGATGATAAAGGGAAACTAACTCGGTTGGATGTTGTAAAATTTCAATAAAAATGATTTTAATTTAGTCTTGAAGGAATTCAGAGATTGAGCTGTCGTAATATTGTTGGGAAATGAATTCCAATACTTTGGCCCATCGTAGATGAATGTGTTTTGAGCCAACAAAGTTCTCAAAAATGGCAAATGGAAATCATTTGATCGCCGTGTTGGATAATTATGAATGGATGATTATGAATTATGTTAACTTCACGCATTTTTCTTTGTTACTACATTGTATTGATGTTGTGTTATTTTGTGTATGAAAATGTTGTTGGTAACAAAATAAAAGAAATGAAATGAAATGAAATGAACAAAACAACGGGATTTAAACGAACATTCGCACATCCCATAGTGTCCAGGACGAAATTGAAAACAAATAAAATAAAACATTTATTTATCTGGTATCTTCAAACCTTTGGAGAGTTAATGGAGCTAAAAAAAAAACAATCTCGGATCTACGAACCAGAAAAGTTTCAAACTAATCTAAGATTTGTTTGATAGATATTTTATTTTCTGCAAATCAATATACATAATTTACATAATCATGAACATGTAGGAAATATGCAGAGTAAATTTTCGTTTGACTTGCATAAACAACGATATAAAAGGAAATTAATGATATGATATACAGTATGCATGTCTATGCAGCAGAGATTACAATAACAATTGTAGTTAAGAAGCGATTACGCAGAGGGCCGCCATTATAAGCATTGCTTGAAAAGATGGCCGGCCCGAGGAAAAGGCAGGGGAGTAATACATTCGTAACAATACAAATTCTGCTGCGAAGATAGCAGAGGAAAGTAAACTCCGGTGTGTGATGATGGTGAACGTGCGTGCAGGTGCTTGAAAGTGCACAAGGACAGATAGGCTGGAATTTAGAATAATAGAATCGGTTTGCTGGGAGAGGGAACGATATGCAATGTTGCTATCGGGAGACCAACATTAGTCATATAAATTATTTGTTTTTAGTTCGTATTTGAAGTATACTGTGATAAAATGTTGCTTTCAATGAAAACAAGGAGGCATGCTGTTTCAACTCCTCAGGAAGGGTGTTCCATGTATCCGAACCGTGATGTCTGATCGACTTTTGAGCAAAAGAAAGCTTTGGATTACTTCAATGAAAATCATGGGAACGACGGGTAGGGTATGAGTGAATATGGTCCTTGGTTACTAGGGCTTCGAGTGTGTTTATGGGTCAGAATTTTGAACGATGTACAATTGAGCCAAAACAAGGCAAAATTTAAAAAGTAGGAAATTCTCCAAATTATTCATCTTACCTGAAAGAGTATAACTCAAGCTTTAATATGAACCCAATTATACTAGGATTTTCCCAGAGGAACAAGTTTTTATTCACCGCTGAAGTTCACCATGTCCAGAGCAGCGAACGTCCGTGAGGAATAGTACTGCACATACACTTGAATACCATTTAACATAGTTTGCAAAGATCTGATTCAGTTCAAAATCCTAACGAAATATCTTTAGGGACACGTGTACCTGCTTGCAGAATACTAAGCTTGCACTCTTAACCTGTACGTAATGGTAGACAACTGATGTTTTGTCTAAATTCGTCGTTTTTGTTGAAATATTGCTCTTCCGCTAAACACTTTCTCCACTTTACGCGCATTTTACAGAAACTCAATATTTTGACCTCTTATTTCGCTATCCCATACTTTAATCCTCACTCCCAAATAATAACATACCTTTTTAAGATGTATCTGATCTAGGCAGTCTCTATAACCCAACAAACATAGCATATTTTGCGTCACGGAGGTTCGCGTGTAGCTCACGGACGTTCGGAACAAACAAGATGCAGCTCTCTTGAGTTTTAAACGCATTCTACTCACAACAAACAGCAATTTCATGTCGAGAACAAACTCCTCTGCAAAATCCTGAATAGATATTACCAATTCTCAATTATATAAGCTTGTTTATCTTCTCATACTGAGGTATCAAAGAAAACAATTTTTCCATCTCTCGTAAATGAATGTACAAACGTACGTGTAATCTCAGTGACGTAGTCCATCCTTGAGAACGAATATATTTATCAAAATTTCGTTATCATGAAGTAAAGATTCAGGTCCTAAATTTGTTATCTAAAGTCTACAATGCAAAATTTTGCTTATAACGAACATGGTCACAGCTAAAATTATGACAAAGAATTAACATAAAAAGACAACAGAAATGTGCTCCGTTATAGAAATACGAAGTTTAGCTGGGGAGGGCAAACGAACTCGTTGGGAAGAAATCCCTCTATGTTTGCTCCTTGTGCTACACACTGTTACCGATGAGAATATTTTGTATTATTATATTAGTCAGAAATGATAATAGGTACTGCGATGTTTCGTCATAACAAGACACAATAAGTCCATATAACTTCGATGGATGTTTGTGACTTCGGTATTATACAATATGGTTTGTTATAACAAACATTTTGTAGCGCGTCATTTCGAAGGCTCGTTATTCATACAGTTTGTCAATACGAAACTTGATAGAGTTCGTATAATTATGAAGCTTTTTTATTCGGTAAATGATAGGAATCTCCGAAGGTTAATCGAAAGGTTTATTAATTGGAACATGAAAAATCATGTTCGCTTATCCAAATGTGGAGAAACAAGTTAACACCTAAAATCCTCCAAATTTCAAAACCTCATAATAACCGTTTTCACCTAAACGAATATCAGGCCCTCTCCACTTTTACAAGAACGGACCTAAAAATAATGATCCTTGATATTTATTTTTCGGACCAACAAACTTTCGGAATAATACAATTTTTAATAACAAACCTCCTTAATCAACTATTTTTTTTTCATTTTCGGAATAACAAACCTTTGGACATCGGAGGAACGAATCTTAGGACGAGCGAACGTATCAAAGTGCAACCTTAAACCTATTCTTAATCATTACTTTGTTTAACATGTGTTTTCAAAGTAAGCACAAAAGCACAAACAAATTGACGATCTCTCTGTCTCTTAATGTAAAATGAAAAAAAAAATCTTGGAAAAAATTACAAATGAATATTGCTTTTCATTGATGAGTATAAAACAACACCATGTGATGATAAGCGGAGGATTTGTGTGTTTTCATCAGACAATAATTGTATACCTCATGATTTTTGTTCGCTTGTGACGGCATTTCGATGAATAAAAAACATAAACAAACAAACAAAAACTTCTCCAGAGAAATTTGGTATAACGGGAGTGCACTGGCAATTCTTTTCTCTGTGTGTTGGATCTCGATCCCTTCTCTGTTTCTCAGTCATTTTCATTCAACTGCTTCCACGTCCTTTTGAAACTTTTCCGTTTCTTATTCAACACATGCTCATTACAGACTTCTTCCGTCATTATCCTGAATGTGATTTCGGATTGTTTTGGTTTGTTTTGTTTTGTTTTTGTTTTCTGTTTGGTCGCAGCATGTTCAGGCTATTGAGGGAATGAGATAAAAATCGTCATGAAGAGAAAAATTAGAATGAATTAAGGCATTTAATATCATGACAATTACATCGAACGTCCGTTATGGAGACCAAAACTGGATGTGTTCTGTTTGAGATGGCAGCTACCATACTCAAAAGATAAACACTTAGAGCACCTGTCAATAAAAAGTGGTACTGATTCTCTTTCTCCTACTATGTAATCCACTGACTTATTCAACCAACGAACATCCGTGAAAAAAACGTTTTCCGTTTGTTATTACAGGTAAATTGAGTGCTGAACGCTATTCACTTTCGGGTATGAGCGGCTCGGTGATTTGGTAATATTTTCAACTAACATTAATCTAATGTGCAGTGATATATTTGTAATTGTCAGAAATTTCCTTTCTCGGACAGAACGTCCGTGAGCGAAACTTTCTGAACCTGTAACAGTACAAATTGTCTCCAGAACCTCATTAGAAAGAAATTTAAACGCACAGAAATTAAAGATTACGCAAAATTCCATTTTCCTATATCTTTGTTTTAAGTGTTTAGCTGTTTTTTGTATAGTCAGAGAGAAAACAAGCGTAAAATTGTGAGTAAATTTTCAATTGCTTGTTCATCATGATCACATAACGCCTTAAAGATTCTGAAACTACTGCTTTAAACTCATTTCCTACTTTGTAAAACTTTATTTGTCGCTATTCGAGCCAAAAGTTTTAAAGAATACAGGACACTTTCGGGACAAGTTATCCCTATCGGAGGGATTGCATACGTCACGGACGTTCTCTGGAATTATTACGGACGTTCGTTCTACTACTAGGGTCATGTTCCAGGACGGATAACTAATCGGCAGAGAGTACCTAGCCTTCCTAACTCTTTCAAAAATTTGAAAATGTATTGTCAATGCAAATTATAAGAAATTTGACATCCTTACAACATATGTATTGCTCAAAGGGGGATCAGGAGGTGAATTTTCAGAGAAAATATTAATTATTTGCTTGGTTTTTGGTGAATTGCATGGTCCAAAATACTGCGGACGAACCTCAGTCCGCTCCAAAAATGGCATGCAGCTCCTCGGCTAGAGAGCCAAAGGTAAAATGCACCTTCGCCATCAAAGCAAGATGGTGTCCCACTCGAAAACGTTTTAATCATCACGGACGTTCTTTTTTTCTTGGAGGTTCGTCTAAAAATATAATTTCGGTTCCTATTTGACAAAGGATGGACAGAAACTCAAAACAAACATATTATCGTGTTGCTAGATCTTAGTTGATTACGACTCAGAACAATATCGCCAATAACGTTTCATGGGCTACGATCTTTATTAGAAAATAGCGGAGGCACGTCCGTGACGAAAACTGAGTATAATTTTGCATAAAAGAATATTACGTCCCATGTACAGCCAGCAGACGTACAATTTTTGCAGGATATGTTCATTAGGTGGAACACCAAATTTTCGTATACGTTACAGTTGGGTCAACAAAGTAGAATTTGCAGCAGCGATAGAAATAAAATAATCACGGACGTTCGTCTGTTTAGGACTTTGATATTTCATTTATTCTCTGTGATTTTATACGTGCTCATAAAGTTCTTATAATTTTGTGGTACATACCCATGATATGTCAGATCCAGAACATGGTCAGATATTAGATGCCACGTACCATTAAAAATGCACATCATTAGTTTGAAAAACAAAAATTATTGTGAAAATAGCGTTTTTACCGTATTTTTACGCTTTAAGTCCATGTCAAATGAAAAATATCAGGCAAAAGTCAACCAAACCATATATTTCCTGAAAGGAAATTTACCAATCTTTGAGATGACATGAAAAAATCTGGTTTCTTAGATCATCCTGGCGTGTTCTAAGGGAAAGAATGTCATAAGGTACTAAAATTGGCAATTGTACATCGTTCAAAATTCTCACCCTTATACATACATATGGCAGTTAGGTATGAATGTATATCATGGGCCTTCACAGTTTTTAGGCGATAAAATATGGGATCAGTGTGAGCCAAGAAATTTGAATGTGCGCATATACGAAGAGCCTTTTTCTGGAGAAAAAAAAAATGTGTTTAATTTAGTTTTGCTCCAGTTGCCCCATACGATATCGCAGTACATAACATATGATAGAAATAAATGGTTACATAACATTAAAGTTTGATCGTTAATTATGCATTTTATTCTTCTTAATAAAATACAAGATGCTTTAGATATTGCTGTTGTAATATTATGAACATGAGTATTCCAAGTTAGATTGCTATCTACGGTCGCTCCTAGGAACTTGGTTGAATGTTTCTCAGCAATATTTGTATCATCAATAGAAATGCTTTGAGGAAGGGTGGGTTGGGATTGAAACGTATGAAAGTGTATAAAACATGTCTTATCAATATTCAATCAAATCTTGTTGCTTCTAAACTATTTCGAGATGTTGTTGATTCCGTATTTAGTGTATCAACCAGTGTTACAATGTCCTTGTGGGAATAAAAAAAAAACATTGGTGTCGTCTGCAAATAAGATGGAGTTTAAACGAGGGGAGGAATCGATAATATCATTAATGTAAATAAAGAAAAAGATCTACAAACCAAAGAGGATTTGTAAACGAACTCACGATTGAAATTTTGGATTATAGACTATTGTATAAATGTTATGTATTAGGAGTAGGACATGTTAAGCCAGGGTTACATCAAAGCCGAATTCTCCCGAATAAATTGTGACCGATTCTGCCCGAATATGGTCTGAATCGGATGGATTCGGTGGATTCGGAACCTATTTGTCTCCGATTCGGGGAGCTCCCCGAATCAGAACAGAATCGCCAATCTGGCTATATTCGCGAGGCTATTCGGGCCATTCTGGGCGCTCAATCGACCTATTCGGCTGCTATTCGGCCGTATTTTGGCCTATTCGGCTCACTCGCCTGTATTCTGCTCTGTATTCGGGTAACGACTCGGATGGATTCGGGGAGGTATTCGGGGTATTCTGGACAGATTCGATTCTATTCGTGATATTCGGGACTATTTGGATAGATGATTCGGGCCGTTACTCCCCTAATGATACGAATATGCCCGAATCTGCCCAGAATGCCCCGAACACTGCCGAATGCCTCCCCGAATCCAACCGGATTCCATCCGAATCCATCCCGAATGTGGCTCGAATGAAATTTGTCGGGGCTACATTCGGGAGTAGTTTTGAGGGTATTCGGCTAGTTTTGAACATTTCAAAACGAGCCAAATCACTGCGCAAATGTCCGAAAGGAAATGTTCACACAAAATAAAACAAAAAAGAACACCACTGTTAATGTACACCTGTTTCTCTTCATAGCACTTAATTGATTGATTTACACTCGAGAAGATGGGCAACGAATGGGGTGGGGATGACCATGATTGTGTTATACATGTGTACCATGTACCTCCATGGTTATACCACTTAGTGATGATGACAGCAGTGGTATAGTGTGTACGAATGGGGTGGGGATGACCATGATTGTGTTACATCATGGAGGTACTTGTACCTCCATGGTTACATGTATACCACATAGTGATGATAAAAGCAGTGGTAGTGTTTATGAAAGACTGATAATAGTGGTGATGGTGGTGAAAATGATGATTGTAATGATGTGATGATGGTGGTGGTATAGTGATATGATGATGGTGATGGTGCGGACATCGATGGATGGTAACAATGATGTGAACATGCTCTTCTCTTTCCCTATTATTTCTTTGTCTTTCATTCCAATCCTCCTTTACTTCTCTTTCCTTATGTATTTCCTTGTTTTCTGTAATCGATTCTCTTCTCTCTCCCTATGTATTTCATTGTTTGTTCTTCCATCTATCCTCTTCTCTTTCCCCATGTCTTTCTTTGTCTTTCCTTCCATCTATCCTCTTCTCTTTCCCCATGTTTTTCTTTGTCTTTCCGTCCATCTATCCTCTTCTCTTTTCCTAAGTGTTCCACTGTTTGTCCTTCCATCTATTCGATCCTCTTCTCTTTCCCTATGTATTTCATTGTTTTTCCTTCCATCTATCCTCTTCTCTTTCCCTATATTTTTCTCTATGTTTCCTTCCATCTACCCTCTTCTTTTCCCTTGGCGTTTCTTTGTTTTTCCTTTCATCTGTCCTCTTCTCTTTCCCTTTGTGTTTCTTTGTTTGTCCTTCCATCCATCCTCTTCTCTTTCCCTATTATTTCTTTGTTTTTCATTCCAACCATCCTTTACCTCTCTTTCCTTATGTTTTCCTTTTTATTTATTCGATCCTCTTCCCTTTCCCTATGTATTTAATTACTTATCCTTCCATCTTTCCTCTTCTCTTTCCCTAAGTTTTCCATTGTGTCTCCTTCCATCTATCCTCTTCTCTTTCCCCATGTATTTCTTTGTTTTTCCTTCCATCTATCCTCTTCTCTTTCCCTTTGTGTTTCTTTGTTTGTCCTTCCATCTATCCTTTTCTCTCTCCCTATTATTTCTTTCTTTTCCTTCCATCTACAAATGTGTATTCTTCCTTAAACCTCGCACCTCTACCATTATTCTTTGCGCCAACTATCATACTTCATCTCTGAATGGAAACCTCCCTTAAACTTCGCACCTCCGCATTATTCTTTGCCACTAGCACTGGTATAGGTCAGTGTTCTTTGCACCTACTTTCATGTACACAATAACGTACGCATGTGACGTCAAACATGCATATTCATGACCGCCACTATGCAGTTTTGTTGTTGTTTTGTTGTTTTCATATTTAAGGCGCGTCGTTCATATATGAATATTTGTGCCTTTATCGTTATAACATCATTAATTTACATGTAACTAATTTCTCACGAAAAATACACTTTTTGCAATTATTTTTATGCGCGCTATATGTCTGCTGTTATTTGGTTGGGGCAAATAACTTCTGGTGCATGCTGACGGCCACATAACTCTGATCCGCCCGGCTCGTTACATTGAGCAGGCTTCTCGGTCGCGCACACAGACCTATCCCTCATTTGCCGCACTCAGGACCCTCTGCCCAACGCATATGTATGATGCACAAACAGACTCCCGAATGCGATATATAGACATCATGCTATCGATATCGAGCGTGGTCTTTGAGCAAGTCGCTCCGCGGAATAAAATTTGCCGATCTGACGCGTTAGTGGCATGGAAAAAAAAATCGCCGGGCGGGATTTAGTTTTTCATCATAGAGTGTACATGAAGCTAAAAAAACCACTGTTGTATTATTCGCTCTACCTTATCTGCTTATCTGTTATCCTGGTTTTTTTTTTCTATGAAATATTGTATTACTGTTGTCTGTAATGTCTACTGAATGTTATCGTTATATTTTGCATGTCGCCATATGTACTGAGTAATTACAGTTTGTACACTGTGCAAATGTCCGAAAGGAAATTAAATGTATGTTTTTACATGACAATGAATTAACTTAAATCTTTAATCTTGAATGTTGAAACTTCATTCTACTTCATTCATTGATTTTACCTTGAACATGGAATGGATTTTCATTTGAGCTATTCACTTCTCTTTACGACGGTTTGTGTTTAGGCCTTCCGTAACATCATTCCATGCATAATAGTTGTGAGACTGAAAACATTGTTATGGTAATCAAAATCATTCCTATGTGATTTGAAATTATGCAAGTGAAGTATGAATGAAAACACGGATATGTGGCTTTCTATTAAGTCGTCATGAGACATAGGTTTTTTGACGTGAAATCTTCTCTTCTCATCTCTAATTACCCTCGAAACATCTGGAGGACAAACATTCAACCTGGAATCTGGAGAGAGTGTCACCATCGTATCCCCTAATTTCCCACAACCATAATCGTATGACAGCAACACGGACATTACGTGGACGGTGTCTGTTCCAGAGGGCTGTGGCATGACTTTGCGCTTTGACAGTTTCAATACTGAAAGTTGTTGTGACAAGTTCACAATCAGGGACAACTCTGACTTCTCAGGAGTAGCCGATGAGTTCTCAGGGCAAATGGTCCCACCCACCGCACACTACGACTTCACCTCTGCCTTGATCAGGTTTTACTCTGACTTTTCAGTAACCGGAGATGGATTCGAGGCAGTCATTTCAGCAAAATGCACAGGTTAGGACATTCCTCTTTCAAAAGTTAGTGTCGAAGTTTATCTTTCTGAAAACTTACATAATGTCGATTTTACAGAGTGAGGGAGTGGGGGGCAGTGATTTGGCTCAGTTGTAGCGCGTAGAGCCACAATCCAAATGGTTTGGGTTGATTCTTACTGAGTTTAGCGGGGAAATATTGTGTTTAATTATGCTGTCCCCTCCAGTAAGAGACAAAAACAGTCTGTTCCTCGGCTATGACATAAAGTGGAGGTGATGCGTGAGTTGCCTTTTGTCAAGGCCCTCTCGCTGTATGATGGCTATAACGGGCGAGCGAAGAGAGCCCAGCCGAGCACGACCCACTTGACTGAGTTCTCTTCACCATACAGCGTGAGGGCCTTGACAAAAGGCTAGTGTGTGAGGGAATCGTATCCATGTACAAGATTCTACTTAAATAAATGATCGCAAAGGAAGGACAGGGTTGTACAATACGGTAAATTGGCTCACCCATACCCAAACCGCAAAACAGATGAATAATGCCAAGACATAATTGCACACGGTAAACATTTTGTATAAAGAAACTATGTAACCTTACATGTACATCCACATGCGCAGCTTATTTCAGGCAAACAATGCATTTATAATTTTCTTCACGAATGTGGCCCAAATGAAATTTGTGGGGGCCACATTCGGGAGTAGTTTTGAGGGTATTCGGCTGGTTTTGAACAATTGAAAACGAGCAGAATCCCCCATGAATGTTCCACAATCCCTCCCGAATTTTCGCCCATTCGGTGAAGGAGAACCGAATGCTCCAGAATCCACCCGAATACGTTTATTCGGGCGGATTCGCAGCTGATTCGGTTCCGGTGTAACCGAGGCTTTAGTAAGCACTACCTTAAATCAGTATGTTTGTCCTGCAATCCCTGACATCGTCACTCGGCTATCACATGAATTCTGGAGTCATGGTTACTGTTTCTCCCAGATTTTTTTTTCTTAATTCGATCCATGCATTCGATTGCAGTTCAATCCGATTGATTTCAGTATTCGATTTGTAACTAGTTTCTTTAAGCTGGGTGCATGTTAAGTTGTAGTGCTGAGGTATTGTGCATGGTATTTCCTGTGGTATTTTACCGGTGGCATTCCATGCATTGTGTAGAATCGGGGTCATTTTGCTTTCTCGTTTCTTGGCTCCTCGCGAAATTTGCGCAAGTTTCATGCATGTGAAAATTTTTGGAAAATGAAATTCAGCAATTATACCACACTTGTGTTTACTGCAGTATGTGCGTACATTGCAGTATGTGAGTGTGTGGGCGTGTGTTGTGAAGTATGTCTTGCAGTGTAGGTATTGGATGAAAGGTGATGTACGTGTGTGTTCGATGGAAAGGTGCTCTTGCGTACACTGTAATGTGCCCAGATGGCAATTTTTTTTTCCGTACCACTAACGCGTCAGATCTGCCCGTCTAATTCAAATAGGGCGACTTGAATAGAGACCAAATTATGCGCGCGCTTATCAGCACTGCTCGGCGGAGCTAGCTAGCTGTTTCTTGCATCTCTAGCTACATGTAGCTGAGTACATAACTAGAGGTACAGAAAGTAGAAGACGTCTGCTACTGCTTCTGCTAGTTCTTTGTGCACGCCAGAATATGCATGATGGAGGAACCAGAGAACCTACATTTAGACGGGGCAACGCCCATTGCAAAAGAACCTAGAAGTAGAGGGATGATTAGAGCTAGAGCATGTGAAGATGCAGCAATCCCTGCATTGAGTTGTTGCCAATTGATGATAATAGTAATGCCTGTAAATCATTTGTTAAGTGCAGAAACGATGTCTATATACTATACTGCGCTGCATGATGTAGTGGAATACCTAAAGGTCCGGAAGGAAAAGCCTCTTTACAGAAATGATCAAAATTCTTAAGGAATTTGAATAATTGTGACCCGCTACAACAAAAGGATCCTAAAGTCGCTGACGGCTGAGCCGAAAAAAATGAGTTTCAAGTCACATCATCAAAATTGGTCAATGCAATCGGATTTCTGTTTTTGGCATAATTCTGTACTCTAATGTTTTGTCCATCATCTGCCGATATTTCGAAGCTAAATGGTTAAAGGAAAGGCAAGAAATCAGCGTTTTTCGGGGCCATGATTTTCCGACTTTCACTGTAACAGAAACAAGTCCGAAGATTTGGATTTAGCGCCGCAGCTAGACTCCACCCCTAGCAAGGAGGGAGTGATCTTATTGGTCAGGGCGTGGCATCCTGATTACTGATTGGTCGTGCGTAGACCGCTTGCGCTAAGCTTGAATGAACATCGTGGAGGTTGCTAGAAGCACACCTTCTATTGTCAAGCGGTGAAAACTGTCTCGCCTCCCCTTAATCATGATCGCGTTGGAAGGATAACTTTTAAAGCGTTTTTCTCAAAACTCTGATTTCCTCAACCACTTGAAATGCTCTAATAAAATCAGCGATATCTTCGCAACCGAGTACTTTTATGAGTTGTGCTATATATTGAATAAAAGTAGAAGAATAAGAGTATAATTATTGTCATGCAATTCTCAGAAAATTGTTCTCCCCCGACTTTCAGATCCTTTTGTTGTAGCGGGTCACAATTAAATGAGAAAGAGAAGTTTTTTAAAATTATGAAATTGGCTGACTAAAGTGTCATCGATCGGGGTAAATTTTTTGAACTATTATCAGTGGAGAGAGAAGAGTATTAATGAATAACATTGAAGCTGATTGGAATATTGTGGAAGTTTCTGCTTCTGTGGATGTTGTTGGAAAAATTCTGATAAACTGTCTATGATCGAGTGCCAAGATTTGGTTCGCACAAAATAAAAAAAGAACACCACTGTTAATGTACACTTGTTTCTCTTCATAGCACTTCATTGATTGATTTACACTCGAGAAGATGGGCAACGAATGGGGTGGGGATGACCATGATTGTGTTATACCATGTACCTCCATGGTTATACCACTTTAATAGTGATGATTCATTTCATTTCATTTCATTTTTATTTCATTTTCGGCCAAAACATAAAATATGACAATTTCATATAAACAAATTAAGTACAATGTAACTATTACATTTCCAAATGAAATTTAGATACACGTCATTTGTTTACATGACTCAATAAACATACTAGTTGAAAAAATACATGGGCAAAATGTGACTGAATCATAAGATGATGACAGCAGCGGTATAGTGTTTGCGAATGGGGTGGGGATGACCATGATTGTGTTACATCATAGAGGTACTTGTACCTCCATGGTTACATGTATACCTCATAGTGATGATAAAAGCAGTGGTAGTGTTTATGAAAGACTGATAATAGTGGTGATGGTGGTGAAAATGATGATTGTAATGATGTGATGATGGTGGTGGTATAGTGATATGATGATGGTGATGGTACGGACATCGATGGATGGTGATAATGATGTGGACATCCTCTTCTCTTTCCCTATTATTTCCTTGTCTTTCATTCTAATCGTCCTTTACTTCTCTTTCCTTATGTATTTCTTTGTTTTTCGTTTCATCTACTCTTTTCTCTTTCCCTATATATGTCTTTGTTTTTCCTTCCAACCATCCTTTACTTCTCTTTCCTTATGTATTTCCTTGTTTTTCTTTAATCGATTCTCTTCTCTTTCCCTATGTATTTCATTGCTTGTCCTTCCATCTATCCTCTTCTCTTTCCCCATGTTTTTCTTTGTCTTTCCTTCCATCTATCCTCTTCTCTTTCCCAATGTTTTTCTTTATCTTTCCTTCCATCTCTCCTCTTCTCTTACTCTAAGTGTTTCATTGTCTTTCCTTCCATCTATCCTCTTCTCTTTCCCTTTGTGTTGCTTTGTTTTTCCTTCCATCCATCCTCTTCTCTTTCCCTATTATTTCTTTGTTTTTCATTCCAACCATCCTTTACTTCTCTTTCCTTATGTATTTCATTGTTTATCCTTCCATCTATCCTCTTCTCTTTCCCTAAGTGTTCCACTGTTTGTCCTTCCATCTATCCTCTTCTCTTTCCCTATGTATTTCTTTGTTTTTCCTTCCATCTATCCTCTTCTTTTCCCTTGGTGTTTCTTTGTTTGTCCTTCCATCCATCCTCTTCTCTTTCCCTATCATTTCTTTGTTTTTCATTCCAACCATCCTTTACTTCTCTTTCCTTATGTATTTCTTTTTCTTTATTCGATCCTCTTCTTTCCCTATGTAATTCATTGTTTATCCTTCCATCTATCCTCTTCTCTTTCCCTAAGTGTTCCACTGTTTGTCCTTCCATCTATCCTCTTCTCTTTCCCTATGTATTTCTTTGTTTTTCCTTCCATCTCTCCTCTTCTTTTCCCTTGGTGTTTCATTGCTTGTCCTTCCATCTATCCTCTCCTCTTTCCCCATGTTTTTCTTTGTCTTTCCTTCCATCTATCCTCTTCTCTTTCCCTTTGTGTTGCTTTGTTTTTCCTTCCATCCATCCTCTTCTCTTTCCCTATTATTTCATTGTTTTTCATTCCAACCATCCTTTACTTCTCTTTCCTTATGTATTTCTTTTTCTTTATTCGATCCTCTTCTCTTTCCCTATGTATTTCATTGTTTATCCTTCCATCTATCCTCTTCTCTTTCCCTAAGTGTTCCACTGTTTGTCCTTCCATCTATCCTCTTCTTTTCCCTTGGTGTTTCTTTGTTTGTCCTTCCATCCATCCTCTTCTCCTTCCCTATTATTTCTCTGTTTTTCATTCCAACCATCCTTTACCTCTCTTTCCTTATGTATTTCTTTTTCTTTATTCGACCCTCTTCTCTTTCCATATGTATTTCATTACTTATCCTTCCATCTTTCCTCTTCTCTTTCCCTAAGTTTTCCATTGTGTCTCCTTCCATCTATCCTCTTCTCTTTCCCTATGTATTTCTTTGTTTTTCCTTCCATCTATCCTCTTCTCTTTCCCTTTGTGTTTCTTTGTTTGTCCTTCCATCCATCCTCTTCTCCTTCCCTATCATTTTTTTTATTTTTCATTCCAACATCCTTTACTTCTCTTTACTTATGTATTTCTTTGTTTTTATCTATCATTTTCTCTTTCCCTATACTTTGTTTTCCTTCCATCTACAAATGTGTATTCTTCCTTAAACCTCGCACCTCTACCATTATTCTTTGCACCAACTATAATACTTCATCTCTTAATGGAAACCTCCCTTAAACCTCGCACCTCCGCATTATTCTTTGCCACTAGCAATGGTAAGAGGTCAGTGTTCTTTGCACCTACTTTCATATACACAATAATGTGACGTCAAACATGCATATTCTTGACCGCCACTTACTTGTTACTTGTTGAAATAATCCCAAAACTGCAGCTCCGTTGAAGCTATACCGGGATGAACAATCCCTGCTGTGTGTCAACAAGGGTGCAGAGGTGCCATAATCATAACCCACATATTTACATTAAAAGTGGTTGAACCCGTGCAAGTAAAAAAAACTATGCTGTTTTGTTGTTGTTTTGTTGTTTTCATATTTAAGGCGCGTCGTTCATATATGAATATTTACGCCTTTATCTTTATAACATCGTTAATGTACATGTAAATAATTTCTCACGAAAAAAATACAAATTTTGCAATTATCTTTATGCGCGCTATATGTCTGCTGTTATTCGGTTGGGGCAAATAAGTTCTGGTGCATGCTGACGGCCACATAACTCTGATCCGCCCGGCTCGCTACATTGAGCAGGCTTCTCGGTCGCGTACACAGACCTATCCCTCATTTGCCGCACTCAGGACCCTCTGCCCAACGCATATGTATGGTGCACAAACAGACTCCCGAATGCGATATATGTGACCGTGCACGTCAAAACGAACATAAAGTCGCACACACTGATTTTGCGTGAGGACTGAAAATAAGTGAAATGGGTTAACCTAGCCGAATTTGACTTTTTCATATTTTCTGAAAAAGCGGATCTTCTTTTACATTATGCTAAAATTTGGTATCATAAAACGGGCAGGAAAGTGTGTTTTTTTAGCAGTTTATCTCAAACATTTTTGGTAGAATAGTGTGATTAGGTGTGTCTTCAGAATCCCTTTTTCATTTCTGAAAAACCTTGTCCACACTCTTCACTTTCAACTCTAATATCTTTTGGAAGGATAGTGCTACTGCTTTGAAAGTTGGCATTAATTATGGACGGAATGTGTTGAGGCATGCTTAATTTCAGTTTAATCTGATAATCCCTTCATTGTTGTTACTCTGGACAGGTGGTTTACTTCCTGTTGTTTTTTTTTTTTTTGTCCCATTCATCGCACAGCCAGCACGGTTTGGTAAAGATTAAGCGCTTGAATAGACATTGTACTTCAGAGCCTCTTTTCTCAGTTCACACTTTTCCTGAGTTTGTGCTTTCTCTTCATTATTTAGATAGGTTAGGAGAGTCCATTTGATTTGAGTTATACATCATTTTAAAGATTCAAGTCTGTTCTTTCAAAATATGGTCTCAACTAAAAATTCATGTCTGGCGACTTTTTGTTTTGAAATATTTGGAGGTGCAGGGTCACATATAGACATCATGCTATCGATATCGAGCGTGGTCTTTGAGCAAGTCGCTCCGCGGAATAAAATTTGCCGATCTGACGCGTTAGTGGTAAAGAAAAAGGAAAATCGCCGGATGGGATTTAGTTTTTCATCGTAAAGTGTACATGAAGCTAAAGAACCCACTGTTGTATCATTCGCTCAACCTGATCTGCTTATCTGTTAGGCTGTTGTTGTTTTTTTTTTCTATGAAATATTTTGTGCGACATTTACAGACCTGTGCCTTCGGTTACTGTTGTATGTATGTCTATTGAATGTTATTGTTGTATTTTGCATGTCGTCGTATGTACTGAGTAATTACAGTATGCACACTGTGCAAATGTCCGAAAGGAAATTATATGTATGTTTTTACATGACAATAAATTATCTTAAATGTTTAATCTTGAATGTTGAAACTTCATTCTACTTCATTCATTGATTTTACCTTGAACATGGAATGGCTTTTCATTTGAGCTATTCACTTCTCTTTACGACGGTTTGTGTTTAGGCCTTCCGTAACATCATTCCATGCATAATAGTTGTGAGAATGAAAACATTGTTATGATAATCAAAATCATTCCTATGTGATTTGAAATTATGCAAGTGAAGTATGAATGAAAACACGGATATGTGACTTTCTATTAAGTCGTCATCAGACATTTTGGAGTGACCTCAGGGATCACTCGAAGATTTTGGAGTGATCCCTGACGTCACTCCAAAACGAGTGAAAATGAACATTTTCACCCGAAATTCACTCCGATTTCACTCTAAATTCACTCTTTTTTGTATTCACTCCTTCAAGAGTGAAAATTTTCACTCGATTTTTTTTAGAGAGTATTCGGCTGGTTTTGAACATTTCAAAACGAGCAAGCGGTATTGTCGTGGAATTACAATGCTACATTTCTGAAATGTATGAGCCTCCTATGTTATCATCCTTGTTCAGTGTACTTTGTTTAAGGTTTTTCAAAGTATTGTTTCTCTGCCCAAGAACCACAATAAATTCCACAAACCTGTACATGGAGCTGTTGATTGATGTACTACATGATGTAAAATCATGGAAATCGTCTGGAATTCCCCTTTTAGCTGGGTGCATGTTAAGTTATAGTGCTGACGTATAGTGTATGGTATTTCCTGTGGTATTTTTGTAGTAATATTGTGGGGTAATTCTGTGGTATAAAGCGTATGGTAATCCTGCGGTAACTGTCCTGTGGTTACTTGTCCTATGGTACAGGGTGATGTGTGGTAACTGTGCAGTGTAATGCCACGTCACTGTACAGGCATGCTTACCTGGCCAGGAAACATTAAACTGCACATTACTTGAATATGAGACCATTCTGAAGCAAATAATCTTCACACAACAATAGATATTATAATGTACTCTTAAATGAATCCCAAAAGGATTGGAAAAATCATCCCCCAGCAGTCCCACTAATTCCCACTGATCAGTTACTATCCATTCCTTTAATTCATAACTTTACATGGAAAAAGGAATTCACAAGAAAAGCATAGCTTGTAAAATGTGTGAATTACTCTAGAAGGTGAGGGCATCTCAATATCCGTAAAAGACTCCCAGTAGAAAAGCAGGGACGAAACAGAGAAAAAGTAAAACTAAAGATAGGCGTGACAAAGAAAGGGAGGGAAACAAAACAAGACAATGTCTACATTGAGGGATATATCCACCCTAATAATATCTCTGAAACTTGCCAGGCAAGGGAGATGCACTTGGAGACACGTGTTCGCATATACCTCAGGAAATGAAAGACATGTGCCCGACCATATTCTCCGAAAAGGCTGGTGGATACGTCAAATTGACTCCGAAGTACGTCCCACTGGACCATCCTAATTATGACGTCATCGTTCCAAGAGAGGCCAGAGGAAAAACCAATCTATACTGCGCCCATCCAGGTATTTTCGGTTCTCCAGTCATAATGTGACATTTGTTTAGTTCTATTCATATAACTTTGTTTACATCGTGTATCATCAGGTAAGGCTCCAACGAAGATTGATTGAGATTTTGATTTGTAACAGAAAAGCTGAGAATCACATGATATGTAAGTTATACATCAGACAAATCACACCCACTCAACGTGTATAATAAGCCTACTAGAAATGATTTTTTACTGGTGTACAGACACATGTATGTGATCTGTCAAAGCGAAAGCTTTCACTGTACAAAGGCACCGAACACTGATATACACAGCTCTTGGAATAGTCGGCTTTGGATTCACGTTTTTGAATATCAGAAGGTCTGTCGAATCTGAATATTCATTGGGCCACTGTAACGTAGATCTCACCTATTCAATGAGATATTCATTGTTCCTTCATGTGACAACTCAAGTTTTGAAAAAGCGCAATTTGTCATTCTTGTCTTTAAAGTCCATGTGTTCAGTCATGCATGTCCTTTGTCAACATATTTAGCTATCAAAGGAAAGAGGAATGGATTTTTCTTTCTTCACAACCAACATTATGCTCCTTGTAGCTGACAATTGATAGTGGCCCTCCAAAGTTGGATTATCTTCTTTGGTGCACACTGTATATTGTTTTACATTTCGCAGTAGTTTAAGTTAAATGTTTTTACTGCAATAAGAAAAATAAGGGAATACTTTGTAGTCATGTAAAATTACAGAATTATCACACTTTTTTGTCTGTTGTTTTTATCAAAATTCAATACATACACTTATTTCGTCTTTCTCGAATCACCACACTGACTTGTGTATGTTTACAGCATGCATCTCAAACCCTTGTTTGAATGGAAGAAACTGTTCGGAAACACTGGAGGATTTCGTGTGCGATTGTGGCGACAGTCTCTTTGGAAGGACCTGTGCTAGTACGTGCAAACGTCTAAAACTCGTTATAAAACTGAGATATAATGTGCATTAAGATCATAAAATTGTACATTTATGTGCTAATAAGTACCAATATAAAAAAACGAAGGTCAGTCAAAGTTATTGCAGTGGTGTAGATCACCCTGTGGTATTCAATATCTCTATCCATGTGTGTGTGCGTGTGTGTGTGTGTTTGTGTGTGTGTGTTTGTGTGTGTGTGTGTGTGCGTGTGTGTGTAAGTGATAAAACTGACCTTTCGCAAGAAGTTCCATCTCTATGAAAGCAATTATTGCCTGTTTGAAGGCTGCGGTATCTCTATACTCTCCTTTGCTACCGTCTTATCGAAAGTAAAAAGATTTACTTATTGTGCTACAAACCCACTCCAGGTTTCAGAAATGTACCGGAGAGACCGTATATGGATGAAAGTATACATGCAGTGTTTAAATGCATCTGCCAGTGATAGAATAAGGATTTAACAGCTTTAGATATAGCATAATACAGATTTGTGAGAATGGACACAGATCTGCCAAAGAAAATCGGAGTTGTACTTTCGCACGAGCAATATTGTCATAGAGTTTGACTACACATGAGCTCGCTGTTTTGCTTTGCTTTGTTTTGTTTTGTTTTGTTTCATAGACTGCCAGCTTATCTATGAAAGTACACAGGGATTAACATGTATTTCATGTATTTCAGTTCAAACTGAAACCTGTATCCAGTGCTCTAAACAAACTCTGGAATGAAATGGAAATTAACTATAAGTGTTATGATCCCAAGCTTTAACATAATGTAGAAGAAGACTTACGCTCTTTCAGAAAATATCAAAAAGTCAAGATTGGCTAGGTTGACCCATTTCACCTATTTTCAGTCCTCACACAAATTCACTGCGTGCGACTTTTTGTTCGTGTTGTGATGCACGGTCATATATTATATGTGTGACGGAGGAATGACTCGCAGACGTTGCAGTAATGTTCACTATGGCCTTTATTTCGCAAGCTGTCGACGGTGTAACCAGCCTTTTTCAAGGGTTTGATGAGACATAAACATAAAAGCAGAAAAGCAACATATATGCATGCATTTGAAAAGAAAATAGATATTTAAATAGATATTTTTGATATTTATAAATGATTCGCCACGCTCTTGCTCTTTCTTTAAATTCAGATTGTTTGCCGACGATTCAAATATTTTTCATACTTATGCTGCTCGACAAAAAGAAATAGATGTGAATGAAGTAAATGAAAACCTGCACAAAGTTCAAACATGATGTAATGCCCATAAAATTACAATTAATTTAAAGAAAACAAATTATATGGTAATCAGAAGAAAACGCCAGTTACTCTCTAAAAAAAATCGAGTGAAAATTTTCACTCTAAAAAGAGTGAATACAAAAAAGAGTGAATTTCGAGTGAAATTGGAGTGAATTTTGAGTGAAAATGCTCATTTTCACTCATTTTGGAGTGACGTCAGGGATCACTCGAAGATTTTGGAGTGATCCCTGACGTCACTCCAAAATGAGTGAAAATGAACATTTTCACTCAAAATTCACTCCAATTTCACTCGAAATTCACTCTTTTTTTGTATTCACTCTTTTAAGAGTGAATATTTTCACTCGATTTTTTTAGAGAGTAGTTGCGATGAGGCGTGGAATAAAACTATCTGACACAGACATTGATGAAGTGAGTGTTGCATCCTTTATCGGAACTCAGATTGATTGTCATCTCACTTGGAAACCTCACATTCAATTGGTAAATAAATGTGTTCGAAGGTAAGTACGTGTATTGTATAAATTAAGACAGTATGTTCCGCAGCGCATTCTTGTGCTTTTGTATAAATCTTTTATACAGCCACACATAATGGTATTGAGGTATGGGGGAGTACTTATAAATCTCACTTAAATTGTATACATATTTCTCAAAAAATGGCTCTGAGAGCTATAACATTTTCGACATTACGAACACATTCAGAACCATTGTTCCAACGATTCAAACTTCTAGATGTTGTTAGATTACATAAATTCTCAGTTTTAACATTTATGTACGATCTCTGCAATGGAACAATTCCGCACCCTCTGTATGACTATTGCCAAACTGTGCATCATACTTACAGGACAAGAACAAATGAAAAAAAAGAATGTTGTACTTACCAAAATTTACAACCACACAGGGACAATTTTCGATTTCTTACTCAGGACCAAAACTTTGGAACACATTGCCACGAGAAATGCGTGAACAAAGCAAAAGATCCACATTTCGTAAATGCCTTGCAGATTTCCTTCTCTAATAGATATTATATACTGTATCAAGTATAATTAGTTTTCTATGTTAGAAAATATATGATGTACATTGTATTTGATTAACAACAGCCATTTCAACCAACCATGTAAACATTTTTCGTTTGTGTTTACCTTTTAGTATGAAGATCAAGGTGACCAATCTCGACAAGCACGTGTGCTAACTTTTGGTTTCCTTGTTAACAACAACTTTGAAGTATTACGCTACATGTATCACATTTAAATCTCAAATGTTTTCATTTAATCATGTTATTGTAAAGGAGTAATAGATAAGTTTTTTTTTCATATATGTATGTAATTACAATTGTATAATGATTGAAAATGTACATGTTCAAATGGTGTTGCTAATAAAACTTCAAACTTCAACTTCAAACTTCAAAGCCAATCAAACGGAATTTTTCATTCGCCCCCCCCCCTCTCATTTCATAGGCCCTGTTTTAATCTAGCACCCAGAACCTATGAAAAGTGTAGATGATTATGGAGTACTCACTTATGTAACTATGTTTACAGTGCCTTGTACCTATTTGTACGGTATGGTATATCACATTTCTAGGTAGCAGCCTGAATCATTTTCACATGTTTCAATCGCGATCTACGAAGAAATGAAATACAGTGTTGTTAGATTTGCAGGAAACTGCTACTTGTTAATACTGCAAAACAGTAATATTTGTAGTTGCAGTATACTGTAAGAGCACTGGACAAATTTTGAAGGTGTATCAGCTCTTATTGCACTGAATAAAACATGCGAAATTCATTGATCATGATACAAATTGTAAGATTCTTTGTTTGCAGGATGCAGTGTACATCTTGATCTTCCTCCCACGTTCCCTGGGTATGTGATGTTTGGGGCGTTTGCTTGTATGTCTGTATGTCTGTCTGACTGCTGTGTCGGCATACTTATTACATAATGCAGATAATAAAAGGAAAACAAGTTTGAGACGATGGAATAAGCGGAACATCTTAATGCCCATCTGATTTATTTCAGTTGAACAATACAATGTATTTTCAGGATAATGTAACAAAGCATTTGGCAATGATCTGTGAGTAAAATAGAAAATCAGATAAAACTAAAGATACACAATATAACATTCTGAGTGAAAATATTGAAGAACTGATAAAGCGATTGATACCAAATCACATAGTGACTATTCGTATAATGTGTGTATACTGTAGCAACGGAGGTACAGGTGTCTGCAGGCGAATATTTGTGGACAGATATTAACTGCTTTACAAGCCAACCTTCTTACTTTCAGAGTCAGATTTGACAAATGAAAGAAATACGCTTAAACCAGAAATTTGGGAACATAATACGTCCCCATGAAGTCACATTTTATAACATATTAATCGGTATGATGTTGTCCGTCTATACGTGTTGTTAAAAACGGAAGTTGTTTCGTTTGCTTCCTAATTTTGACCTTTGACGTTTGCTAGGACATGCCCTAATTTATATCGATACCATCTACCTCACTCGGTTCACATATTAGGTGGAATCTTTCCAAATGTCCTCTGTATTTTTCAATTATAAGGCATTCCTATTTTTTTCTCTGCGAGTGAGTCCCTGCAGAAGTCGCACACTTAAACAAATTTATTACTTTTACTTGACACAATCATAATTTGAAAAAGAATTTGAAATTTCTGAGATTCTGTCCATGTGACAGTTGCTTTGTCGCCCAATGATACATTTACACAAAAGCATGTCATGTGTGTGAGGTAAAATGTTTTAAAATTGTCTCATTTCGATAAGAACGCTACCAGAGTTTATTGGATTTTACTTCTATGTTCTATACTGAAACCCAACTAGCTCAAGGTGTGACATTTAAATTGTAAGTTCAACACCCATGTGTGGCTGAGGAGAATGAAAAGATAAATCAGTTCTGTAACATATCAAAGGACAAACGGCATAGCGAACACTGAGCATGAAGATTTATATTTGATGTGATTCCTTGACATATTACATATTGCATTAAATCGTCCTTTTGACAGCCGTATTATGGATAGATACATACATAGATATAAAGAAAGAAAGATAGATAGATAGATTGATAGATAGATAGATAGATAGACAGATACACTGTGTGTGCATGGTATTTAGCTTTATAGGGCTAAGGAAAAGCACAAAAGCAAAGTTAATGGCTAACGAGTTGCATAGTACAGTATCGACATAGAACCTTGGTGATAGTTCATAAAACGTATGTACTGATAGGCGCTAGGCAGCCACGAAGAGCAATTCTGTATCAATACATAAGATATAATAGCATGGGATGTAATATAAACTGCACTTAGATCAGAATCGAAATAGATGCTGGATAGTGCACGGTAACCGGTATCACATTGACTTTACTCACTGGAGCTGCAAAAAGGGGCAAACTTCATAATGAATGCAATTTGCTAAATGTGCAGACACCACAGAAAGTAAATTTAGGCACCAGCAAAAACACTGGGACATCAGCTCGCCATGGAATAATCGTGTCATGCCGCCGAGGTTTTATGCAGAGTAAATTCATGCGCATCTGCACAATGGCAGACATTCTGGAGCTTTCGCAAGCACGACGCGGCCGGTAGTTGAGCGTGCCGTGTGCAGAATTTGCTTCTGCGCATGTTCAAATCCGAAAAAAAAATAATAATCCAGTCCCGGGGAAAACGAGAATGGTTCTCCGCCTATAAAGCGTCCGTTCCCTATGTTGGGGATAACAGAGCAGACAATCAACAATCTTTTCGGTACGGTTGCGTCCTCACCGAAAAGCGAAACTGGGTAGAAATGGGGATGGGAGTCCGAATGCGGAGACCGTCACAGCTGACTGCTTCCGCGTACTCTCGGTCTTCCTGTCGGTCGTGTAGCGAAAGCTCCCTTTTCGATGGCAAGACAGATACTAGTAGTACATAATGAGCTACACATTTGCATCGGCTGATGATTTGCATGATTCCTACGACCAACCCACCAAGGTTAGTCTCATGCCAAGTCTTTGAAAGATATTTTCCCTGGTACCAGGGGATATCGTGGCTTGACAATCCTTCCAAACTACTCATGGGATTATTCTTTCAATGATAAATGTATTGAATACACAACGAAACTGTCTGAAACATTGCGAACAGCTTTGGTATTAATGAAATAGCAGCTAACTGGTATTATTCTTAACAATACACGATACAAAATTACACCTAACTAAAGCAAATGATCAAATATTCATAAAGAAGCAGGCAAGATAAAATGGGATCTGAAAAAAAAATATGATCAGTAAAAAAGCGATTATATTCCATAAATGTAAGCACAAAGAAAAAGCTTTCTATTCATACATTTCTTTGACATAAATTACAATATTCATAGTTTTTGAAAGAGTTGAAAAACAAGTGGTTCTCTCGAAAAGATGTGACTCAGTTTCCCTTCGATAGGCTTTGTGAGGAAAAATCGTCTTTATTTTCGGTGGTGAAAAAGTGAAGGCAAGCCACTTCAAAGACAAATTAATAAGACATGTTGAAATATTAATATTGCCAATAAAGCTTTGTGTTCCAGAACTGCAAAATCAATTTTCACTTCCCCAAATACAAAACACCCCGAAATCGATATCTAATAAAGAGCATTACTTCCTCCGTTATTTACCAGTCTTGACTTGAGTTTTTACTTAATTTTTCTTCACATTTGTACAGCAGCACAGAAATGAAACTTAGAAAATTTTCAAATTGGCAAACTCTGAAAAATCCAGTCAACAAATGGCAAAACATGGCTGTCACTGAAAGCCAATAGTAACTGGTGCGTAGGCGCAGATTTTCTCATTGTTTTGATTCTTTCTCAACTGGATTCTATCCCGGAGTCATAATCATTTGGATCGCTTTGGAGTAGACCCGCTACCCCAGTGCTCCGTCTACTTCCTTCCCGGTCAGAGAGTCCTCGTCTACTTCCTGCCAGGTCAGACAGTCGTGACCTCTGACCCTGAAAGTCAGCCCTCTGCCCCTTCTTCCTCCTGTTCCGGCTCCTCATCTTCGTCCTCGGGAGAGGTGTCGCCTGTGGTCTCGCCAAAGAGCTCCTTGCCTCCCGAGTCGCTCACGGAGGAGAAATCAGGCGTCTTGACGTCTCTTCCTTTCAGTCGGAGCGTGACGACGTCGGAAGAATCTCTCAAGCCGAAGACGATGAGCTGGCCGTCCATGACGACTTCGACACACGAGATGCGAAGATCCGGGGTAAACATGGCCAGCTGCGAGGCGTGGTCGAGATCCCAGAGCGTAATATCGCCCGAGACGACCACGGCCCGCGAACCACCATCGATCATGAAGATCCGTGAGCTGGTGGTGAACTGGAGGGACTGCGCCGACGTGTGCAGCCGGCGAAGCGTGCTACGACCTCGCTGGATGTCCCACACCTTCAGCTGGTGCCGCTCGTTGCCGAAGAGCACCCGGGATGCCGTCGCGTTGATGCCGATACAGCATACATTCGATTCCTTCTTGAGTCGCTTCCGCACCTCGCCCTTGTGCAGGTTCCACACGGTGATGTAGCTCACCTTGTCACTATCGTCGTAGGTGGCGTGAGCCAGATACTTGCCTTCCGGGGACAGTGCAGCAACGTAGAGATAGAGCATGGAGTTCGGGTTCTCCACAGTCTGTACATGCTGCTGAGTCTGCACATCGAACACGCAGAGGTGATGTGCGAAGTAGGAGCAGACGAGAACGCGCTCGTCTGCGCTCATCAAGAACTGCTGGATGGCATTCTCTTTCTCCTTTCTCATATCCTCCAATCGCTTCTTCTCCTTCTCCAGCTCCTTCTCTTTCCTCTTCTGTCGATCCGCGTGTGTCTCAGATCTGAGGATGAACAATAAAGGATTGACAAAACCATGGTTATCACGTAGAGCACGATCTTGAATGCACCTGAGCAGATTGTATGCATGGGTAATGCTTATAGTTATCTTGATTGCAATTAGGGAGAAATACATGCTTGATGAGTTCATCATGTAGTACTATCTTCAACAGTCCATGAGAAAGCATTAACTATCTCTTGTTAAGGAATCAATACAGTGATGATGAATGTCGCGTTGAGTCATAATTATCGCAAAGTCTCATGTACTGTATGGTAGATAAGCTAGTTGGTACTCTAACGCAAAATGCAAACATTTCACATCTAATATGATTTCATGTTGACCTCGTGATAATCATGTTTTGTTTCGCTTTCTGAAAACCAGTATCATCCAGCACCTGTAAGTTTACTGAACATCGGCAATGTTATTTCTTACACCCACAAGATTTAGGTGAGCACAATTTTATGCCATCAACGTGTCGATGGAAGCATTTTCAAGAAAACCAAGAAAATGCTTTCATTTTCATAACGCTTCTTAGCTCGTATTTTCATAACCAAAGTTAGCCATGACGAACCAAAACTTTCCAGACCATTCCTTAATACAGGGTAACACCCAGACCTCAATAACATAACGCGAAAGATATGACTTATTATCATGGTTGAGTATACGTCACTTCCGGTGCAGCTGGAGAGTAAACAAGCAGCTCCCCTTGCAGTACTGTACATGTGCGGAGCTATTGAGTGTGAATCGGTTGACTGCTGTTCATGCACAAGCATACAGTGTACGAATCTGCGTGACCATACAGACGACACGGCGTCGGCGTTCAAAATCCTCGATCTACTGCCATTCATGTACGTAAATATGTCAGTAACATTTTTTTTTTTTTGCCATCAGAATTGTAACAATTGACCATATTTGATAATTCTATGAAATTTCAAAGTCGATCATGGAAGAAAAGAAGATGATTTCGTTTAAAAATACGCTGATCGTGGATTTATTTTCACTCCAGCCGCTGCTAAGTACCTGATGTCTGACAATGAGAATTCTTACTGACTTCCGGTCAAGGAAGGAAATATCGAAAAGATATTAGTACAAGTCAATTGCAGACTACTAAGGTGATAACATCATCACTTCCCATTCAGTTTGTCTATAGGTGAATTTCCCAATATCGCCATTTTGTAAAAACATGTGAACATGTAACAAATCATACAATGTATTTATTAGTAAAAAAAAAAGATTAGCGAAGAAAATGGGATTCCTGGAATCGTAATTTTTTTGATCATTTTCCACAAATAAATTATATTCATTTGTGATTAGTTTTCTTCAGTTTGCGTTTGTTACATACTCACAAAGCTGCATCACTTCGGTGATCCCTCGCATTAATTATCCCGAAGTTGAATTATCCTTCGGGTTTATGTCAGGTTTGAGTGTGATGTGCGTCACACACAGTCAAACACACTGCTATAGCTTCTGACCATTTGAGCATTGAGAATTAAGGTTTCTGGGACGAACACTGTAACAGGGCTTTCTACAGCGTATCAGGGCAATAACCCACAGAGGGTAATTACCCCTGGCTAAATACTGGTTAGTGATAAGGTTAGAGTAAACATTAGGGTTAGGGTTAGCTTTCGGGTTAGACTTTGGGTTAGGGTTAGGATTAGGTTCAGGATTAGGAGTAGGGTTATGATCAGGGGAAGGGTCCGGGGTAATTGCCCAGGGGTATTGCCCTAGACCCTTCTACAGCTCAGTGGGAAGAGCACCGGGCTAGAATCCGGAGGTCTCGGGTTCGAATCCCGTTGGAATCTCATTTTCTTTGCTCATTTTTTCCACGAATAAGTTACGTCCATTTCTGGTTAGTTTCCTTCTGTTTGCGTTTAAATCAATTATTCATGATACAGGGCCTAAATAAAATTTTGACAAAACGCCCTTCATTTTGTTCGTCTGAGATCTTTCTGTTCATTAAGGTCAGTCTGCAAATAGTGTTGAATTTCGCCTGAATCCTGGAGGGAGATCTATTCTTAGATCGGCTGATCGTAATTCAGGATAAATTACTACATTACCATCCCATCCATTGCTATCATACCGTAGTTACGAGGTCTACGATTATGGAATTATGAATTCAACCATGACTATCGCACTCATGTACGTAGTGAGTTTGTCAGACAGCCATGACGGCAACGTTTAAGAGCTAATTACACAAATGACAGTGAAATAAAACTCATTAGGTAATGGGCAATTTATCATGGAACAGGAAATTAGTACACTAATGCGGGAGGGAAAGGGCAGTCTCATAATTCATCGCGAAAGAGAGAAAAAAAAAGTACTTGTTTACCTCCGTTCCCATGGCGACATGTTGGCCGTGTTTTGCCGCATAAGCTTGGTCCGTAGCTCCTCCTCCTCCTTCTTCATTTGCGCGCGGTCCGTGCGGAAGTTTTTCTTGATGCGGAACTTGATGTGGCCCGACACTAGATTCCAGGCGATGAAGTGGTCGCGAGTCTCCGAGAGTCTGTTAAACATACGACATATAGAAGAACGGACGACGAAGATGATATTGAAAGTTTCGCAGGTGGTGGTAATGGGGAGCTTTAGATTTTCGCGACGGGAACGTTCAGAAGGAAAAAAAACTGTTCTGAGCATGAGCAGGACTGTCTATCAAAGTCGATCTATTAATAGCTCGCGTCGTTTGAGTTTTCGCTACGCGTTCTGTGCTAATTTTACGTCCGCTCAATTCACGACATAGAGAGCTGCTTGATGCACCAATCATATGAAGCGTAATCTAAAGCTGCTTTTCAATACGACGCAGGGAAGAGGAGAACGTCCAACGCTGTGGCAAGCGTCGTCTCAAACGTCCGCGCCGTAAATCTAAAGCTCCCTAATAGCTCCATGGTATAACTAATAATATCTTATGTCAATGAGATTCATCATGGGACAAAAGTAATAACATCCATCATAACATCACGATAAAGACGAATGGTGCTGATGATGACAACATTGATATTAATAAATATAATAATAATGATAATAATAATAATAATAATAATGGTTATAATAATAATATTAGTAATAATATCAATTATGTACAAAACAGAAATGATAATGATACAAAATAGTTATCATGATAAAACTGATAAAAATGATGATGATAATAAGAATGATTAAAAAAATTACTGCTGTGGTTACTATCCACAGACTATCGACTGCTAAAGGCAATGCACTGTATCCTCATTGCCTAGTCCTTGCTAAAGGACTTGAAGTAGGTGATTCCTTGGTTTCTTGCTTATAAGCATCAAGTGCTCTACTAGCGGTGATGTTACACAAATCAATTCAAATCTAATCAAGATGATATCAATTATGATAATAACGACGTTGAAATAATAATGACTTCACAATGAAAGCAAATCAATTGCAGAGACTTTAAATAATGTTTATGCACAGTCCTTCCACAGAAGGTAGGGGGCGAGAAAACGTAAGCACCATAAGTGCAGATTAAAGTGTCGGAAATGTGCGAAAATCATATTGCAAATTAATGTGTCGGAAATGTGTGATAATCATAATTTGTATTGAGATAAAATACCCGAGGAGAAGCTCGCCGTCCAGAAGGCGGTACTCGTGGGCCGGGGACGGCACGATGAAGACCCCCGTCAGCTTTCGCACGTACTTCTTGGTGCCAAGGTCGTAGATGAAAACTGTCTGGAAAACCTGTCGACACGATAGGGGGCGGTATTTCATTAGTTTGATGACGAAGATGCCTGCGTCTTGTTCGTGCGTGCTCACGTTAGCATGTGTACACGGCGGCAAGACCGAATGTTTAGAGGGAGGAAGAACATTCGAGGCAAAACCCAGAGATGCATGTGCTTAGTTAGGCAAGTCATCTGAAACTTAGTGAGCTCAATATTCTTAATTCACAGGCAAATGTGAAATTGTTGGGTTAAAGAAAACATACGATACTTTGAGAGTGATCTATTTGATCTATTGATCTTTCGAGGGAAAGAAGGCATGGGAACCGTTTGGAAAAACAAAGATAATTATATTTCTGATATTGATTCTTTCCCTTTTCTTCCGTGTCACTGTGTTTTCTCTCTTGACAAAGTATTTTGCAAACCACGTTCTTCTTGAAATACACAGATTGGTACACGGCAAAGCTAGATAAATAACGGTTAGGGTGCTTACAGGACCCTCCAGATAAAAATTTCATAATACATTCACAAGGCAAACTCTTTTCTTTTCTTCCTTCTTCATTTACTTCTTTGAATCATTATGGTAGTATTTTGTAGTAGAAAACAATCGTAGTAGTGGCAGTACGCCTTTCCTTGTTGCAGTCAGATTGTCATTGTTACTGTTGATAATATCATCATTGAGACAATATTAGAGTCAATAATATTGTAACTATTTTCATTGGCAGTAGTAAGAGCAGTAGCAGTAACATAAAATCATCATCATTATTATCATCAATTTAATTCCTGCTTAAAGTGAGCATTTTTGTAAAAATGTTGTCTGAAATATTGCCACTGTAATGACGTTGTCGTTGTTTGGTTTGGGCTTTGTTTTTTCCCCTGTGTTTATTAGTATACCTGAGTGGGATTTTCGCTGACGCTCGACATGCCCAGCTCAGAAAGGATGACGACACGGTTGTTACGCACGAGCACGATGTCGTGCTGGTCCGTTAGTCCGCGCTCGATGCGCACGGCGCTGCCGGCGCACTTCCCTTTCACGACGTTCCAGACGCTGAGCGGGCCGTTGTTGACTGTCTTGGCCACGACGTAGCGGGCGTTGTCTATCATGGGAACCAGCCCGCTTATCCCGTGACCCTTCACCTTGCTGGTTGACTCGTTCCGCTCGTTCACCTTCTTGCTGATGTTCCACATGCGAAGGGATTTGTTGTTTTTGGAGGCCGTCAGGCAGTACATGAGGTCCATACAGGCACCCAGACGAGAGAGCTGGTATTGTGTGCGAAAACGTGAAAGATCGTGATCTACTTTGCAGTTTCACTTTTATCATAACATCTTGTGTCATGATGAAGAACAACAGTCTTTTGTCTTTCACCTCAAGAACGGGGGGTTTTTTTGGACACTATTTCCATTTTATCAATTTTGCTTATTTGGTCCTTCATGCTACGAGAACCTCTGATATTGTGTAAACATGAAGATACTTAAAATTTACGGTTGGAAATACAATGCTTCAAGAACTTGAAAATGTTTGAGTGACATTTTTAGTTAGTACAGATTCACCATGAATTAAACTAGTTCATATGGGTGAGGTGATAGTTTGTTTATAAATCTCTAGCTACCGAAAGTATATTTCTCCTTCTGTAGGCGTATGGTGTTTCATACATTCGAGTATCATAAGATTGCCGTTTACTCGAAAAAAAAAAAAAACATTAGCTAGCTTTGGATCTGCGATGCGAACGCTAAGACGACGTTAATTAGGCTAGTGTTCTGCACATGCGCGAGACAGCTAGCTGTTTCCATCGTCCAACCCGGGAGGCTGCGTGCGTCGTCTTAGCGTTCGCGTCGCAGATCTACAGCTCGTGAATGAGACTATTAAGAGGGCACTAAAAGAGAAAGATCATCTGGCTTACTTTCTGAGACCTTTAAGAGATCGATCAAGAGCTCTGAGACATTAGTCTTTGAAAGTGATCCCTCAATAATATCTCCAAAAAAAAAAAATCATTCCGTGATCTTACGGCAATCCCTGAGAGACCGTTGATACTCCCTTCCTTTAATTATGGAATTTTAGCTTGGGGCAATACTCATCAGATGCTGCTAAATAGAGTGTTATTACTGCAAAAGAAAGCCCTCCGTATCATTTCCAATTCTCCCACTCGTTCGCATACAAATGCATTGTTTGACTGTTATAAGCTTTTAAAAATCAACGAATTATTTTCATTCAACTTAGGTCAATTTATGTATATGTATGATAACAGTTTACTCCCACCTATCTTCAAAAAAAAATCAAACATTTCATAATTACCCCATCCGACGCTCTAACGAGTTTCATTTACCACTTCTTCGAACGATTTTAGCAAAGAATATATTTACACTGGACCAAATTATTGGAATTCCCTGAATCATGATTTAAAATCTGCTCCTTCTATATATTCATTTAAAAGGAGATTAAAGTTTTTTTTCTTTTACAATCCTATAATGACGACTCCCAGAATCAGATTAGATTATAGGCTTACTTTGTTACCCGTCCGCAATATCTGCATTACTGTTCTTTTTATTATTGTTACTATTCCCTGAGCCTTGACTATAAGATCTTCTTTAACCTATACTTCGCAGTTGAAGGGTTTGTTCTATATTCTTTTTTCCTCTTCTTTTTCTTCTTCTCTTTCTTCCTCAAACCTCCGAGGATCGTTGTCTTTGTCTTTGTTGCATATTCCTGTCTATTCTGTTACCTCTTTATCACGCTATAGTTTTGTTTCCTCTTGTTTCCTCTTGTGGCGTTTAGTCATTTTTTTTCCTACTAGTAGTCTTGTTGCAGTCTCAGCCCTGTTTTATGCTCATTACTCTGTTTGTAGTTGTTTCCTGTACAACTGTTTGTCTGTCTGTCTCTAAGTGGGCTGCTAAACTTTTTGTGACAAATTTTTTGTACCGATTTGTTGTTGTCTTTAATTCAATTTTTGCATCGGGTTTTTAATACAAGAGGGGCCCACACTCTACAAGCTTTGTTTTTTTAGTGGGTCCCTCCGTTTTTTGTTTTTTTTTTTCACACAGTGCATATATTGACAACTATTTCATTATCGTTACCTGTTCGCTACGGGTTTTTTTTTTCTATTACTGTTGTTTTCTCTGTACATTTGTATGCATTGTTTCTGTCACTCAAGAAAGTGAGATTTATGTTTGTATACTGTGAAAAAAGAAAACGAATAAATTTGAACTTGAACTTGAACTTGAACTTGAAAGATATTTGAAAGACTAGTCTAGACCCTTAAGAGCTCGTTTTGATATCGCTGAAAGACTTCCGTCAGAGAGTTGAAAGACTATATTCTTAAAAGACTGCAGAAAGACTATTCTGAATCCTTTCAGGAAATGTATGGAGACTACGGAGACCACGAAATTCACTGAAAGATCACGGAGGAATCACTAAAAAAACGGAGAGACCATTGAAAGTGCACTGAAAGATCATTAATCAATGATCAGTTTACAGTCTTTCAGTGGTCTTTCAGAGTTTTTGCCCTATATTGAATGAGGAAGTTTGGTAGCATTGGCTTACGTGCGCGTGTTTGGCGAGGTGCTTGTGGTCCTCCGTTTCGAGATTCCATACGGCCAGAGTGGTGGTGTTTGTGTGCGCGTTGGGGCACAATGATACAGCGTGCGATCCCTGACGGTTCACCAACAACTCATTCACCACGTCTGACGTACAACCTGAACAGAAAAAATACGTGATAACTCTTAAAGTCAACCCTTTTTTTAATTGGAACGAAATAAAGTCGAAACAAGAAGATGCGACAAAATATATCAACCTCTTAAATCTGAAAGGAAATGGGAAGAAATACTTAACCAAAAGTTAGACTTGATCAATCATCATACAATGTTCCCTAAAGATCTACCCTGAATTAATGACTGAATTATTTTCAATATAAAATTCTGCGCAGAAGTACTGGTGTGAATGGATTACTTTTTGCAATGGGAATCTCTAACGCAGACCTCTGTACGTTTTATTCGAGCTCCACAGAAACAATTCACTTTTTGTCTTGGGAATACGATGATAGACAATAATATATCTATTTCTTAAATACAGCAAATTATGTTACAGAATCAAACTTAAATTACGAGAAGTACTTTTATACTTGGTTCTACAGAAAACTTAAAGCGTTACAATGTGGTTTATTTGTATATAAAGTACTTTATATTTATATAAATAATATATTTATATTTATATTTATAATAAAAAGTACTCATTACAGTTTCGCTAATTTTGTCAATTCTTAAAACAAACGAAGAAAGTAGATGATTAGGCCTACATGTCTGAAATAAAAAACCCTCTAAATTGTGTATGCAGTATCAACTGGAATCCTATTCATATCATTCAGACTGTTCGTAGCTGCCTGTCAAATTGTAGGACTTGTTTTTATGTGACATTTATTTGTACCTGAATGTTGATAAGTATACAAAATGGATTACATTACTGGCATTTCTTTTTGAGAATAGCATGGATACCAATTCTTTTTTCTCTGATTTTTTGACGCTATTTTGTATCAATTTATCTAAGTATTCTTGCATTGTCTCATGCTTCGAGAGATACAGTATTTCATTTGTCAACAGTCAATCGCAGTAATGACAGATTTTGCTCTCTGAACGGTCTGTATCTGATCTGATCGACTGAACCCCATCGCCATCCTACCGACAGTGACTATGTACCTTGCACGGCCCGGAGGTAGGCGCCGTTCTTGATGTCGAAGAGTTCGAGTCGGTGAATCTCGGTCGCCTTCTGGAAGAGGTAGCGGCAGGCGACCACGTAGTAGTCCTTCGACACACCCAGCGCAGTGATCGATGCCGACGCCTTGGGCGCGGGAAGCGAGTGAACCTGTTGGAACGACGTCGGTCGTGAAATTCTCAAGTCAAAGTTCTCGGAGGACATTTGTGCAGTTACATCGTATTTGATTGATAAGTGCATAGGGAATTGACGTTTCTGCAAGACAAAGCTAATGACTTTTTGGGCAACACTATAGGATCATTATTCATTTGAGTCAGACTTGGAGGACCTGGCTCTTAGCACAAGTTTTATACGTCAGCAGCAACGCTCCTGACTTCGTTACTGTATGGGCAATACCACAGCAAACGTTATACAGAGAAAATTGATAGCTACGTGTCATCCCCTGCAATTGTAAACAGAAGCACCTTCACGGCCACGACCGGCAGTTTTCGAAGTATTTCCAGCACGACAATGGAGTCGCGTTAGATAAAATGAACGCACAATGAATTTCATAACTGCTTGTAATAGAGCTTCGCAGATGTAGGTCTACATCGGGTTAATGATGCTGACTTTACCAACCTTGTTCCCGGTTCTGGCGTTGACGACGCTTGCCGCACTGCTGCTACGAAACGCATACAAGACCCGATCGCCGTTGGCGCTGAAGGACGCGCAGAGCGAGCCGTCCTTGTGGATGGCCGTCCCACCGATATCCACCTCCTGCTGAAGCTGAACAGCGCCCTCAGATAGGATCCACGTGCGCATCACGTTGGAGCCCGAGAAGAACGCCACCACAAGCTCGTCCTGCTCCCCAGCCGCCGTGACCACCGGCGGGTCGATGTACTGGCGGACCGACAGGAGGCACGTGCCGCGGTCGAAGTCCAGGAACTGGATGCAGCTGGACTCCACGGTCACGGCTATGGTGTCCGACAAACACAAACGGAGACTCGAGATCTGGAAAATTAAAGAATAAAGAATAAGAAAGACGGAACAAGTATACAGATATAGGCCTAATGTCGTAATTCTGCTCACTTCAAAAACAAAATGAAAAAACAAAAACAGTAAAATCCACATGACTACTAAGGTGGAAAATAAAAAGACATGAAAAAATCAATCCATAAACAAAATAATTTGATAAAGAAAATATCATAGAAGTATTTTATCAGATTCAAACAATTCCGTTCAGGCAACAGACCCCATTATGGTTAAACATCTCTCATAAGCAACTGACAAGCCAGTATCCCATGCTTTACTCGTACCCGCTATACAGAGCATTAGCACAGAGAAATATTTCCTTTGAGCAAAACCAAAGCTATTGAGTTTGAACCTAAGGAGGTCGATTTTGAAGTCATTCATGATAAAATAAGGGTTTCTGAATGGTGCTAATGCCGCCGCGTATGCCGTCCTAATTGTCCCTTTATTCTCACCTTGACACTTATATGTAGGCTGTCCTGTCAGTGGAAAGCCTTTTTATCCACATTCTCCACTCTGTTCTAACAAGGGCAATGGTCTTGACTTTCTTGTGCCAAATGTCTCTTGTTCCAAATGATAGCTATCCACATGACTTGTCTACCCACTTTGAAACCTATTTCAGTTTTCCGTTTACCAGGGGAAAGTCAAAACACGAACACCTCCCGAACCCGTCCCAGACCAGCTATTTTAAGACAACCAATGACGCCACCCGTCTCAGAATCGAGACGAAAGTTAAATCCTCTACGGACCAGTTTTAGATTCTGGTACTGGATATGCTGGAGAACAAGGAACATGCGTAGTTTGTGGTACATACTTAAACGGTAACAATCAACCATTAGAACGTGCAGATCTGATCGCCGTTGATAAACATGACGACACGAACCTCTTTCCCAACTCCTTCGATGGTCCTGACGACTTTCCTGTTCTTCAAATCCCAGAGCTTCACGGTGCCGTCTCGGGAGGCCGTGGCGGCAATACCCACGGTGACCCGGGATGCCGTCACCGCCGTGATGACTTCCACGTGGCCGGCGAGCAGGTCGTACAGGACCCCGCCAGGCTGGGCCAGGCAGGTCACGGAGGGGACCAGGGCCGGAATGGACGACCGCTGGGCTTGGCCCAGCATGATGGCCACGGTCGGGTACTTCTTTGGGTCACCGATGGACATGGGTTTATCATTGGTCACTATGCCGAGGAGCCTACCCACCAACTGGGAGGCCAGCTGGGTGGGGTCCTTTAAGAACAAGGTGGACAGCAAACCGGATGGAATACCTTAGTAAATCATGATCAAAATCAATTAGTAATTACTGATTCAGACACTTCAAAATCTCTTGAAGTTGTTCACTTCAAATAACAGAGACGTCCCTAATAATACATGATATACATGTATATGACAAAAATAAGGAGGATGCAAATGGGTATAATGCAGGGGCCGCGGAAGGGTGGGGTGGGAACGGCACTTTTGGGAGTCTCAAAAAAAAGACGAAGAAAAGATAGCACCAAAGCACCAACTTCCCAAAAGGTCCCCTTTATATTCATTAACCCTTGATCCTGTGAGCCCCCCTACCCTAACAAGCGTTCCGCAGGTCCTCTATTGCCTGCTATTGACACTTCAGACAACGATTCATTTTTGCAACGCGGTGTCGCTTCGAGGACACTGCTTACTGCACTTACACATTCCGGCTTACAGAAATTTTGTAGAAGTCAGAAACCTTACAAGAAGTGACTTCTACAATACAGAATCTAGAATCATTATCAGACTTATACAAACTCAGACAACTCTATATTGTTGGCTGTAAAGTACTTTGGGGAGTAAAAAATTGAAGGAACTGCGGAAGCTATTGAAAAACGAAGGAAATGAAACTAATTGCCGTGTAACAAATAAAGGGGCGGGCTTAAACTACAACCACCATTCTACCTTTCATTGAGAGCCGGTAGCGTGGGGATTTGTAGGTGGCCCGATTCATTTGCTGTCCACCGGGGTGCATTCGAAAACCACGAATAGCACTGGTCAGCGACTATGGCGTTACGCTCATCGGTAAGAGTAGACGGTAATGGTATGTGTACTACTATAATAGAGATCAGCGCTAAAACTTTACACAGATTCGTTACGAGGATTCTCGAATATTATCCGAACCGGGCCAGCCTTCTCACTCCATGGTATCCCCACGCTCTCGGGTCTTTAAGTGTGAAAGAAGATGGTAAGCACTTTGCATTTCGTCACGATACCTTAGTCAGCGCAGTGGACGACAGATGGAGTGTGTCACTCAGTAGACGCAGCTCCAGGTCATTGGGGTGGACGGTGAGGGCGCTCTGCACGTCGTCCAGAACGTGACGCAGGGAGGTGGCGCGCAGTTTTGCCAGTGTCCACTCGTAGTTCACGAGGACCTCTGACTTGAGTGCCTCCAGCTGGTTGGCGTGCAGGAAGTGGTGTGGAAGCTCGTTCAGCTTCCGCATGTTGTATACTTTGAGCGGCGCACCTGGTGGGATGAAGTACGAGGGTTGCTAAGATACACCTAACATGTACTCTTCCACAGTGATTAAAGGGACTCTGCGACTGAAATGGAGAAAGCCTCTCTAATGCCAATCAGAACTGCTTAATGATAGCTTCAATCGATTGTTCAACTTGAAATGCTGTCAAACAGTACTTGCTTCCACTCGTTAAACTTAAGAATACGCGCTTACGTGACGCGGAGCTGGTGTGACGTCATAATGGGAACTACTATTGCGGTATGTCGACGGTTCTCGAATCTATACGTAGCCTACATGACGTGGGTAAAACAATGTGAAACATAACGCACAACGTCAAGATTATGGAGCATCTACTCTGCGACGACGTGCTAATCGAAATATCCTAAATAAAGTCCTAATAATACTATCAGTCTTTTTAACACTAGTTTTTAAATAGTTTCAGTAATGTTTTTGGTGTGCTCGGGGAAAAAAGGAATGAGACCACCTTCAACTCATGAGCAGCCCAGGGTAGTGGTATTTATAATAATAATAGTGAGACTCTTATAAATATATTATAGTATAATATGTCATAATCGTTCCATGTTCAGCCAACAAGGCGTTTGACTCATCTAAGATTTGAATCTTTATCGCCTCACAATTTTAAAGCATTGTACGCTGGACACAGAGATACATGTACTGACGAAGGCTGCAGCTTCACATTGGCTTGTGCGAAAATAGTTGTCTATTTATACAAGAGGGTCTAATGATGATTATCTAATTAAAACATAATGTAATTATATCACGTCATGTCCACAAGTTGGAGGTTAAATCGCCATAATATTTTTCTCCACACTTTTCCCTGCAAGTCACAACGTTATTTTACTCATAAAGCAGTATTAGCCATTAACAGTAGATAAGTTTCGGTTTATTTTCATCAAAAGAGGTATGTGTCAATCTCTGTGAAGCCTGAAAGATCATTCATGCTGCCTTAAGCTGCCATTAACGATTGAACATTGGCGTACACCTTGTTCTTAACCACACCTCATCAGTATTTTGGCACGTAGTATTTACTCTGAAATAGCAATAATATTAGCGTTTTTTAGCACGCAAAAGCGATAAAAATGTTGTTAGTAGACCTAAACTTACCCCTCCTGTGGTATCCAACTTAGAGAGGCAACAGCCAAGCATGCAAAACGAAGAGAAAACTGGCAATTGTCAAACAATCGAGCACTTGCAGCAAAGCAAACAACAGATGAGAATAATAACACAGAGAAGCGAGTATGGGTCGATCATAAAGCATGGTCCGCACTCACACCCGAAAGATAAGAGCGGTTTAGGCCGAATCAACAGAGTAACGCGAGTTTAGAAATTCAAATGTGCTGGATGTTAGGGGGATAATATGAAGAGCTTGTTTGCAAAAACCTATATGTCCATATTTGCCAAATGGAGATATTCGCGATTAAAGGTCAAGAAAAATAAAGAGAATGATAAGAAAATTTTTGCTTCTTTTGACCATAACTTTAAAAATGTACCTATTGATGTAGTGACCAATATATCATTTGAAAGGTATTATTTTGTACTTTATGACAGAGATCATACTTCAAAATCTTCAAAAATGGACTTATCGGTTTTTGCGAACAAGCTTTTCATATGCTCCGCTGTCCGTTTCCACGTTAAAACTGTTTCAGTCTCAAGGGTAAAGCAAAGTTGAATAATTATTCTAATGCCAGTTCACATATTATGAAAGGAAGTATGGGTAAAAAAACAACAACTGTGTGCTGTTTGTTGTTGTTGTTTTGGGGGTCAATTTTTCAATGTGAAGTCGTCGGTAACATAGGTCCCTAACTAACGTTCTTTTCTGGGTAGCTCTTCCCGCGTTTTTATGTTTCGAGTGTGAATGGGCTTATTAGACTAAATAACGGAAAAATTCCCATACAACTGTACTTACAGAATGCTATACAATGAACGCATTAACGTGGGAATTCCGTGTGTCCATTAGGTATATAGGAAGAAAATACTGAGATTACTGAAGCAAAATATTGATTATTATAAAGCGATAATCACTGCAACAAAGCATTGGGATTTTTGATGGAGAGATCGAATGTAGGGGATAATCAATGTACTAGTATGTTATTGATAGCTTCAGGAGGAGATCACATGCATTTAAATATATTCACTGCAGATTGGCAATGCAGGAAGTTAATATTTTTGCATGCAAGCAATAATGTCAGTTTAATGATTCTCAAAGTCTCGTGCATTATGTTAACTGTTCAAAAATAGAACAACTTAACAATGACATTCGACTATATTATCAGTATCTATTTCACAGGCACGGCAATGGATAGAAGTGTTACGCAAATGAGGAATAAAATAGGGAATATTTGTCGATACAATTGAAAGAATGTTTGCAGTTTCAGCAGTTGCTGGAGTTGGGGGTTCGAGCTCATGAGTTATATTTCTTTTTCTTTTGCTCTTAGTTTTGTTGTACCTGATGGTTTAAAGAGAGAGAGCATAAGGGGCTGGGGGTCGACAAAGCGATCAGCCCCGCCCTCGTTGCCTGGATACGGTTTCTTTCGCTCTGCCCACGTCCCCATAAAGTATTCGGCCATGGCACTGTGGTAAGAGGGCGCCCTGTCCTTTTGATTCAGGTATCTACAGGAAGAAACCAATAAACATGAATGCATAAATTCCATTGTTAACAAAGCAACGGCATCGATTCTACAAGGGTAATGTCTTCCAAACGGCGCATTAGAAAATTTTCGCCTTACAGCTAACTGAACAGTACAAGACACACATCAAAGAGATAACTAAAAAGTCAACTTAGCGGCAAGGCTCTTCGCAGGACTCGGCAATGTCCGAACAAGCGAAAATTACAAACTTCAGTCACTTTTTATTTTTGTAGCACGATCGAAGGTGTCATGATCTTTACAATAACATTACACTGAATAAATAGCAGAGAAGAAAAATAATTCGACAAAAAAACGTTGAGTCTGTTAGCTAAGTCCGAACAAAGAAACATTTTTATGAAACTTTAATTCGAAAAGGAATGATATTAGCTTTTATCACCTTGTCTACACAAAACATTTAGGAGAAACTGACAAAAAGGGGAGGAGTCTCACCTGTCAGTGGCCGCCTCCTTGAATTGCTGATCCGCCCATCTCCACACCCACACGCCGTCCACCTTCCACACCCGGAAGTACTTTCGCATGTCCGCCTTGAGCCGACACCAGAGGGCGGGCGGCAACCGGCGGAGGGAGGGGGAGTGGCGGGTAGCGATGTCGTTCATGGCGTGTTCGTCGCAGGAGAGCAGATCGGTGAGCTCCGACCACGAGAGCCCGCTCCGAGCGGCTGTGAGGTAGCCGAGAGCCCGCCTCACCAACGGCTCGCCGTGCTTGCTCTCTAGAGATGCTAAGATTCCTGTAAGTAGTGGAAATAGGGCAAATGGAAGTGAACACTGCCTGCATTACAATATTACGGAGAGCATTACACATACTAATTAATATTGAATAACTCGGAATGACTTTAAAGGTACACCGGAACCCGGGAGTAAAGAGGGCGCTGCTGGTTGGAGTGACGATCACCGCTATCTTTATTACTAAGATCGACGATGTAAAGCTACTTACAGGCCAATCAACGCAGGTCACGTATTTGCGCCTAAGGCTAGAACAATCTGTTAGAAAGGAAACTTTGTGACCATAATCACCGTTGGTGAGCAACGCGTGAAATTAGGGAGCTTTAGACTTTCGCGACGGGGACGGTCAGAGGGAAAAAAATTATCTGAGCATGCGCAAAAACGCGTGTTGAGTCGATTTATTTATAGCTTGCGTAGTCAAAGTTTTTCACTATACGCGTTCTGGCAGTGGTTCTGGGTTATTTTTACGTCCGCTCAATTCATAACGTTGAGAGCTACTTCATGCACCGATCATATGGGGGCGCCATTTTATTTCTTATAGGTTGCGTCTCAACGTAATCTAAAGCTATTTTTCAATACGACGCAGAGAGAGAGGAGATCGTCCATCGCAATCGTCGTCTCAAACGTCCGCGCCGCAAATCTAAAGCTCCCTATTACTAGCATGGAGTTCTGTGACGCACATGAAATATCGGCATGGAGCTCTGCCCTGAAAACCGGGTTGCGCGCTCGGGTGGTCTACAGACTAAAAATCGAGACGTCCAGAATTTGACCTTTGGAGCATGCACGCACGACCTACCATTGATCATCTTCCGGAGGTCACTTGCCAAGTGAATGCCCTTCTTCTCCGTGTAGCTCTTCCATTTCACCGCCTCGTCGCATACCAGGCGCAGATAGAGTGGATTCGAGTTCTCCTCCATTGCCTTCATCAGAGCTTGGTGCTGGTCATCCGTTAGGCGGCGTCCTGCTCGCCCGATCAGGTAGTGCGCTATGTATCTTGCCTCTGATTGGCTCAGCTCGGGCACGGTGTAGAAATCGGCGTTAGGACATTGTTTCTGTATGTCACATTGGAAATAGAATCAATATGGAATAACTGACGACACAATACACTACACCATAGAGCTGCTCATGATTACACGTACACATACTTAAGTAGGCCCTGTGGCATAAAGGATTCACAATCAAGGTTCAAATCCTATCAAACACCGTCGTGTCAAAAACTCACCTTCTTGTATGAGGTGCTTTTCATTACTAAGATCCTATTGATTGAAATGTAGATAGGGCCTATGACTGATATCTTGATCGTTATCACTATTTTTGTTCATTGTTATCATGATTACTATCTTCACATCATATTACAATGCCAGTGTCTTAGAGTCTGCGGAAGAAAACATTCGTGTCAAACTCGACTTTGAACAGAGTGAAAGCCGTTGATTTGCACTGAACCAAAGAAAGGTTCAAGATAAAAGGAACACGTGCATAGTTATATGAGTAGACAAATGTCTCGGTATAATCATATCGTGTGACTATTCATGATTATGGCTGCATCTGGTGGTATGAGTGCGTGCTGGCACGTATATGTTACAGCTGACCTGTAGTATATTCTTGTCTGTAATTGTACAACTGTGTTACACAAAGAACTTTGTATCAACTAATATCAACAAAACCTTCATACCGTGTTATTACTCTATGAGATGTGAATTTCGATGAAAACTCAATAAAAATTGAGATAAATGCATAAATAAGCAGGGATATAAGTCTATTAATGACTGGTAACTTTCGCACAGTACAGTGAAAGTGGGTGAAATAGCCTTCGGCACCATCAGCTTATAAAAACTGCAGTACCCGACATGCGGATGTGGGTTAAGTTGGTATTACCTTCAGTGCTTTGAAGCTGTCCGTTTTCTCCTCAGGCAAGGTCGTGCACGACAGAACCACCTTGACGTTGGGAGGAAGGTTGCTCGGCAACCAGGTCATTGACCTCGCCTTGTGGTCGTTGCTGAGCTTGTCGGGACCGTCGATGTAGATGACCAGTGGCCGGTCTTCCGTAGCCACGGAGATACGACCCTCTAGGTCATTGATCAGAGCGTGGTAATCCTGCGAGAAATGAAATCGTGGGTGTGAACATAATAGATATGAAAGCATCAAAACCATTTCGTTACAAAAACAAGAAATCTACTCAACTTTGAACAACACCACCACATCTTCAAAACTGCTAAAAAAAGTCATTGTTTTGACCATGTCAAATATCTTCATATCGTTCGGGCAGAATGTCACCGTTATCATGATTCTTGAAACACATACTTTCTGTGGCGTGCTATGCAAACCACTCAAGAACAACACTTTTCATCTTTAGTTCTTATCTTTCAGAACTTTCTTCCATATAATCTTTTTTAATCTTTCTATCTTTCCCTGCGTTTCTCTTTCTCCATCTCTATCCCCTCATGCTTAATGTCCAACATCATATTACTAAATAATATTTGAAGCAGAAAATTACAGATTTTTTTTTCTGTTTTTATTACTAAAATCTAAAACCCATGCATTGACCTGAAATGCATGCTCACAAACCGTGAAAAGGGATTACCTCTGGTACAGTGGCGAGGTCCATACTGTACGTGTGACCGATCTGCTGACACACGCTTTGAAGTAGCGCGCGCACGTTCTCCGAATCCGCAGTCAATCCGACAAACCGTACTACTGTTGCGACGTCCCCACTGCGACCACACAACACATGAAAAAGAAAGTTAGTAGAGGTAGTGTAAATAGCCTAGGTGCAGATTAAAACCCTAAAATAGCGATAAACATGTGTGGTGAGCAAACGTTATGTAATTTTAGATGAAAATGATGATAATAATGTTTATATTTCATAGAATTTTGATGTGAGAATAAAAATGATAATAATGACGTGATGGATCCTGACAGTTCTTGAAATGAGGTGGGTTGTGGAAAACAGAAAATCGTAATGCTTGTTTCTCATATTTTAGTAAAGAAAATGAAGCAAGTGGAGAATCATCACATACTGAAATATTTGCATGGTCTTTAAATACTATTGCTGTTCTTTTTGTTCGTTTGTTTGCTTGCGTGTTCGTCTGTTTTGTTTTAGAATGGACGTACATGTGATATCAAGACGCAACATTTGAGGAGATACACTCATTCTACTATGGTATGACTTGGTCAATATAATTATTCTCATTTTTATTATATCGCACGGTAGTTAACACACGTAATAGTTACGGGATGCTCCTATGAAGGAAATAAAATTAATGTTCGTCTCTTGTTACCCTCTTGCTCTAACGAAGGAGTAATGAATGTACTATAGAGTCGTATGTCCAAACCTTTTAAACCAGGCCCCAGTGAGTTGACATGCTTTAGCGAGGAGTGCCGTCTTGCCATACCCGGGCAGCCCGCAGACCACCAGTGGCTGATTGCTGCTTCCCGCTAGGTAGTCCTTGATGTGCTGAAGGCATTCCTTTCGGCCGTAGAATGTACTCGCCCTGCAAAGTGACAGCAACACACATGAAAATCAAGTACTAACGTGGGGTCCTTTCCATGAAGCCATCATAGAAAAATCTTAACATTAATTCTCAGAATGGCCAAGGCCGTTCATAATGTAGTTATGCCGGTAGAGAAGTAAAATCCACTTCATAAAGTCTCTCATAAGACTTTCATGAAACGGACCCCTGGCTAAATTGATATTTTGGGAGACTGGCGTGTTTGTTTTGCTTCTTTACCATGCATACATACTTGTATACATGTATTCTTGTCGAAAAAACGAATAACACAATGAAACAATATGTTTATTTCATTGTCATATACATAGGGCCTATATTACAAACATACTAAACAGCCAACCTTTGATAAGTCGTAGCCAAAGGAACCGGAAAAGTCTTTCGACTTATGTGAATGTCGACTTGGACAATAGAATAAACGCAAGTTTCAAAATTCATGAAATTCTTCCGTCGAGGTGAAAAAAAAAATCATAAAAAACAAATGTTTTATATTCATCGGGGTAGAATTTACCTTTAACCTAGCCAACTTTTCGATTTGTGCAAGGTTCACTTATCTTCTTAGAACTCTGTTATATGGGAAGTTTACTGATCGATCGTCCAGTGTTACTACAATTCTAATATGTCATCCTTACTTCTCCTGTACGAAGTTGACGTGCTGCGCCACCTCCTCGTAGAGTTTGTAGGATGTCGCGGCAGTGACGGCAACGTGGTCGACCATAGCTCGCTCAAGTCGCGTCTTCATCGCCTCGTAGAAGTCGTTGGCCAGGCCGTCCAGGTAGTGGGCGTGGCTTCGGTCGGCCTGCGGGCTGATACCGTCCTTGTGCCATCGGACGCTGTACTCGCGCACGTTGTTGGAGCCAATCTGTTAACGACCACAAAACCAAACTGAGAGTGTCCAAGGCTTGACACTAACTTTTCTTTTGATGGCCCAATTGGGCCACTAAAACATATCTCCTTTTAAAAAACGGTGGCCCGGCAAACATGAATATCATACATTCACTAATTTTCTCGTTCCTGATGGCATCCCACTCAAAATTACTTTAGATTCGTTGGTGTTTTTATTTTTCATTTGTTTTTATTTGCTTTGTTAGGTTTTGTTTTGTTTTTGTTTTGATTTTTTTTCCTTCCTTGTTACGTACAGTTAGTAGCCTTACATTCTGGGGCACCCGGACGTTCCTGAGATCCTCGACCCTGTCAAATTTGGCCACATCCACCTCGGGCTTGAGGTTGTGCATGTCGATGTAGTCCTTGGCGGAGAAGTCCTGCAGGTTCTTTCGCATGTCCTTGACTTGGCGTACGAAGCATGCCACTCGTCCCCGCTGGCTCGGGCTGGCCGAAAACACGGCCTGGTCCAATTCACGCTCCGTCACTGTATCATTGGACAAGGGGTGATGAAGGATCCAACATTTGCATTAAGATACATCAATGATATTGAATGATACTATATTTACACATGGTTTTAATAACAGAAAGTACAATGCAAGAGTATTTAGATTGTAAGATTAGGTCAGCTAGTCTGCACATTGAGTCACATATTATAAATCCTCCCCTACATCCCCCCCCCCCACATCGGACCACTGTTCTTACTAGCGAGCTTCAGATCTGCGACGCGAACGCTAAAGACGACGCTATATAATTAGGCCCCCCCCCCCCCCCCAATGGTGTTCTGAACATGTGTGAGGCAGCTGTTTCCATCATCCAACATGGGAGGCTACGTCGTCTTAGCGTTCGCGTCGCAGATCTAAATCTCGCTATCCCACGGGCTGGAAAACTTTGGTGTGTTTCCTCACAATACAGGAGATCCCCTTTTTAACGAAGTCCTCGGGACCGGCAGTTTTCTTTCGTTATATGTACAGTGTATCGAAATTTCGCTATAGCCGAACAGTAAGGTACATGAAGACATGCTGACGATAATTTTGGGACCTGAATTCTTTCTTCGTTGGAACGAGAATTTTGTTTTAACCGCATTCGCTATAACAGAGTGCACTGCATCTCCTTAATTGTTTTCTTACCTGTCTGGAGGTAACCCTCTGCACGTTTCTTGTCCGACACGCTCTTCTCAGCGTACTTGGCCATGCACCTGACGAGGCGCTTGTACATGATGATCCACTGGTTCTTCGCCCGTAATCGCCTCTGCTTGTCGTTGCTCAGTATCTCACGGAACTGGGAGCTGTGAAAGGGATGACGTCATCACAGGTTTACTCATGTGTCGAGAGAAAAAAAAATGCAATTTTCTTCTGTATTTTTGCATCACCTCAGTCATCAGCTGTAGTAAAGCTTTAATAATGATGAATGAAATGATGAATATGACGGATGACGAATTGAGACTAGTCAAACTGACATAGTGTATTACTGAATGAAACAAAGATTTGCTACTTCCACGGATAGGCCTATACCAGCATGAAAGCTTTTAAATAACACGTCGGATTGTGTACAATTATATATAAACTAACGAGCGGATTTAACATGAGGCAATGAGAGCACCCACCTCATCTACGCCAAACTTTGCATTGTCATTATATGCACTGCTTTGCCGCACCATTCATCCTCTCACGAAGCTCTCAAAATCCCTTAGTATAGACCTAAATGGGTACTGCATTGTGACATGATGATTGCCATCGCTCAACGAGAAGAAGAATTATGATTATCATCGTCATTCTTTCATAAAACTCGACATTTTGGTGACTGCACATTCTGCGACCAATTTCAATATTTTCCGATCCGTTGTTTGTGACTCTATAAATACCTACCGCAAAAAAAGCCTTTAACATAACATTTACCTAAAGTAAGTAACGACTTGAATTTGTGAAAGTGTGCTGTGTGCGACTGGATGTTTATTATCCATATAATTACTGTTGTCTTCAATGACCAAATACTTCGCACACCCACTCGTTATCCCGGCATCACATCACTATCGACACGCAGACAAGCAGCCTCCTATGGGGATATCAGGAGGCTTCATTTCTTGTTACCTGATTGGCTGAAGAACGTACACTGGCGGCTCGCTGTTGTCATCCCGTCTGTACCACGTCTTCAGCGCGTTGATGTCGGCGTCAAACTCCTTCTCCGTGGCGCCTTTCTCGCCATCATCCAGCCCGTCGGTAGCCGGAGACTTGTCTGAATCACTGTAAGACAGCAGGTGGGCAAATAACATAAATTATGTTTTATGGATAGAGACAATATTCTTCTTTGTTGTCGCCTTGTTGTTTTCATTCCGAATGACGAAAGGTACATCACTGTGCTCCATCTTGATTCTACATTGTGTTCGTGTTGTTGCAGTTGTTGTTATTGTTCTTGTTGCACCGTCACAGCAGCTGAAGTACTATTTTCCTTTGTTGGTCAATATTTGCACGATATTGGCTGAGTTTGGAGGGGACATCGAAATTCATTAGATCGCTGATAACCATGATAGTGGATATATTCTATCGCCCAAGCAAGGAATGTTACATTGCTTCAGTTGGTGATGACATTATCTAATGTCCTCCGGAAGACAGTATGATTTTTATATTTCGATGTCCACTAAGAAAAATACCAGCCATGCAGTAAATCTAGCAATTACTAAAACACAAAACAAAACAAAATAAAAACATTGAATGACGAGAGATATCACATCAAAAAGGCACGTCATGAGTAGAAAGTGAAACATCCCCTGCAAACGAACAAACACACACAAAGGAAACCTTTTGACTGGAAGAAGGCGTTTATGACTCACTGTTTGAGATTCTCATATCAACGTGTTTCCGACGATAAAGTGTATCGTTTGTAATGCCATTTGTAAGGCAATTGTGACAATTTGATAATAATGATATGAGATATCATTAAACGAGAAAACAACAATTAAGAAAACTCGATATCTTAGTCGCTCAATTATATCAAGAACTATCCGTTTCAATTCAATTCAATTCAAAGTTTATTTCATTTTTCGACAAAACATATAAGTTACACTTCTTTTGACAACAGAGAACTGGTAAACAGAACATTATGTATCGAAAAGAATATAAAACAATTGAGGAGGACCACATAGTAATTATACATTGTAGTAAAAAAAAAAACAGAAGTGATCGAAATATAGTACATGTATAACTTTGCTTAAAGTGCGAAAAATGGAGAGACCCACTAAAAAGACAGAGCTTGTAGAATGTGGGCCCCTCTGGAATAATAACATCAATGGAAAATTTAATTAAAGCATTATAAATACTATAGGAGAGGGGGAAAAAGAGGAAGAAGTCTGGAAGCCCACTGAGAACTAGAATCACAGATAAATACACTTACTATTATAGACGTGAACTATTACTATTACAGACGTTTCACCCTTGCTTTCCTTTTCGAGGAAGCCTGATTTGTCATACGTTTTGTACAGGCTAGATTCCTTATCTACAAGCTCAGGTGTCATAAACTTCTGAGATTCATAATGGCACTGCACGCTTGACCCTCACAAAGTCTGCTTCAGGAATGCTACCTAATTTCTCCGGTGATAAAGGGCATCCAACAAAATACCATACAAGCCCACGAAACATTCGTTTCAATATATACGAATAAAAAAAGTAAAGTTTTGGAACCCCACTAACTCATCCTTCCACACACATTATGCGTGCACACACGCACACACACACACACACACACACACACACAAATCAGTGCCGTGTATAAAGAGAGTCAGGGGCATTTCATGAAGGAACTTGTCGGATAAAATATCTGACAAGTCAATTATATCCGACAAGTTTTGAGAAATTCTTTAGTCTGATTGGCTGATTTCTCTGAACTTGTCGGATATAATTGACTTGTCGGACATTTTATCCGACAAGTTCCTTCATGAAACGCTCCCCTGGCCAACTGCTAAATTGGACGCCACGTTGTTACGCAGCGTATTACACGTTACAGGGTTAGCGTGTACGCTAGCGAGTACGCTCAAACGTAACAATGAAAGCAAGCCAAATAAGGGCTAGTGAACAATGGGCACTGCGTATGAGCGCACTTTGGTGACGACATGGTTCCACGAAGATCACGGGACCAGTTTTGACCAATCATAGGCTTTAAAACGCAAAACCGAGAACCGAGTTGGCCAGACTCTCTTCATATACGGCATTGACACAAATGAATGCTCTACTACTAAAAAAAAAAAATAATTCCAGGAAAGAAAGCATTGAGGGGAAAGATAGAGTTCATCTAAATATTGTTAGTCCGTTCACAGGCCCATGGTCAGTGATGATAGAAGTATACCATGAACATCTACTTACCGCCACGAGGCAGTCCGACTACATTCAGTGAAGCATGTTTGGAGAGTGACAGGTATCGAGTGTTAGTGTTATATGGACAGCATTTACATGCAGCTTGACAGAGCATGTAGCAGAAACAATGAAATCTATATAACCTTCAAAGTCGTTTAATCGAATCATTTTTATTCGATTTTTATTCAATTCTCCAGTCTGCATGAAGCGTACTCTCTTAGCTTTCAATAATTTTATTATGTTGTGACCATTTCATCTGCATATTTCATAAGGCCAGTTAAATTAAGAATACTACATTCGGCTTGCCATACAATTAAAGAAGTGTTCTATTTGTCACTTTCTTTGGTATCCTGACGTGTAACTATTATCTGAATAGGAATGTTGGCTGCAAACATCTGATTTTAAACATACTACTATAGGATGACATCAAACAAATTGAATACTGTATACTCAAAGATAGCAAGAGGACATATAATTATATGAAAACAAAATATTGTGTTCATTCACGAGACAAGGCAATCAATCTCATTCGTGTTGGAGTGCATCGGCATTCGTGATGTGTTTACGTCATTCAACATACAGAGTAGCCTTTGGTCAATGCGTTCTGAGCTATTAATACTCTTCAATAAAAAACACATCGGAGCGTGAGACTCCTACAAACTGACATGTGAACGATAAACTAGCAGTGAGGTATTTAAAGAAGAGCGAAGCTAGGAACGCCTTGATCCTAGGCTCAATGTGAAAAGCTGATATCATCAAAATATTCCAGCCCGCAATCATTAATCGTTCATGATTTCACTTAATCAAATCATATTAATGTCTGGAAGAGCGTCGAGCCTTACTACATCGGTAGGTGACTTTTCCTGTTCATTACACAGAGAATCTAACCCTTGATGGTAAAAAAAAATGTTCGTATTGGCCTAGATATCTTTAATCCCTGTATCAAAAACTTAAATATCCATTAGACTATCGAATCCATTTTAGAAATGTCGACATTTTCATACGTAGGGAATCATTGGTTTACAAAAAATTCAAAGTCTGATAGTTTTAGTGTCAGACTTTGTAGTTATCTTCAACAAAATGCATTAATTACCGTCTATCCAGCCCGCCAAATACCTTCATTGTTAGCATCATGCGATTCACACCTGACAGAAAAGAACGCTTGGTCCTTATTGGTGCAGAGAGAGAAACGTCATAGGAATATTAATGGAGGAACAAAAGGTCATAATTAATATTTAGGAGAAAAATACAGAAGACTCGTTGAAACAGGGCATTGAAGAAATGCAGAAATTCGAAATAAAATCAGACATTTAAATACACTCAAACATGTTCTGTTATTAACATTGCACTCTGACTTGACAAGAAATCACGCATTTGTCAACTAAACGGAAGTGTTAAATCACAAACAAACAATTTTTGTACATTAACTTACAAGGAGGGTTTAGGTACGAAATGCAACATACACAATTTCAATATAGAATGTACGTGTCGATGTTAGTTTCGTTTCTCTTTCTTTGTCATTCTCTTTCGTTCCTATGCGGTTTTTTTTTTTTTGTCTACTTCCAATACGGGACATCTCTCTCTCTCTCTCTCTCTCTCTATCTATCTTCTTTTGAATTTCTAAGTAATATATTCATAATTTACTTTGTGAATGAATGAGTTAATGAAAGAGGCTACAACGCAATGGCAAATAATTACGGTGTTGTAAATTGAATGCTGAATCTGTGGTCACGGCAGGGTCTATTCCGTTTCCAAGCTCCATGGAAGAAAGAATAAATAAATGTAATACGGTGCATCTTATGTTGAATCTTTATTGATTTGGAGTCTGGTGTTACTCAGTCAACGCGCACCAATGTTCACGGCGTGCGTAAGTAAGTCGGCATCGGGTAAGGCATTTGTTAATATTATTCAGGCGTTGCAAAACAAAAACAACAACAACTTAACAATTCAAGTTAGATGACACAAAATTATAAAAGTATTATTTCACGATTAAAATGTGCAACACTTCATACATTATGAAACGAAAAGTTACGAGTAGTACATTAGTATCTTAAATAAGTCTTGCTCAACGTATATCCGCATTGAATCAAAGTGACTAAATATAAAAGTGTAACTAAAACCAAGCTTGATTAACAACTTTTTTTAGTACATCTGATAGCATGGTATGTCATTAAATGTAAAGTATTTATCATGATTGTACAGTTCTTTCGGTTTTCTTTGATACAATTCTCTAACGTGCGATGATAAAACAAATGCGAGTTAACTTTGAATGTGAACCAAAAGAATGGAAAAGGTTTTGTAAAAATCGGACCTGAACAAGAACACATAACATTCAAGAAGTTTATAATTCAATCTCAAGAAGTTTATAATTCAATCTCCAATTTTGATGGAACTTTTTCTATCCTGATTTTAATTTACATATCAAACTACGCTGTTAGAATTTGCACTTATAAAAAGGAAACACCTTCACAATTCCTCATTCTACATGATGAGATTTGATTGGTCCATATCATAGGTTCAAAGTCTATGTAAACATATTAAAATTCTCACAAGCAATAACTTAGAGTTCGCATCTTTGTGTATACTTTAAATGAATGCGGATCATTCCCGTAAAATGCATTTATAACGTTTAAGGCGGAATCATCAGCAACAGCAGAGCAAATCAATGCAAACACAATCGTCCAAAACAAACAACATAAATGACTGTATAAAGAAGAGATTGCAAGAAATAATGTGTCAGAAAGACACGCACTCAGTCTCACCTCATTTAAAGATATAAGATATAAAGGTGAAGTTTGGTACAATTATGCTTTCACTTTTCCAGATATGTCATTCAATATTTGAACATTCAAGATTGTAAAAGTTTCAATGTATGGCGACATTTTATTAAAGGTAAATTAGCCTTGTTCCTGCTTTCCATATTTCTATGGTTTTACTGACCAGTATTATTCCAAAAAAAAAATTATTATGATTCATGATTTTTTTTTTCAGCAGGCATTTCATACCTTGGTACTTGACTCCTCGTCATTCCACTTGATCGACCACTCCTCGTCTCATCCGAGATGCTGCAGACAAGAAAATATGACAGTCTTTGCCTTTGCTTAATTTTCCTTCTTTTTTTTTTCTTTTTTTTTTTGGTAGCTTGCCTGTTTTTTCCTAGGTAATGCACTGCGCGTAGTCATTACATTCACAGATTATTATGTGTTTTATATAATGGTACTTCACTACAAATGTGCTAGCGTCTTGGAAATGATACTAAGTACAGTCCAAACTAGGATAAGTTACACAAACAATTTGTTCGTTTATTTAGGCTCTCGATGACAGCGATAGATTATGAGGATAAAAGAAAGAACCTCGTCGCCTTGATGTCACATATTTTACATCAGCTTCAGGACTCACTGAGGCGTTTATAATGAAATCCTTCTATAAATATAGGACATCTGTCTATTTCCACTCTAGTACGGCAAGAAAAAAAATACACAGGACTACAAAAAAAAAGTTCTACAAGACGAAATAGGGTGACCACTACAGCTTGAAAACAAACAAATAATAGATGTGTCGTTGACATGACCCATTGAATCATCTTTTCTTGTTACATGTTTGTTAGAAGACCCCCTCCCTCCACACAGTCATGGCCGATACAAGTTACATTGTTTTAAAACAACTTGGTTTACGACAGTAGCGTATGAAGTGTACTACTGTTAAAACAAAGTCCTCGCGACCGGCCATTTTCTTTCGTTATATCGAAATCTTATGATAACCGAACACTATAGTGTTATAAACGCACTTACATGATAATCTTGAGACCTGAATTTTGATTTCGTAGTAACGGGAATTTCGTTATAGCCGTGTTCATTATAGCGGGGGTGCACTGCATGTTATGTATGCCTTATTCTTTGAACAATTTCGTTATAACCGTGTTCGTTATAACGGGAGGCACTTCTTTGAACAATTCTTCAATCTCATTTTGATGAGGGGAAGCTCATAACACTGACCTCTGCGTCGGGAAGATTGACGGTCTTCTAGCGGAGAAACAACTTTCCCGCTCCTTCTCAATCGTGGCTACGATGGCCTCGAAATCTTCGACGGGAAACGTGTCCGACAGTGCTTGGAATCCGCTTCTTTGTCCCATCAGGGTCTGGGGAGGATGTTGATAAGAAACTAAATAATGATGGTGGTGATAATGATGACATCACAAAAAGAAAAGAAAAAAACCTACAGAGAATCTTTTCCCTACACGATTGGTTCTTTAACTTCCGCAACCATATTATTACAAAGATTTATTTCGTGGCAAGGCTGAAAAGATCAAGGAATAATCTGGAATAGATCGTTCCTGTCATTTATTACAATTCATGGATGTTTCTTTTCTATTATACAGCCTAGTAACAAAGCATTTCATTCACCTGCTCCCTCCCATTACGTCCCAAAGGCAGGAATTTGCTAGGTCGGGCAAGCCCCCGGCAAGCTTTGTTGTTGTTAAGAGTAATATTTGTGAGCAAAGCGTGCTTAAGAACTGAGTACATTACAGAACCTGTCAATTAAGGGCCCGGTAGCGTGGGGATTCACGGGTGGCCCGATTAATTCGCTGCCTACTGGGGTACATTCGAAAACCACGAATAGCACCGGACAGCGAATGATAATGTGAATCCCAACGTATACGCTCATCGGTGGCTGTCAACTCCAGTGCTGATTTTTCATTTGTGTGTGTACTTGACACATATATCAGTGATAAAGTTGTACACAAGTTTTTTTTTACGGCCCGTAACAAATTGCGTACAACTTTATCACTGATCTCTGTGTCAAGTACACACACACACTTAGATGGGGGTTCTCTGATAATCATATCCAAGTCGGGACAGTCTTCCCATTCAATGGTATCCTGACGTTAATCGGGCTAAGTTTTTGTAACAGTCTTCTATCAGCCATTTCAGAGATCAACATCACGATCTCCTTATATGTCCATTGTCCCCCTTGTACCTACCACGAAGTATGGTCCCTGGGACACCTCCTCGCATTCCCTGAGTTCCCTAAGGCAATTCCCGGCGTAGGAATGGTTATCGGTGGAGAAGTCCCTGATGCCCCAGTTCATGTCGGTCAGCTGAAACTCGAAACCTCGTTCCCGGCAGAACGCCCGCAGTCTAGGGAATGTCTTGGACATTAGTATCGTGCGTTCTGCCTCGAAGTCTACACGTGTAAAGAAAGACAAAGGGAGAGACAGAATGAACGATAAATCGATAGATGGATAGATAAATAGATGGATAGAGACATAGAGACATAAATAAACATTGAGAGATTGAGACATAGACAGAGAAAGAGAGAGAGAAAGATAGATAAAGGGAGGCAGATCATAGAGAGAGAAAAAAGAAAGAGAGATGGAGATTGATGGACAGAAAGAGGAAAGAGAGAAAGGGGGAGCTGTACTGACCCAAACTCACACATTGGTGTATCGGACACCGATGTAACATAATCATTTTCAAAACGGACACATTCTTTATACACGTTTCTTTCAGTCCAAAGAAGTGGCAGGGAGACCACTCCGTTCAGTCTTACCTGTAAACGTGGAGCACACATAAAGCCTGAAGATGTTGGATTCCCATGAGCACTGCACATCTACCCTGCTTTGCAGAACGTTGTCGACGGTGAGTTGGTACTCCAGGGATCTCCTGGGATCTTCGTTGACTGGGAAGGGAGTAGAAACCGGTGAGATCACCTCTTCTTCGTCACTTCCGAATTCAGACGATTCCTGGCTGGTGTGGTCCTGGTGTCCCAACTGGGTGACGTTCGCCGAGAGAGTCGGGTGCCTCCTGCCGTCTCCCGTCAGGGACGGAAGTTTCAGATCCTTCTGCGGGGAAGGCGGCGTGGGTTTCGGACTTCCGACCACAGGGCCAGCCTGCGGCAATTGAGGCAGATGATCTTGGCGAGAGTCGGTCTCGCCTTTGGCGCTGGTCGACACAGAGTTCGACGATCGACTGGCATTTCTCTCCGGTTTCGGACCTTCCGGTGGGCGAGGGGCTTTCATTGGGGAGAGTGTCCCGAAAGGACTTCCTCGGCTCCCTTCAGATTTTCCTGAGGAGTTCCTGGATTCCTTGGAAGACACACTGTCCGACTTTCCCGTCAGGGACTGCACTTCCAGCAGCTCCGGTTTCTCCACATCCCCATCACCTTCGTCCCTTATGCGAGCCATGCTCTCCAATTTCTGGAAGAGTTCCTGCTCTTCCCCGGCGCCGGCTGTCCTGACAATCACCGGAGCGAGACGCTGGCCTAGGGTTACAGCAGCGGAAAGGCGGAATCCATCCCCATCCTCGAACCCTTCCGGATTAACTTGTGAGCCGTTTGGTTCTGTTGTCGCTGCTTCGTGACCGGACGATACCCGGGTGCTTGTCGGAGTTGGTGAGAAAGTAAATGCCCCTGGGTAGAGCCCGTCTAGGATGTGGCCCTCGCGGCTTACACGGCCACCGATCTCATTATACTTGCTGAAGATATCTACCGGACCTGGGGTCTGAAATTAAGTATTTATAATTTTATGTCTCAATCTCTTCAATCTACTTTCAATCAAAATTGAGTAACTCGTAATGCTGTACTGCAAATAAGGTCATCTATAAATCAGAACTAATAATATGTCTAATCAAGCACAGCTTGTAGCAGGGTGTAGGTTTGGGACGTTTACAAACATAAGCAGTCAAAAGAAAAATTACGAACATTAATCGAAAATAGATTGATATACATGTATATAGAGTGATAAACCGGCAAAGTTATTCAACTATTACAATATCACCTTTGGCCGAATCTTGAAAGGCTGTTCCCCACTGTTATTGCTGTCACCCAAGTCGTCCTCCAGCCACATCGCCCCTCTTTCTCGGAACCGTTTCTGGGAGACACCATGAAATTATTCAAAGATAATTTTTACAACATACCACAGCATTCATGTTGTGTTCACAAAGAAGAGTTCAAAGCTTTGCCAACTTTTCTGTAGTGCTCCTGCAATATAACTGGTCAATAATCGCTTCATCGAACAATAACAAATCATTACAAATGGACCAGCTCCTTCTCTAGAATGGAAAATGACGGAGCATGACATCTGACCCAGTGCTAAATGGCACCACGTGTGTCATTTAATGCGACATGAATTCCTGAAATCATCTTAGAGGCAACATCTAATTACAGTTTGCACATCAGGGCCCTGTTTCATAAAGCTGTTTGTAAAGTTACGCGTGACTTTACGAACGAATGGAATATAGAGTGCCAATATATGTGCCGATTTTTTTTCTTTACGTTTCAATGAAGTACAACTGTATGTCAAAATTTCATCTACATTGGGACAAAAATACGCTTTCAACTAAAAGCGTGTGTAAACACATGTAACTGTGTGTAAACACATGAGAATAATCATTATCATAATTATGCAAATTTTATTTTTAGCTACATGTACTGACATTAACAATGATTAGGAAACCCGATTGGCTTGCCATATTTAAGTCGTTCGTAAAGTCGTGAGTAACCTTCCGAACAATTTATGAAACAGGGCCCTGGTGAAATAAACCCATACCATGGAAGCTGCTTCACATCGGTTCCACGGGTAAAAATTCGGTACACTCACCCTTAGATAAGAGACTATCCTCCTGTTGTTATTCAAGCTCATCTTTCTGAGATTCTTCCTCCTCGAATAACGCTGCTCCGGAAACTGAAAGTAAGCCATAATATCAGATATATATTACAGTTCAGATTGATAGTTTTAAAGTACCCAGTATTGCTTTATAGGTAACACAATCATTTGCAAAGAACTTGTCTGCATCGCTTAATAATTGCGTAAGAAAAAACTTCAGTTGATTAACCTTTATCTTCATTGAAATCTTCTTGAACAATGTTCGTGGAGAATTTGCTTCCGTCTCTTTTCCCTTTCAAAAATTTTCCATTTCATGTCGTGCCATTCCAACACCAAAATTTGCTTCAGCAAAATAACCATGGAACACTATTATGACAAAATATTATGATACCATGATATCACACAACGCCCCAGAGGTCATCCATCAAGCCGGGCCGTCTGTGCTCACACTATGCAAACAGGCGAGCTGAAGCACCGAGTAGGCCTATTACGCAGTACCGGTATCGCTCCTGACTCCCGACTCCCGACTCCTAACCCCTGACTTTTGACTCTTGGCTCCTGATTCATAACTCTTGACTCCTGACTGCTGACTCTTGACTACTGACTCTTGACTATTGACTGCTGACTCCCGACACTTGATTCCGAATTCCTGACTCTAGTCAGGTTTCCTCCAAATAATTGTACGTTAAACATTTTTGTGGTGCCATTTCTGCACATCTTTTTTTATTCGGAGGTTTGTGTTTTCTCAAAATCATAAAGAGTAGAGTTATACTGCAACTTATAGCAATTATTTACTATTAATGGGCGACCTTTGATGTGATTTCACATTATTTTGTTGGCACTTCCTCACGGGCTTCTTAAGACGATACACATTTTATATTCTACATCTAGAAATCTGAATAGAGTGAATATCGAATTTCTGTTATCCAGATTGTAACAACATAACAGGTACGACTTACGCTAACAACGTCGGGACCGGCGTACGAGGCAGATATGAACTTTGGCCTTTGATCCTCAAGCTTGACCTCCATGACGGAATCGACTGACGAACCTATGGCGTCACTCTGTGGAAAAAAAAAGTCAACAGTCATTGTCAACGTGGATGTCTGTGGCAGATCAAATACTTCAGGAGTTATGTCTCAGTGGTCTTCCGCAGTTGACACAAGTACTAAATCTTTTCGTATCAGTGTTTCAAAGTACTCTTATTCGCCAAATATTTCACGACGTTTTTACTTTAAAAGCACAAAAATGTTAACTTTGATCCCGACTTGAACGTGACGTGCACGCATACATTTCTCTGTTCACTACTGTACTCCACAATCGCGAATTTATCCACTCGCATAATCACTATAACTATTATCATCTTATCAATTATTATCATAACAGTACATCATGTAATGCGCTTTGTTTACTGCTTTCATTATCATACCTCACATTCAATAAGAAGCGTACTTATCATAATTGATATCTAATACTACTACAACTGCTACTGCTACTTACTACATTCTTATTGTTAATACAATTTTAATATCACCAACATTATCGGCATCTTTTGTAAGGCCATTTTCGTCCAGGGTTGCGTCTTCAATGCCATGATTTTAAAGTGATGTTGTAAAGAAAAAACGGTAATCTGTCCAATAACAAAATAATGTTTGCGATGAAGAGGTTTTAAACTACAAACAGCTCCTGTTTCAGATTTGCGTGTAGTAATACGTTGACAACTAAACCACCGTGCTCCAACAAAAAAAAAAGAAGAAGAGACGTATATCGAGAGAAAAGCACGTCTACAGGAATATTCTTGCTAAAGTAGTGAGAAGGCAAATGGAAATACGCAAGCACTCCAAAAGAACCCCAAATCGTGAATACCCTCGCCCCATGTATACCACCACAGTGAACTACCACAAAAAAAAACAAAAAAAAAAACGTGCAAGAAAAGAGTTTGCTCCTACTCGGCAGGGTGTATGTACACACTAGTTAAGTGGACAGTAGTGAAAGGTGCTTTAAGTTCACCTGTAGTTATCTTGCAGAGACAAAAGAGCATGTATACACAAACGCACAGACACACCCATGTCATGATCAAACTGTAACACAAATGTTGAAATGCACACAGTACTTAACCTTATCATCTTTTGCGCAATTTATCGACTTGTTCTCTTTTCAACATTGGATGTAAGCTAAGTGGGCACAGATCAATAGACTCTTCAGGGCAGTGTTTGTATTCTAACAAACCCCACTTCCTTGAGGAGGCACAATTTGTTGTACCCTCAAGAGCGTATCATTAGGGATCACTTCCAAGGTGTGCCCTGTCATCATTTATTGTGTGTAAGATCGTCACAAAAAAAGGGGGACAGAGAAATGCTCAGTATCATCGAAATGATTTTCTTTGTCCTTGAAGGGTAAATCAGGCACGGTTTGGCAGCACGGCAATACCAGTCCTGGTTCCCAATGGAGAAAGACCGCACAAGTGGACCAGGTAAAAGATACGTGCAAAATAACAGCAAGATGAATTTCAAAAAAGGGGGGTGAAGAAAAAGCACCTCCAAAAAATCAAACGCAGAGTGCGAAATGCGCAGATTATTAACTTTGTGCAGGTTGTGCAGACAATGCAGATAGGCAATTATTATACCATGAAGCTTTTGTAGCTCCATGGTGGGTGGTAATTGGTGCAATACGTACGCCCCGCTTGGTAGCTCTGACCCCGAAGGGACTGGCGCGTTTGATGACCAGGTAGTGTGATATCGAGGCGCGTCCAGTCCGCTGTTTGGGAGTCTTAATCAACATGTAGGAGAAGGGACGGAATTGATGTATCAATTAGCATGATTAGCATCCAGACATCGAGCAAATAGAAATACAGACTGGAATAGAGATGAGTTTGAGTCAGGATTTTACAGGCTTCGATTGTCCAAGCAGTAACTTAACAATGGCCGAACGGTTCACACTTTAGCCAACTCTATGGCGGAGGCATAGATAGTGAAGTAATGATGTAGTTGAACGATGTGCGAAATCTAGATTGGTATCACATAACATCACTGATGTCAATGATCTTCGTGCTCCCAGGTATAATTCTTCACATCGCGTTTTAAAAAGCATTGGCTTGATATATCGATAGTGCTTCACAGTGTCTCATGAAGTTATGGTGAAATATATTCCATAAACAGATAAACGAGAAATGTGTTAGTGTCTCATGAAATTATGGCGAAATGTAATATATTCAAGAAAGGAAAAATGAAGTAATAAATGACTTTTTTGGGGGGGGGGAACTTTTGTGTTTGGTAGATCTACGACGTTGACCACTTTGACTACAATTGGCTGAAATTAAGTACATAAAAATGTTAAACAAAATGAAAACAATGTGACTTCATTATAGTGTTTTTTTAAGATTATTTTGCATTGTTTGGGTGGTAGGAGCTTTTACCCCGCTGATACCAAAAAGAACTGCAGAGCTAAAATTGGTTTAAATGTAAATGGTTGACGAGTTTTTCGTACTTCACAGGCTTCGATGTCTGTATTTAGCGTGCGCTTGTCACGCGTGACTTGATGAATGAGAATCAATTTGGGGTCACGCCATTCAAACAGGCCCCAGCGCCTCGGGGGGAGTTTATCGCACTAGTTCTATTTGCCCGCCGTGCTCCGCAACCTTTGCTTTGTACATCTCTGGGAGTCGATAAGCCCCGCCCACTGAAGCCCTTACTTGACAACCATTTTTTTTTTTTTTGTTGTTACGCCATGAAATTGAAAGGACGCGGCGCAATCGGGGCTTCGCACCTGGCGATATAATAAGTTCTTTCGATAAGAACTACTATCAACGTACCAGTGACTGGTAAATACAAATGGCGGACAAATATATCAAAAATGGAATGCATGTAAGCTATACTAGTTTGATAGCGACGAGTTGGACGTGGTCACTGGGTGTGGTCTCACCTACTCAAACTCCACCAACTACTGCATTCATCTGCATTCAAAGAAACTACTAATTAGCTATATCAAAGGTATTATCTTTTCACATCACTATCTGCACTTAAGCCATTAAGTACATTCAAACCACACTTATGCACTTGTTTAAAACCCCTCATCCTTTCTTTACCTAAATGTACATGAAGAACCTCCCATATATCAGCATCAGTGTCATTTTTTTTCACCAAAGACAACAACTGATGCAGAGCAGATGCAAAACTTTATATTAGTCTGCAGGGAAAATTCGAGACTCGGAAGCAATTTGATAAGGAAATTTGGTGTCACTAAACACTAAATTTAATGTACACTTCAAGAAGGGAAGTATGTTCTTTATGCTCACAGTCCTGCTCCAGATATGCCTGAAATAATCCACTATCATCATACTTTTCTACATCCTCTATATGAGACAAAAAAAAAAAAAAAATCTTGAAAATGCCTCTGGTAATATTCTGTTTAAAGACACAGAGAGGATAAAGTTATTCGCAAAGAGTTCTGGGCTACTAGTAAATTGATGTGAAATATTTGTGAGCCTAATGATATTCCGAAGGTAATCAATGAGCATATCATGTTGTACTTTTTATTCTATACCAGCAGACACCGTTAAGGCATGCATACAAGGTAGACAATATCGTATACTTCTGATGATTATAGTCTAAGTGTTTGATTTGCTCTGAAACTACGGTGTATTCTATTCCGAGAGAATACGCTTGCATCTACGCATGTACACAGTAATCAGACAGAGAGATATAGATAGATAGATAGATAGATAGATAGATAGATAGAGAGAGAGAGATAGATAGAGATAGATAGAGATAGATAGATAGATAGATAGATAGATAGATAGATAGATAGATTGACAGATTGATTGATTGCTTGATGGCTGCATAATTATGATGATGATGATGATGATGATGATGATCCACAGCATTTGTATGGCGCCACATACAGTACCTGTTATAGAAACATTCAAAGGCGCATACTCCTCCAAGGCAGTTAGCAATTGAATGCCTGGTGAAAAATATGAGTCTTGAGTGAGGCTTTGAAGTGATCCAGATTGTCAATTTCACGGAGAAAAGATGGAAGGGAGTTCCACAGGCGAGGAGCAATAGAGGAAAATGCCCGGTCTCCGTATCCCTTGAGATGTGTGATGGGCACCTGAAGAGTAAGGCCATATAAACGAAGGCCAGGGCGATATGATCTATAAAGATAGATATACAGATGTATAGATACAGAGATGACAGTTTGGACAGAGAGACATACTAGCTATATCTTTATATACTTCGAGATAGGATAGATAGATAGATAGATAGATAGATAGATAGATAGATAGATTGATTGATTAATTGATTGATTGATTGATTGATTGATTGATTGATTGATTGATTGATTGATTGATTGATTGATTGATTGATTGATTGATTGATTGGTAGAAACATTTGTAGATAGGTAAAGTGAAGTTATTTGAGGTATTCTCGTTTGGGTTTTGTGGCTGATAGGCCTATATACCACATTTCTACCAACACGGATGCGGCAATATACATTGTATATACCACATTTCTACCAACACGGATGCGGCAATGGGCCACGCCCGCAAAGCTTGGTATCGGGCGTCACGGTGGATGCACGGCAGTGCAAGGGGAAAGTGGTATACCAATCATTCTCCATGGTGTCTTCTCAAGTACCGTCTCAATCGATACGACCGGCAGCCACTCTGGGCTGAAAGATGATGAAAGGCTTAATTTAAAGATCGATGAGAGCTTTGTGCTCACCAATTGGGGACCAATATGTGCCCCAAATCAGAGCAATTGACGAGAGCAATAATGGTTGATGAAAACCCCATGATTCGGCGTAAATGTGCGAGCCTACACAATAGGCACACACGCCATAGTGCGCACGCACACACACACACAAACACACACACACACACATAAGTAAATACTCATTGCTGTTCATATTCAAAACAATCGTGGAAATACATGTAAAATCTACATAAATGGACTGATAGGCCTGCTGGTATACATTCTTGGCGGGTTGCACACAAAGCAAGATTTTCGAAGAAGTCCCTTTGTACGCAGGAGCCTAATATTTTATCACTCTCACTCATCCAAATTTTCATAATGTTGATAATTAATCAAGTTACTATTCTGAACAAATCCCTGACCTTTAGTGGGATATGATATTAAAACACTAAGGTATCAAAGAGAAAAAAAAAGAAAAAAAGGGGAGCTCCGACACCTCTACAGAGTATCACTTCATAACGAACTGATCAAACAAATTACTACCTTGTGTTCATGATGTACATGGGTAACATACCGCGGCTGACCCCAGTAATGCCAACCGCTCGATATTTCAAAGTAAATGACCGTTACGTCGATGTGGCTTTGAATAGCTTCTACACCGATCGATACTGGTCTGTCGTAAAGGGTGGATTCCGCCGTCACTCGAACAAACCCGCCTATTCTTTAGCTGCATTGTTAGCCGGTTTCATGGATTCTTTCACTCTCAATTACCGGCCCATATAACCAGCTCTTCGAAGCTATGGCTCTCGGGGCAGAATACTGGTCAATCTCGGTCCATTTTCCTTCTCCTGCGCCTCTATTTTTCTTTTCAAGCTCCTTCATGTCCGTCTTTAACATTCTATATTTTTCTCCTTCGTCTTCGTCATCTTATCTTCTTCTATGCCTTCTGTCTTGTTCACTTTTGTCTTCTTTAATTCTTCGACTTCTTTCTCCTTTTTCTTTTGTTCTCTTTATTGCAAACGCGGAAGTATACTGCAAAATTCCTTCTGCGTAGGGGAACAATCTTGCACCCTCTCCTTCTCCTTTCTTTAACCCTCTCTTTTCTGTTGATCTTCCACTTCATCCCACCCCCTCCTCAAGTTCCTCGTATTCCTCTTTTCTTCCTTCTTCATCTCCTTTCCTCCTCCTTCTTATGCTAGCTCTTCTTCCATTTTCCTCATTCTCTTCATTTCCACTTCATTTTTATGTTCATCATTCCACTTTTATTGTCATGTTTTCTCCTTTGATACACCTATTATTCTTGTTTCTGGTCACAGCGTTCCATATTAATCAACCCTAGATGGACACATTCACTCTGATTCTCTTTCATTTCATCTTGTCATTGTGTTTTTGTTTGGCTCTTGGTGCTGGTTATTGTTTTTGTTCGTTCGTTTGTTTGTTTGCTTGCTTGCTTGTTTTACATTTAGCATGTCATTGATCATCTCTGAAAGTCGTAAGCGTCCGTCAACGCCAGAAGGCATACTGGCAACATGTTTATATACAATCTGAGAAGAATTACAGAACAATGGGCCTAAAATGTCAAAACACTGACGACCTTACAGGTTGATCACCAAAATCTAGAACAACAAACAGTTTGGTCTGTATATTTTCTTGCACCATGTGTATATGAAGAGTTTGTTCGCAAAAACCGATAAGTCCATATTTGCCAAATGGAGATATTTGCGATTAAAGGTCAAGAAAAATAAAGAGAATAATAAGAAAATTAATGCATCTTTTGACAATAACTTCAAAAACGTGCCTTTATATGTAGTGACCAATATATCATTTAAAAGGTATTATTTTGTACTTTATGACAGAGACCGTACTTCAAAATCTTCAAAAATGGACTTATCGGTTTCTGCGAACAAACTCTTCATATGCATATACAGTGTATAATTATACACTTACTTTATTTTTCCTATCCGCCAACTGAAACTGCGCCAAGACGTAATATGCTCTGATTTCCGTATGTAAAATAACAATTCAGTCATCTGATTTCGCCTCAATCGAATTAAAAATGAACCAACTTCTATCCTTCGAAATACGTGAATTTCGACTTACACATTATGATCACCACATGCTTCACGTCCATCCGAGTATAATCTATCTCCGACTTAGTAAAGTTTGCGACTTGTGCGAAATTGACAATTTATCTAGTGTAATGCAAAAAACAAACAAACAAACAAAAACAATGGATATCGAAACAATTCATTCTTTTTGCCCAAATACCACAAAATGAAATGAGCCACACGTCAACCTAGCAATATCCCATCACCATAAGTGCTTTAGGGCAGGGAAGAGGGTTGCCACACCCGGAAGGCACTGAGAGCAGTGTTTGACATCCCCGCCCTAATGAAGTGTTATTTTGGTAGGATTTCGTCAAAACCAAGAACAGACTGTAGTCATTCGATACGGTTGTGAATTTTGCTTGTGATTTGCTGCTGTGTTGCTGTTTAGTGTCGTTGTCAGCTTTGAGCAGCATTGCACTCGAGTTGTTAGCTTGGTTTGCCATTAAGGAACTTTAACTGACCATGCTAAATCTGAGACCAGGTACAAGTGAACACAACTCTTAACAAATAGACGTAAGCATATATGTGGCCATAAGTCAGAGACGTGACTTCGACATGTAGAACGTTTCATCTTTCACGTTTAAAGTAAAAAAAAAAGAAAAAGAAAACACTTATAGGGCAGGATTCTTTATAAGACCACCACATACCAAAGATTCAGACTGTCTCTCTTTTTATTTGTTTCTCTCTCTTTTTTTGGGGGGGGGGGGGGGGCTGGGCGGCTCCGGGCCTTTCTTTTTACTATAGTTTGGAGAGGAGAGTATAAAGGAGAAGAAGTTAAAAGAAGATTGAACGGTTTAAATTGAAGTATCATTTTGAAATTTCACAGTCCCTCATATTGCCGTGACATCTTTATCGATGCCACCTGTTTCTGGACAGCCATAGTTTTTCTGTCAGAGTATTGTTTTATACAGATATCGCTGTCAAGATCCGGGGGATAACGCACTAGATATACGAGCAAACAAGAAGACCAGCAAGGGTATATAAAGCGGGATAGCCGCCGTTCCCACCATCTTCATGACAGACATACTGTAAACATCCGCGAATATCTATGTCATCCTCATGTCTACTCTTCATCCCTTCCCTTCCCCTGCTTGCGTTTCAGCCTCCTCTCCCTCCCCCCACCCTACCCCCTCACTCTCTCTCTCTCTTTCTCTCTCTCTCTCTTCTCTGAATATCACGATTACCAAAACTAGCCGACGGGTTTTATAGGGAAGGTACAACATAGGTCTAGATGGGAGATTCACATTTTAACTCTTTTGGCGAGATAATTAGAAACCATTGATGAAATACAAAGATCACATAATTCTAAGATGAATTCAAAATTACGCAAAGTTGTCCTAATAAAAGGTGGGGCGCATCTAATAGGATCTCTTTGTTTTTGGATATCTCAGCCATTTTAAAACCGATTTTCACTGAATAAACTTGAATTTCCTCTTAGAATTGTATGTCCTTTTACATTTCATATTCGTGGTTTCTAATTATCTCGCAGAAAGTCAGAACGTAAGCCCCAAGCTCAAGCTAAACCATAATCATACCTTTAAGAGAGGAGCGCGTAGGCATTGAAGTCGAACTGTGGTACAAATCGTTGTTTCTATATACGTGTATAAGTATTTGACTGTTTTAATGAGAAGAGCTACATCGAAGATTATACGTTAAGTATTTTGTATGTCCAGTGAGTATGCATGTCTGTCTGTCTGTCTGTCTGTCTATCTGTAAAAATTGTGATGCATACCCAGAGCTGCGCAGACGCAGTAGGGTCTATGATACGCTCTATTGTAAGAACAGTTTAGGGGCCATGCTGCGTTCCAGACTACTTTCGCCAAACGAGTTTCTTAGCTATCCTTCCAGATCGCAACATTAAACATTTTGTATTTGTACGGTTCGTAAGATTGGGCTCTTTCAAATTGTATACAAACTGACTGTAAGCGTATTTTTTCTCCCTGGAAGATCATACGCTTAACGCTTTCAGAACTGACATTTTCAGTGGCAAATTCAAAAGTGATCCTGACAGAGTATTATAATATGCTATCAACATCCTGGTACTCAAATAACATCGCGACGAGTCGTAAAACTATCTCACCTTTGACCCGACACGAAGGAATGACATCACATCGCATCCGATTCGCATTTCTCAGGAAAATGATTTATTTTCCAAGCTCCTACACGTTATCTTATTAGCGCTGCTAAGTTTTTAAGTACGTGGCGTTGTCATGGTGATAGGGTTTGAATTTGGCGAACATGAGGACACTAAATGAAAACTTGAAAAAAGAATAATGATAATATTGCAGTCTTTTTGGGGGGGTGTTGTGAGGACTACAACAGCTTGTACACTGCGCTTTAAATAAGAGTCAAGGGTTCGAACCCTTGCAGGGCACAAAAAAGGCGTGTTCTTACACATCAATACACTGTAAAAACATCGGTGTTAGATTTAACACCACGGGTGTTAAATCTAACACCGATCAAACTTCAATAAAGGACCACACCCACAGGTGTTAAAAATGCACTGTGATGGTGTTGAAAAGTGTTCACCTGACACTTCGTGGTGTTAATTTGACACTGTACCTGGTGTTATTTTGACACTGTACTGGTGTTAATTCAAAAATGACACCACATGGTGTTGATTTGATATTTGTTGGTGTTAATATCAATGGTTTAACACCCGTCCAGCTTCAATAAGAGACCACACCAGCTGGGGTTACTTTGGTGTAAATTCATTTTCACATTTTTTCAAAAATCTAGTATTTTGATGTAAAATTCTTGATCGTCTTGTTTAAATTAAAAATCAACAAGAAGTGCAGTTACTAAGAAACTCTTCAAAAAACAGTTTAAAATTTGGAAACGACACCCGTAGGTGTTAATTTAACACCATAAATGAGCACCGAAAATTGAACACCAGCTCGGTGTTCACTATTTAACACCGGACTTTTTGCAGTGTACTCTCGTAATCAGAGAGTTCTTACTGATTGTCTGACTAGATACAGGAGAACAACCCCACGAAAGTCAGGAATAAGTTATGCCTAGACAACAAGAGCACGTGTGAATTGCTTTTGTTGCTTTTTTGCCTTAGTAGCTTTTAAGTAGCTATCAGTAGAGTTAAATGCTACAGATTGGGCCATAAACGAGCAATAAAAGATTGTGATGATTTACAGTGCATCTGTCAAGTGCACAAATTCAAGACGTGTGTAATTAAGTTTCTGAGCGTTTGTGAGTGTTACGGTGTGTCAACCTATCAAGTTAAAAAAAATACAAATATAAAAAATATACTGTAAAAAAAAACACACAGAATTTTTCGCGTGCATGAAATTTTCGCAAATTTCCCGTGGAGCCAAGATTCGCCAAAATTGAAATGAACGGGAATGTCAATGTGTACTAAATGTCAACGGCAATTCACAAAAAAAATTATGTCGCGTAAAAGGCCATCTGCTCCAATATAATTATATCCACAAAAATTCCATGTCGCGAATATTACTGGTTTTAAGGTTAAACTTCGATGATTCATAAAGGCATAATGATATGTTTGTAATCTACAGCTTGTCATTTTGACTGGATTTCAATGATATTCTTTCACGAATTGCTTGGCATAGATGAAAGCTACATGTGACCACTGTAATATTTGTTTGTTTGTTTTTTAATATCATGTCTTTATATCATTGTTTGTACAAAGCGCGTAATTAATCTGTCTGTTTTCATAACTATGATTGTAAAACATGTGCAATTCAGTCTTTGGCTGCCAGACATGATTTTTAATAAAACCTGTTCAATTCAATTCAATTCAATTCAATTCAATTCAGTTCAATTCAATTCAATTCAATTCAGTTCAATTCAATTCAATTCAAATCAAAGCACGTGCTGAGATTTCATGGACGATGTCACTCAAGATGGCGATTGATTTAAGAGTAATTGAGATTAACTTTAAGTGTGAAGGAATTTATCGGTCATGCACATGGATCCGTAATGACCGTTCGCTCATTTCTACGGCTCCCCGGAAGCCCTCTAAGGGTCTGCCCGGGCTGTGAAATGCCTGCAACAGTTAAGACAATGAATAAAACCTTTCCCTCAGGCTGTAGGAGGACTCAACACGGTTGCCAATGGCAACCACTGATGAGGCTACTACCAGGGCATTATCCCTGGTCTGGCGCAAAAAGAAAGATCACCTTATTACCCCCACCCCGGAGGGATATTTTAAGTCCATCATTTACTATGGGTGACAGTACTTCCTGGCATGCCAGTAATAGAGTGCTTCTGAAACAGTGGTCCTGAGAAAGCTAACACCTTGAAATTACCGTGGAACATTCAAGGGTTTCAGTCTGTGGTCCACGCGTGGATTCTTACGCAACACGCTCCGTTCACTCCTCCAAAATGATAGCACAGAAAATAAGCCTTGAAAGTGAATCGATATTGAGATAAGGCTCGTGCCTGCACACTTTAAGATATCAATTTAAAAAATGCCGATATTATTATTGCATTTGTCTTGATAATTTTCTCCAAGACTGACAGGGATGTGGAATGAGGGAGAGGATCAGTGAATACTCTCAGTGAGTGTTGAGAGTGTTTGAGCATGGACCTACTGCACACAGGGACTAAGAACGGAGGTCTTTCTTTGATCCGACCTGCATCGCCGCCACCTGATTATGTGTATCTTGATGAGTACATTCAGACGTTTGGACAATGACGAAAGAACCGTTTCCCTCATTTCGGTTCTATTTCGCTGAGGTGTCTTTTCAGACTTAACTGCCTTACGGAAAGTCGACAATGATGGGGAGCAGCAAACCTCAAATCATGACAAATTTCGTGTCACAAAATCAGTAATTACTGACGTGGACACTAGTGGACGCGCATGTACAGTTGCTTAATGGTAGGACATACATGTCGTCCACCATTACTGTCCATGTTTACTCTGAAACAATGTGCGAAAAATGGGAAAAATTAGATTACAAATTGCAACCAACCTGCCGAAACACGTACTTTCTCTCGCACAGTACGTGCATTTCGCAAATGAAATTAAGTGAGCGATGATTTCCCATTTGTCTTGATTTAAGAGAGTTATCATCTTCTGCGCATGTGTGTAGTTTGTAGATATCTCAAAGCGCCGTCTTGTTCTTACTCCAGGTTGGCTGTCGGTGATGCACGATGAAATAAAAGCAGGAAGGCATCTTTAAAATGTTATAGTGACGCTTTTCGCAGAAACAGGTGTTTGAATTAATGAAACGAGCGATGAACGTCCATGTGTGGTAGGTCCATGGTTTGAGCCACATTACTATTATTCTTCCATCTTTTATAATGTCGGAGGGATTATTATAGAACTACGGAATTTGGATTTGACGGGTCATTTGACGTACATACACTAGGCACGTTTTTCAAAGTGGAGATGGCGCGATGACCCTCAAACCCTGAGTAACAACGATGATTTTTGAAACCCTGAAGCCTTTGGAACCTTGAATCATTGTGAGAAAATGCTGCTTTTTCACCAGAACAAAGTGTAATGAATAAGGGGTCAGGTTAAAGATGTAGAAGTAGCCTTCCCTACACATTTGCCTTTCGCTCTCTCCCAACTAGCAACCGATCCAATGTATTATATGACTATATAATGAAATATATGTATATCATTATTATATATATATATATACATACGTGTGTGTGTGTGTGTGTGTGTGTGTAAAACTTAATTTACCATTTTCCTAGAAAAGTTTAGCTGGTACCAGATCACACTGGACACACACACGTTGCATGATGGTATGAACTTTGAAACAGCCGATTGTTACACGGGGCTTGCTGGTGTCATTCTTTCTTGCAGTAAACTAGTTTTTTGTTTTTTTTTGGCCATTCACTGAGCTTGGGACAATTACAAACCAGGGCCCCGTTGCTAGAAACTTTGCGTTTAAACGCAACTTGCAACTGATTGTCACTGGCCAATCAAAATCATTGTTGCATGCATGTCTTCTTAATAGGGCAGACCCTGAGCCAATCAGAATGGTTGTTTCAAAATTAGTAATTATTTGCAATTGATTGCAACTTTCTTGCAACGGGGCCCAGATCATAGTTCTAGATCTGAGATACCACTCGCGTGACCATGAAAAAAGGAAAAGAAAAAAGCGAGCTTTGACAAGTTACCATTCCTCTTTTGCTCTTGGGCAATGGTTGAGGGTCAGCTCCCATGACCTTGCCTGTCATGAAAATAAAAATAAGAATCCCTATTATCCTGTACATAGTATACAAGCCATCTTGTTTACCACGTTGCTATGGTTACGTTTTCATCATGTGGTCACCGAGGGCACTAAGATGGGACGATAGATAGCTGTAATCGGTCCGTTGTCAAGGAGACAGAAATGCGTTTCGTGTTGGGGTGGGTTTTTTTTTTTTGGGGGGGGGGGGTGTTGTTAAAAATAATCTCGATGATTTATATGAGCACTTACAATCCCAGGAACCGCACCTTATGGTGGTTCTGTTTTTTTATTTATCCTTTTATTGTAAATTGTAATTTTAATTGCCAGCGTTTCATACATACACACACACCTAATATATATATATATATAATGTGTGTATGTGTGTGTGTGTAATATCTTTCATTTAAGCACATTGATGACCTTAAATCTTTATTGCTTCAAATGCAGAAATTGCAAAAACTTTTCATTGCTTAATCTAATATAAATCCTTACATTAGCTAAACATTTGATAAGGCTGTAAGTTTCCTTTCTCTATTTCATAACCTGGGAAATCACTGTATAATTTCTTTTGATTAATTGCCGATTTCTTTTTTATGCAACAATTGAAGTTACAAGTAATCGTTTATTACACGTTAAAATTATAGTCAATCTCGCCAACAACTTAAGAAAATTCAAAAGGGATCGGAGAAAATTCCTTCGATCTACTTGAATTTCCACTTACACTGGAGAATTGATACATGTATTGATATCCATCCGGGTAGAATATTAATTTTCTTATAGATTTAGCCGAAGTCTCGACTTGTGCGACGTAGCTTGCACATTTCTCGTATTCATGCAGATACGAAGTAAAATCAGGAGGTGCCATTTTTTTTTTCATAACAAGATAATAATATCGTGAATAGTATAAAGTTCTCTCAGAACTTGATGGCAGATATGGTTGGCTTTCAAATCTGTGAATGGAATGGCATTAAAGGCATGGACGAGCCACAGAACCATCCTTTTGTTGCATCATATACATCAACCATGATAAAATAAACGTTGAGAGGAATTCACGAAATCATAGCAAACGCCTCCCTGATTCGGCAAGTGTTCGGGAAAAGTAAATCATATAGCAGATTTTTCCCCATACAATCTCTTCTAATTCACACAAACACACGGCAGAGAATGACTGCAAAAACACCATCTTCATCTTTCTTTTATAGCTCTGCTTGATGTATTCGGTATGCATCTTGCAACTCTCCTACATCCCTCTTCCTCTTTTTTTTTCTATCTCTCTTTCCTAATCTTGAAACGATAATGGTTGCCTGTAGATAAAGAATGAAAAGTCTGAAATTTCTGTCAGTGTCTGTAGTAAATTCATTTTGTGCTCACAATTCGAGAATATAACCATACATCTCATGTGAAGATGAATAAAATTATGTCCATACCATTTCATATTGTTTCTTATTCAACTTGTATTGTGAGTAAAAACAAAATGATTAAGTTGCATTACTTTTTAACTTGGACATTTTTATGAAGACATAACGCTACATTCGGCCTTCAATATTTTGATACGAGTATCATTTCTGCGCACATGTAATCTTGATTAACCAGCTATTGCACGTGTATACTGCCTTGAGGGTAGAATTTATTGACGTCCAGAACATAACGTATCGCGGCATCCAATTCCCCTTTCAGAGTATCTAACGCGTAAAAAGAGTTTGTATTAAAGCTACATGACACTTCAAAGAATAAGATATCCATGCTCAAAACAGAAACATGAAAGCTTACGTCATTGAAGTTTTACAAGTAGACGATTACTATGTAGTTTGTATTACATCAGGCTGTAAGCTTTCATGATATTGGAAATTGAATGTCAGGACGTTCGAGAGATGCCCTAGCCCCATCTTATTCATTGTGTCATTAAGAGGGTACAGCAAGTATGGTTTTCATGAAAACATGTAGGCCTGCAACTTTGTATGTTCGATTTAGTATGATCACAAAATGGATAGACAGATAGATAGAAAGATAAAGTATAACCAGATACTAGTATTCCACTTGGGTGGTAGCAATTTTAATGGCTTGGAAGACAAAGGAAAAATTTCATGATGGACAGCATCAGCTCACCTAATTCTCGTCTCTTAACATATCACTATACCGTACTTTCTGACTGAATTATAAATGTACAAATCTGTTGGTATTTGTCCGACTGCAACGAAACTGACTCTGCGCCGTATCGATAGTCTGTATAATTGCATTCACCCTGCTCATTAACGGCGATTTAAAGACAATGAAGTAGAATTCATCTCAAAAACAAGGAAAAACAAAAACATCAACTGATCTCTATACAGCATGCGTTACTCTGTATTTAACTGTACGTCGATATCTACCAATTCTACGCTTCAATTGCTGGAGTCACGATGCGCTATATGCACTGCTAGATTTGCACGACGAGAGCTGTCAAAATAAATTACGTCGTGTCTTCCTGAAAAAGAAAATAGCATGGTGCAAGAATTAAAAAGTATCAGACTTTGGAAGGGGGAGAGAACTTGAAATGATACATACCTACCTACAGATATTTGCAAAAAGGTATATTGAAATTATGCAATATATTCCACTGAATGGTCTCAGTGTATCTACTGTACAAATGATATCCTACTCTGAAAAAGTATGCCAAGGCAACCTCCTATATAAAACGTGTTGGTTTAAAATGGACACCTCACCTTTGATCCTGGTTGCCATGGTTTTTCGAAAGTTCCTTGCGTGTAGAATTCCACCGCGGAATTTGCGTAAACTTTTCCGTTCGAGTCGAGACCTCCGCGGCGGTTGCTAGGGCCCGTGTTCGCCAGAGCTTCTCGCGTCGGTACGTCGACAGGTAGCACGGAACCTACAACCTCGCCGGTTTTAACGGCAAGACCGGTTCCGTTTATTTCCAACATGCCTACACCGCTAGACATGGTGTTTGTATGTTGCCATATCCATTGTTGAAATTTGCCAACCAAAGCGTGAGATGTAGTTAAACTTGAGGTACAAACACAGAGCACTACGGATTAGTTCAAGACAGCGTGCGGAGATCCCGAGGTGAAAGATTAACGGTGGCCGTACAGGTGCGTTGCAAACTGCGAAGAAATTTTACGCCAATATGCGTATTCAATCACGCTCCCCCACTCAAACAGTATTGAAAATGATCAGCGTGCATAAGCCGTAACAATGGTCCTGCCCGGATATTTTCTCGCTGATAAAACTTCGTGCAACTAAAACTTTAACTCTTGAACACGGTAGCCAATGATTCAATGTTCCAAAGAAGCCGTATGTTACTCGCCAAAGACTAGAATATCGATTTGGAAGGTAGTGGGCAAACTTGACGGACAATCAAAATCGATACTGTTGGAGCATTATGTACCATGTGTGCACACTACCTGGCGTCGAGTGTGTACCCCTGTAAACAACTCCTGCACAGGGCACAATGGGGCGCGCTGTATCTCGTCAACGTTGAATGGGTCTTATGTGTTAACACGTATACGAGAGAGGCACGATACCCGTATTGAGTAAACATAAGAAAGATCAACAGTCTCGTCGAGGGCTTGCGAGCTGGTGTAGAGGTGGGAACGTTGGGAAGGCGTTAGAGGGTAAGGTAAGAGAAGGGGGCGGGGGACTCGGGCTCGTATCCCCGGAGCGACCATGTTGTGACTCACAATGATTATTCACAGTGGCGGATCCAGAAGGGGGCGCACCGGGAGCGCGCTCCTCTTTAATTCTAAGATTCAAGATTCAAGATTCAAGATAATTTATTGTCATGTATAAAATATACATAAAATTTGTTTTCGGACATACATAAAGATAAAGGTGCATAAATGAAGAATATAAATAATGGAAATAACATAACGAGTTTTATACCATACATACATTAAAAACATACATTTAATGCAAAAAAATTAAAATATTGCATTGAAATTACAATGAAGAGGGAGGAGAAAGGCTAGGAGGACAGGAGAAGAATAAGCGTATTACATGTAGAGTATGCATTTTTTTTTTCTTCGTCCCATCGCCCCACCCAGGCACTTCCATATGCCGGAACACTCCTCCAGTTGAGATTTTAACACAATAGTCATGTTCTACACACCATCACTACCCCCCCCCCCCCACTCTCACAGAGTACACTTTCCACACACACACACACACACACACACATACCCCACACCCGCGAGTTACACCCATATAAACTTATACATACCACACACACATATACACCAAAACTATCACCTAATCAACGTGAAAGAGCGCTCCAGCACACAAAAAGCCTGGGCAAGGATAGGAGACAGTAAATTATCTCAAAGAGAATTTGCTGCGCGACAAAGGCTATAAAAAGACAGACACATTCGTACAACATAATAAAATATAGCAGGCCGTGTAACATGTTACAAATGCTCAATAATGTTATCATATTTGCATTTTGTTTAAAAGTTCTCTTAATTCTTTTTTCTTCTTTCCTTTTCTGCATATGTTCCAGTAACAAATACAATATAATTATAATAAATTAAAAATATTTCATCACAAAATCTACAACATTCAATTCAGTCATAGGTCATAGGGTTGGCAAGACATACGGCTCAAAACTTCCCAGGTCTACTATTATCTCATCCACAATCACATTGCTGCTGTTTACAAATTTGTGTACCATTTGCAATGAGTCAAAAATATGTAACAATTCAACATAGCTAACGAACAATACAATATTGTCATCAAGTGTGCACATACTGGACTTTCACACGATTGCACAAGGGGTAGTTAGGCTCAACACATACAGTACATGTAGATTGATTTTGTACATTTTAATTTTGTACATTTTGATTTTGTACATGTACGTTTTATTTTGTTTTTCTAAACAAAAGAAATCAAAAGAAAAAATAGAAGGCACGTGCTCCACCCCCCCCCCTTCTTTTTTTTAATACTTTTATAAAGAAGCTTCCGCTTCAGGGAATTCCTGGTTCCGCCCCTGATTCATACGATAAACGGCATGATAGAATTAAAACAGATTCTTTACCATGCCACCATACATTTTTATATGTGTGAATTCGCCATCAATCCCCAACATCCCCACCCCCCCCCCATAAAAAGGCAAAGTGATGATTTAATATGACTTTCATCAAAACAAAATTAAGTGATTTAGTAAATATTAGAAAAACTACAAAAAAGATCGTGATAAAGATAGCTAGAATTAATCTTACTTATTTAAGTAGCGCTCTGAAACCTCTCTTTTTCCTTTTTTTTTCTCTCTAGTCATTCTTCTCTAATTTTTTTTCTTGAAAAAGAATGTTCATTACCTTATTCATTTCATAACTTTCCTTTTCCCTTTTTATTTCTTTTATTACAACAAATAAAGGAGGCGGTGCGCCCCCCCCCCCCCCATCCGCCATTGAGTTCATCATCTTCTTCTTCTTCTTCTCTCTTTCATTCTCTCTCTTTATCTCTCCATTATCTATCCACCAACCTGCAGTGCAAAACACCAGTGTTAGATTTAACACCATGGATGTTAAATCTAACACCGATCAAGTGTCAATAGAGGACCACACCGACAGGTGTAGTAAGTATTTTGTGATGGTGTTGAGAAGGGTTTACCTGGCACTTTGTGGTGTTAATTTGACACTGTATAGCTGGTGATATTTTGACACTGTGCTGGTGTTAATTCAACAATCACACCACATAGTGTGGATTTGATATTGCTGGTGTTAATGTCAATGGTATAGCACCCGCCCAGCTTCAATAGGAGACCACACTAACTCATGTTACTGCGGCGTAAATGTTTTCACACCTTCCTTTTTTTTCAAAAATCAAGTACTTTATTGGAAAGTTCTTGATTGTCTCGTTAAAGTTCAAAATCAACAAGAAAAACAGTAACTAAGTAACTATTAAAAAAAAAACAGTTTCATGCATTGAAGTGACAACAGGAGGTGTTAATTTAACACCAAAAATGAGCACCGGAAATTTAACACCAGCTCGGTGTTTCATATTTAACACCAGATTTTTTGCAGTGTGTCTGTCCCTCTCTCAACCTTCCTCTCTCTCTCTCTCTCTCTCTCTCTCTCTCTCTCTCTCTCTCTTACTCTCTGTATGTATTAATAAAATATGTGTGTTTATGTATGTGTGTATGTTTGTGTGTGTGTGTGTGTGCGTGTGTATGGGCGGTAAATTTACTCAGTCGGCAGCACGTCTGCCTCACGATCCAAAGGAGCCCGGTTCGATTCCTGGGTCCCACTCAGCAATGTTGTGTGTAATCAGGATTATCATCCCCTCTTGTAACAGACAAAACACTCTATCCCTCAGACAGGACATAAAGTGGAGGTCCCGTGTGTGAGAGTCACATCTCATCCCGCTTCATCTATTTATCGCAAAGAGTATACAGGGTGTTTAACCTGGTGAAGTGGTCATTACATCAAACTGGACCCCATGGAAGACCAGCTATTGAAGCTGAATATGGGCTATCCAACCACCTTCTCAGATGGAAATGAAAGAACATCAACATGTATAAACCCTGAGCATGCATTGTTTGTTTGTTTGTTTGTTTGTTTGTTTGCTTGTTTGTTTGTTTTTATTTTTGGTCACCTCCCATCCTCATAAATCACTAATTTATGTATACTTGAATGGCAAAATATGGGTTGAGTTTCCCTGGACAACTTTGTGTTTATGGGAATTGTTTTTATGAATTAACTTATTTTGCACAAATTAGGGAATCAGACAATGTTATTTGTTGGGACATTTCATTATGTTACACAAAATGAAAATTACAGGCTATGGGTTGATGGGAATGGCGTATTTGACATTATGACAATATAAGAGAGCATTTTATCCTGTTTAGTTAAAGGCATTATTTACCATTTGCAGATGGAATAAAAACCCAGCTTTAGTGCTTCAAAATAGTTCTAAGTTAGCGATAGAAACAACCAATTTAACAATTTGAATCAGTGTAATCAATGGTAAATATTGCTAAATATAGAAAATGTAAACAATGGATAACATGAAACTGTTTCTAGACTAAGCCGTCTTTAATTATGGTTTAGTGGGAAAAGTAGTGATATTTCCTTATATTTCAGGCTTTATTGGGAAGTCTATATATTATGGTAGGATGTTTTATGATACAACTGACCCACACATATGCATCAAATGTGGTATCTCGAACATTCTTTAAATCACTGCTCCCAAATGGTTAACAGTAACTTTAATAGCACAGTGGATATGGACGTTGCATTATGTTGGGATGCATGCATGTCCTTGCTCCCATCACGCGTAAAAACGACGCACACGCACTTATTTACAAGAGAGTATATTTATTTTTATCGGCGAACAATGCACACGCTGAGAAGCGTGACTTGTGTATAAGAAGTCGATAAGATTGTATTCATGATCTCAGTACTATTTGAATCAGAATACATGATTTTCACAAGAGAAACAATGTCTATTATGACAAAGTTTTTTATCATATTTTATTTCGCATATTCTCATTCTTTGTTTCTTATCTGATAATACCAGTTTTTGAGATACAATGTCGATTGATCGATATCTTTAATTGACAAATATTATGATTTGTCGTTCATCACAGTGTAATATTCGCAATAAGATTACGTTATGTCCAAGATACTCATATAATAGTACTTCATACGATACTCATTAATTTTTTATATCATTAAACCTGCATTACACCATGAAAACACAATCCCCTCACACTGAATAAGTCCATTGCATATTTGTAATAAAACAGATAATACAATGTATGTTGTCTGATTACACTTATTTTTATTCTATGTTACTACTTTCAATATCATTACAAATAAGAACAATGAGATTGCATCACACACAATAAACACAAATTATGAATAAAAATATAGCTTTCAAGAACACATAAAATAAAATATACAACATAACATAATTCACGAGAAGTGGATGTAATATAATCATATCAAGTTGATCATCATAAGTATACATCTGTTGGACAAACAATTCTTATGGACACAAAACATATAGCTAGGCGAGAATCACTCTGGAATAATCTTAAATAGGACCACACACAATTAATGAAATATGAAGAAATATATTTTGTAATAATTCTGTCATCAGTCGCTTTTTTAGAAAACTGACGCCGTGGTATTTCATTAGCCATTCATCTTAGTGTGATGCAGAGCCTGCAAGACGTCGTCCATTTAAACCAATTTTCACCCTCATACAAACCATCTCCAAAGTTCTAGATCTCAAAGAAGTAATAAACCCAAACGCGTGAGTAAATAAAGGATGATGCTCAAACAATATCATAATAGCAAACAAAACTAGAATAACACAAACAATCTCTTCTATGTGAGAACACAAAATAACAATTGGAAAATATACATTTCACATAATACATCGTTCACTGAATTCATAATAGTAATAATAACAATAATGATAATAGTAATGACAATGATAACAATAACAATAATGAAAACATAAGCACATAAGATTATGTACGTGCATGTATTCCTCACTTTTAACAGGTTAGGAAATAAAGTCAAATGTAAAACAGGTAAGGAATGGAGCAGAGAAATTGATGTTACCTTATCGACATTCATTTTTAGATTTGTTGGTTTCTAATGTCTGCGTTGAAAGAGATTTATTACAAGCAGAGAATTGAATCTCCATGCGTCTTTCCACTTGTTATTGATACATACAAATCAGATGTGAAATAACAAAGTTGTGAGCATTTAATTTTTACATGATTGCACTATACGGCAATTTTGACGACCACACATTTGGCCAGATGATCACCCTTAAGTTTGTTTGGTTTTTTTTATCGTAAAGTGTAAATTTTAATAAAGTGTTGTCTTCAATTTTGTTGTAAGTTTTGATATGTAAAATTAACAAAAATTGCCTCCTTGTGACAAACATATCTTGCGAATTTTTCGACGTCGTGACATATATGTCTTGTTGGTTTTTTTTTTTCCTCCTGTTAGTAATCTGAAGATGTTGTGGTGGGTTACTTTTACTGTTCGTTTCACAAAAGATATCAATGATAATAATTATGGACGTGTTTTCAACGAGGATATACCATTGGATAATAAAAATAAAACAAAAACACTTGAACAAACTCTCTTTAAATACACTTGAAATTCAATAAAACAAAGATACGAAAAAGATACATAAAGAACATATACATGTGAAGAGTTTGTTTGCAAAAACCGATAAGTCCATTTTTGAAGATTTTGAAGTACGGTATCTGTCATAAAGTACAAAATAATACCTTTTAAATGATATATTGGTCACTACACATAAAGGTACATTTTTGAAGTTATGGGCAAAAGAAGCAAAAATGTTCTTATTATTCTCTTTATTTTTCTTGACCTTTAATCGCAAATATCTCCATTTGACAAATATGGACGTATCGGTTTTTGCAAACAAACTCTTCATGTATATATTCTCCGTGGTTTATGAATTCACACAAATCATAATACATCATAACTATATGTATATTAGGTTAGTCAAAAAAGAAATTCACACCCAGAAATTATTGTCATTCATTTAAAAAACAATGTTTGAAAAGAGTGTCCTATTCCACATACGACATAGAAATGATACCGAATGATACTAAATGTATGCTACCCTGTTCGTTCATAGGGGTCTTTTTTCAATCAATTGCAATTTTCTAGGTATAAACTTTTTTACTCACCCTGTATTATTCTCAATATATATCATTCACAATACTATGAAGATATGAACAAAATTGTTGGTAGATCAAACATTTCTGCCTTTACCATTTAATAACAAACAAACATAAAAAATAATGATATGAATTTGAACAAAGGAGAGATTCTATGATTATGAATATTTATTTTCTTTTATCACTTGATTTTTTTTTATCTAACATGAACACCTAAGGCCACGCAGATAGAACATTGAAATCTTAATATGTATGTTTGAATGAGGAAAAATAGAAAATTATGCCTTTGTAAACGTTTTTCATGTCCTGTAGCTAACCAGTGTTTATAAAACTAAACGAGGCCCTGCTCTCTTCGCCTTACAACTGTCTCATGAATGGGTATATCTCCATTTGGAATCCGCGGCATGGAAAATATGGCTTTTTCGTGATGTAATCTAACAGTTTTGTATATATTTTGTGCTATTGTTGTCAATTTCTATGTTTGTCATGTTTAAACGTGGTGATCTTTTTTGTGTGTCTTTTAAGGAAAATAAACACAAAGATGCGACTATGTCACATTGTGTTATATTACTGTCAAATAATCCAAAAATAATCTCAACCTGTTTATAGACTTGACTGTGTGATGTATACTTGCGTATAGTTAGTATAATATTCTTTTGGTAATCAAATTATACATAATAATGTCAGCTTAGGTACGACTAAAACAAATATAGTTTTACTCTAATGTTACACCATAAGCATAGTTAAATCTCTCAAAGGGCAGACTGATTAACCTACATTCTAAAAACATAAATGGTAGATCAACGTCTTAATTGTTTTCACTCTTCCACCATTTTGTAAAATATTGAATTTAACACTAAAACCATCTAACACTAAGTTACCATTTCCGAAAGAAGAGTAATTCAACATAATGAATGTTAAGTTTAACGTTTTGGGTGTTAGATTTAATATTCAACAAAAGGTCGGAGTAGTTGCCATATTTGAAATGTTAATTGAATAAAAGGGTAAAGCAACATTTTAAGTGTTGTTACTCCTCCAAACTTTTTGTAAAATTTGTAACATGTTAAATTTCGTATGAACACTCAAACTGTTGGATACACCAATTTTGAAAGGGTAAATCCAAGAACTTGACTGTTAAAAAATTCAACATTTTGGGTGTTAAACTTAACATTTAACAAATGTTGGATGAGTGACAACATCTGAAATGTTGATTAACCATTTCAAATTTTTGAGTTTACATTTAAATCATTCACTAAAAACCCGGCAAAAAGAGGGTGACTTACGTAGACGACGCACGGGAGATAACAATTGATACAATTCTTTAGATAATTATTGCACGATGCAGACACTCACGAATTGAAGAGTTTCATTGCAAAACGAGCTAAGCGCCATTTTTAAACATTTTAAAGTAAGTCCATCATCCGATAGAGCAAAATAAAAACTTTCTGGTGATACCTCATTTCTTACATGACAAGGAATATTCTAGAATTTATGATTAAAAATATCCCATTTTTTGTTATTATTTTCCTTGCTTTTTGGCAGATTTAATCACAAGTATCTCAACTTATCAAAAATGGAGTTAGCTCGTTTTGCGATAAAACTCTTCAATTGTCCGAGAGCAGGAAGATGACGTGGTCGAAATTGGAGGATTCGCCAGTTTTCGCATTTAGATCTCAGAGGTGGAGCCGGCATACGATGAAGTTCTAAGAAATGATGTCCAGACCTTCACAAAGATATGACAGAGAGCGAGAGTAAGGAGGAAGAGCAACAGAACAATAATTCAAGCATTGCATTTTTCCTGATTATATTCAACTCCAATTCCAATGGTGAAGCGATAATTCGCCGACATAACATTTCACATCGACAGAAAGAGTTAAGTCCCTGCTTCCCTGATATTCACACACTCTAAAAAAAAAAAAAAAAAAAATAGGGTCAGAACTGACCCGGAACTGGGTCCTTTGGGGTCATACACCGTTCCGGGTCAAAAATGACAAGGAATGGGGTAAGATATGACCCCATCCAGAGTCATGAATTGGGTCCGGGTGACCCCATTCCGGGTCTTCATGACCAAATTCCAAGTCATTTTTGACCCGGAACGGTGTGTGACCCCAACGGACCCAGTTCCGGGTCAGTTCTGACCCGGATTTTTTAGAGTGCACAACGCAGTGGAGTGTAATTTCCAAAATGTAAGTAAATATTTACTGGTACATTTATTATATTAAACAACTTAATCCATTTCTTTTAATTGCACTTGGTTTTGGAAACACGACATCACGTAAAGCAGCATTGTGCATCGAAAGTGCGCAACGTTGGTTATTTTTTTCTGCAATCGCCAATAATAAGCAAATTATGTCAAGTACAATGAACATATTTTTCCCAGTTTGGAAGTCATGAAAAATCTTTGGTTTCTTGATCTCATATCCTTTGTATTAACTATAACCCGCACTCCTTTCTTTCCCTCTCTCCCTCTGATCTTTCCTTCTCTCTCTCTCTCTCTCTCTCTCTCTCTCTCTGAGTGTTTATTTACTGAAATAATTACCCTATAACCTGGCTATTTGAAAACGTTGCCTTACAAATTCGTAAAATGCACTGTGTAATCCTATCAAAGCAACAAGGTCAGGGCTCAAAATGGCAAAGGTAAATTCCTGCCACAAGTATAATTATTCTAAGTATGTCAGACTTTAAGAATGTCAAAAGTAAAATCACAGGAGGAACTCTAAACACAGATATCACTCAAAACAGTGCACTTTAGACATGTTTACATTATGTTGCTTGTATATAAAGTCTGACATTTCAATCTCTATAGCGTTTGACATTTGACTTCTGCACATCAAATACAAACAACTAAAACGTGGATTTGTACGTGCACTTTGTTGTATTTTTGAAGATATGGGATGAGCACAACCATTCTTCTTTTTGACAGGATAGATAATATAAGACGGTACCGAATGTCTACGGAGAAAAACAACTGAAAACCCATGCCAAATCATGTGCCAACTGGTACAAGCCACTGCAAAGCACGTAACGGGGCAGGCGCACCTTGGATATATTTTCATCTTCAACGCTCATTCTGAAATAGTGTTTGTTTTTGTTTTTGTGTTTTTTGTGTTTTTTGTTTTTTTTGTGGGGTTGTGGTTGTTTTTTGTGTTTTTTGTGTTTTTTTTTTTTTGCAAGTAGGAATCATTCCGGGTTTTTTCTCCGTTTCCTCCATAAAAACGCACAAAAAAAGTTTCAATTTTCTATACTGTCGACATCCTGATTTGTCATGACGTCATTATGACAAAATTTTAGACATTAAGACTAAAACACCAGCTCAGCAAATCGGTTTTGAAAATATGACTGATAAAGAATACTGACCTCATTCTGAAACCGAAATAAACTTCTTAAATAGAGTTCGATGATCGAACACTATGAATTCATACATTTGTATTACTTTGAGATTTGAAGCCCCTCTCTTTAAACCCGTTTAGGACGAGTCCTGGGTATCAAATGTGTTAAATTCCTTGCGTGCTTTAAAATCATTCTAGGTGGAGAGCAAATTTCCTTTGAAACAAAGTGGCCTTAGCTCTCATTGTTTGTATTCGAGATATTTCTGGATAGCACATATGCGACAAACTTTACATTATCTTAAGGGCGCTTAATCAAGAAAACTTTTAAAACTGACAAAAAATGATCGTAATCACTGGATGACGAATCAATCAGGGGCAGAAGTAATTTTGGATTCTTTACCTTGTCCGCACTGGCCAATAGAGTTATACGTGTAAGAAGACTGTCCGCTCTCACTGAGGGAAAAGTTCTCCTTAGCCATTAGACACCTGTAAGAGAACAACAAATGAGATTTCCTTGAAATGTGTTGAGGGTAGTAGATAATGGAATGTTTCTTTACCTTCTTTTTAAAGATGGACATGGCATGTCGCCACTCAATGATCCTTGAGTTGATATCACATACGCATATGACAAGAATTTAGTCAATCAATGGTCTCTTGGTTAAGCCATATGACAAGAATTTAGTCAATCAATGGTCTCTTGGTTAAGCCCCAGTCACATATGAAACGATCCCAAGATCTTGCCGGCGATGATCCGGGGAGTTCCGGGCTAGTTTTGCCCCAGATGGAGCGTCGACGAGCGCTGATGACTGTACACCCACGATATCAATACGGCAGCTACACGGATGAGGCTGGATCAGCACTACATATACACGGCGCTTACACAGGGCCTCCAGTGATCATACCAGGGCCCCGTTTTATCAAAAGATAAAATCGATTTCAAATTTCCGTACCACACAGTCTGCCATAGACTTACAGTTGAAATCAACATTATAATCTATTTTAACTCTTCATAAAACAGGGCCCAGACCTACTTGGCAGCTACATGGTCCATGCCGGCAGAGGAAAAGAGAGCTGATTTTGGAGTTTCACCAATCTTCTTCTCGTTCTCGTCACGAAGTTAGGGACCTCGTAAATCAGTGTATATCCTTCTAAAAGGCCTACCGTATACGGTGTTTGAAATTGATGATCCGTGTAGTTGCCGTGTAGCTGCCGTGGAGGTCCGTGTATCTGCCTTGATAATCCCTTACGCTCCTTGATGTGAAAAAGACGTCTCGGATGACCAAGGACACTCACGGCACCTGCACGATCGTTCTAGGCAACCACGGACCTTCACGGTAACTACACGACAGCCACACGGACAATCCTGGATTGCTCTACCAACACGGCAGTCCACGGATGACGCCGGATGTTTTTGACCTCCAAAAACTGCCGTGTTGGTCTCCGGCTCCCGGACATCCACGGACCTACACGGACCCCCAGGGATCTCCCCGGATGCACAAGGCCTCAACGCCAATCTCTCTCCGATCTCTCTCACTGCTGGATGAGAAGACTTCTAGAGCATATGATTTCACATGCGTACATCGATATAAGGAAAATACTAGTATGAGAGAATTTCACAAAATTTTACTTTTTGGTGAAGGTGCACTTTTCCTCGACTTGTCAGTGATGTATGTTAAGGGTAATATTGATACCCCTGACTTCTAAAAGAGGCAAGTCAAGCGTTCTATTATTATGCAAGAAAAGTGAAAATATGATAGATTTTCTTTGTTTCCTTTATATTGTTGTACACATGTGACACCACAAGCTCTAGCAGTCTTCTCATCCAGCAATGACTGAGCAGAAACTACAAAATTTAATAACTGTTGAACAGATTGTCCGATTTTCCTCAAACTCTCACTGATAATCTTCTACTAATATTGCTGCATTCACACAATCCACATGTTTATAAAGGTGGACTCGTCCTTTGATAATGCATCTGAGTACACAGGGTTCAATATTCTTCAGCCTTACCTATTTTGAAAGGTTTTTAGTTTGTCCTCTTTCCGAGCACAAATCGGGAAATACACGCTTGTCGAACAGTGGGTGAAGTTTAGCGTGCACTTGATATCTCTGTTTGGAAGCATAGAGCACGTCTCGTACCACTTGCACCTATTCTGGTGGGCGGGATGGTTACACATACCTGTTAGGAGATAGATAAAAGAAGAGACAGGGTTCACGTATAGAGAACACCACGTTAAATTCAAGGTACGGCCACTCCCGTTATAGCCTAACGAAGTCGTAACCGGCAGTTTTTCTACGTTACTAGTATATCGAAATTTCATTAAAGCCTGTAAAGATATGTGGACGATATTTTTGGATCATGAATCTTTGCTCCCTTGTAACGAGAATTGTGCTGTAGTCATGTCCGTTATGACGGGAGTGCACTATACCGCCAATACGCAAATGTCACCCTGCCAGCCCTGTTGCAGATGCACTGTGGGAGGGCTTCGTATTGAGTCTTTCATCCAAGGGCATCGTGCTCATTCGTAAAAGTATAATTATCATCTTATTATTTCATCATTCTATACAGTGAGAACATCTGCCAAGTTTGGTGACACAATAATCAATGACTACAAGGTGCGTTTTCAAGTAGAAATGGAAAATAGGCTCGGCGGTATCCACTTTGTCCCCCCCCCCCCCCTTCTCCTCAATGAGTGCCAACAGGGACACACCTGGGTCTGACGTGGACAAGCGTAAAGCTGCATTCACAAACGTACTAGGTGTTACAAAAAAACCCACACATTTCCCACTTTTGATCCTAAATACTTCCAAAACTATGTAATCAGATAACACTGACATTGATATTAGCAATAGCTGAATAGTGTACAATTTTGTTGGAGGTAATTCAAAAATGAAAGCATCGATTAGTTTCATTGAATTCAAGATTAGTTTTTAAGTGAGGGTTCAGATATTGCTCTATTTTCAACCCTCTGTACAAAACTTTAACTTTGCACAGGGGTCAATTGGTGTGTATTGGATTGTGTGGTTAAAGGGATGATATATACTAGTATTGGTGGAGATGAGGATTGAGCTTTTAACGTTTTGCGAGATACCGAGAAACCACTTATGAAATAGGACAGAGCATACCATTCTAAGAGGTATTCAAAGTCTATATGATGAAAATCAGTTTTGGAATGGCTGAGACATCCAAAAACAAAGTAAAACAAAGCAATCGTAATAAAAGATGGGTTCCATCTTTTATTAGGATCGCTTTGTTTTGGATATCTCAGCCATTTCAAAACCAATTTTCATGAAATAAACGTTGAATAGCTCTTGGAATCACATGCTCTTCCAGATTCCATAAGGGGTTTCTCATTATCTCACCAAAAAATGTTAGAAACCTGAAATGAGGACACAATCACAACTATACAATCCTTTTAACACCAAGACAATGGTCCTGAACAATAGCCATTCAGGCTTTGAATGCTCTAGGAACCTATTACATATTCATCATTACTCCACAATCACAGCTAGTCTTTATTCATCCTACAATATGTAGTGTATGCAAGCACATGAAAACATATGCTTACTTTCTTTCATGTGCATGCATTTACCTTTTACCAAAGATCTTGTGTAGGATCTTCGCTTTTACCATGAGATCAGACTAGCGGTGCCCAGGGCAATCCATCATGAATTATTAATAAAGCATTCATGTCCCTTGGAGCAAGAGACCAGAAGCGTAGTCAGCAGAGCTCTGAAAAGACGGTATTTGTGATATTCATGTCTATTGTTCAGGGTTATCGTGAGCACTCACTCACATACACATCATTGGTTCCAGTGTAAAGTTCAATTTTGTACAGAAGGTTCAAATTTGAACAAAATCTGGACCTTAACCATGTTTACGTTAAAATTAATCATGGATTTAATGAAACTGATTCACGCTTTCATATTCAAATCACTTCCAACTAAATTGTACACTGTTCAGCTATTACTCACATCAATGAAAGTGTAATCTGATTATGGTTATCAAACTATTAAGGATCAAAAGTGGGAAATGTTTTTTTGTAACACCTATCTATAGTAGTTATTCTCAACGTCCTGATTTTGATTACACTAATCCTATCTGCTAAATCGTACGCCGGGATTATCATCCTCCTTATCATTTTCTTCTGAAAGTTCTCGTAATGGGAAAAATGTAAGCACAAAATTTGATTTTTGTTCTTGTTGTTGTTGTTTATTAATTATTTTTTTTGTTTTATTTTCTAAGGTTTTTGGATTTCATGACAGTTCGAAATGTCGCCCTCTTGCGGCCGCACAACTCACTCTGGCATGTACTGGACGCGCTCCTTGTGGCAGCCGAACCGCAGAACAAGTTCCGCACACAGTCATCATCTTCTTTACAGTCCTCCCCGAGATCTCGTCCGCATGTACAGAAACACATGGTGCCATCCACTTCGTCAAGTAACTTTGTCAGGTAGGACTTATCATTGTCTACCTGAGGCGGGTCGCAGTCACAGAACTGTGAAAGGGTACGTATGGTGATGGGGAATACAATGGTCGTGTTAACTAAACCCTGGAAATAGCGAGCTTTAGATCTGGGACGCTAAGACGACGTTAAGGCCCCGTCACACTACAGCGAATGCCCAACGAATGCCCAACGAATTTCCGATAAATTTGAAAATTTGAAGATATGTTTACACCCATCGGTAATACTAGAATAGTTCGTAACATGCTTGGCGTTCTTTGTATTCATTACCTATTCGTCGGGATTCGTAGAGATATACACTGGAGCCGATTTTTTTTTTAAAACATGTCCAAAACCTTCAGCGTATCTCTGCGAATCCCTACGAATAGCTAATGAATTCAAAGAACGTCAGACATGCAAACTGTCTTCACATTTTTGAATTCGTTGGGCTTTCGCTTGGCATACGTTGGGCATTCGCTGTAGTGTGACGGGGCCCTTAGACGACGTTAGTAAGGGGAAAAAAAAAAAAGATGTTGTGCACACGCACGAAACAGGTGTTTCCATTGTTCAAACCGGGAGGCTGCGTCGAGAGGAATTTACTGAATTTCAAAAATTTGTTAACAATATGTAGGCCTGAATGAGTGATGAGATGATGCAAATTTCCTTTATTTCAAGCCTTTGTTTCTCACCAAATGTGACCGTGCACCACAAAACGAACATAAAGTCCCACACACTGATTTAACGTGAGAACTGAAAATAAGTAAAATGGGTCAACCTAGCCGATCTTGACTTTTTCATATTTTCTGAAAGAGGTCTTCTTTTACATTATGCTAAAATTTGGTATCATAAAACAGGCGGAAAGTGTGTTTTTTAGCAGTTTATCGAGCATTTTTGGTAGAATAGTGTGATTAGGTGTGTCTTGTTTAGAGTCCCTTTTTCATTAAGATTTTTTTCTGAAAAACCATGTACACACTCTCCACTTTCAACTCTAATAACCTTTGAAAGGATAGTGCTACTGTTTTGAAAGTTGGCATTAATTATGGACAGAATGTGTTTATTAGGCGTGCTTAATTTGAGTTTAATCTAATAATCCCTTCATTGTTGTTACTCTGGTGGTTTACTTCCTGTTTTTTGTCCCATTCATTGCACAGCCAGCACGGTTTGGTAAAGATTAAGCGCTTGAATAGACATTGTACTTCAGAGCCTCTTTTCTCAGTTCACACTTTTCCTGAGTTTGTGCTTTCTTTCCAATATTTAGATAGGTTAGGAGAGTCCATTTGATTTGAGTTATACATCATTTTAAAGCTTAAAGTCTGCTCTTTCAGAATATGGTCATAACTAAAAAATCATGTGTGGCGACTTTTTGTTTATTTTGTGATGTAGGGTCACAAATTATATTCTCTCATTCTCTCAATATCCGTATACCTTTTTATGAGGCATTTTTGATAAGTAAGCAGCCTCATGAACAACGTAATTACTATGTTTGAGAACAGAAACAACCAGATACACTGTACCTAAAGGACAGGTTCACCTTCATGTGCATGTGAATTGACAGAATGCAGGTATTAACATACCTGCATAGCACACATCAGTGAAAGTTTGAGGAAAATTGAACAATTTGTGCAAAAGTTATGAATTTTTGAAGCTTCAGTGGATGAGAAGTCTACTAGAGCTTTTGATGTTGCATGTGTAGAACTATATAAACAAAATATAAAGACAATTTAACATTTACTATTTTCACTTTTACCTCATCATACACGAGAACTTGACTTGCCTCTTTCAGAAGGCAGGGGGATAATATTACCTTTAACATACGTCAATGACAAGGTGAGGGAATGTGTGTGCGTTTTTGTTTTGCTTTTTAATGAAATTTTGTGAAATTATCTTTATATACATATTGTTCTACGCATGTGACATCATAAGCTGTAGCAGTCTTCTCATCCAGCTGCAGCAGTGACTGCGCAGAAACTTCAGAAATCCAGAACTTTTGAATGGATTGAATTTCATTGACTGTGTCAAAACTGAGTTATTTTATCTAGGGATCACTTTGAACAAACTCTTATGTGCGTGCTTTTTGTAATTCCTCAAATATCATTTGTATGGTCGATTTTTTTTTTAATGTATGACCATAATCATGTTGTTGTTTTAATGCCTTCTTCTTCTTCATCATCTTCATCTTATCCTTCTTCTTCTCTTTCTTCTTCTTCTCACTTAAAGGAAACCAAAACCCAAATATAAATGTGGATTAAGTGAAAGCAGCAATATTAGTTGATCTCATTAGTGACAGGCTAAAGAAAATTGAACATTTCATTCAAAAGTTATGAATTTCAATGCTTTGGTGCCGTCATCACTTGACAAGGAGACTACTACTGTTCAAGATGTCATTTTTAATGGACAACAATAATTATAGAAAACTTGAAAAAATTCGACATATTTTCGATTTTTTATAGCATCATGAAAGAGCACTTGGCTTACCTTTTCAGAAGGCAGAGAGGATAATATTCCCCTTAACATATGTCAGTACTTTGCTGATTGAATGTGTGCTTTCAATTAAAAAAAAAGAAATTTTGTTGAATTTTCCATAGAGAATATAATTATTTTCTTTATATTATTGTCCACAATAAACTCATGACCTGTAGTAGTCTCATTATCCAGCAATTACTGCACTGAAAATTGAAAGATTCATAACTTTTGAATCGATTTCCTCAAACTTCCGTTGATACAATCTGCTAAATACTGCTACTTTCACTCAATCCAAATTCATATTTGCGTTTTCCTCACTCATCTGGAGGACTGTAGCATTAGAATGATAACAGGGGCCATCACGACCGATAGATGGCGCTTGTTGATCACTATATATTTGTCGTTTCCTGTAATTGGCTGGAAACAGGATTCGTGGATAGAAAGTACGGCGGAGGCCGCAGCGACCCTACAGCTTGACAGGTCGGCAGTGAGGCTACGTTTTGATGGTCAAAGAATCTAATAATGCAGATGTATAACTACTGGCGGATTCACAGGGGGGCGCACCGGGCTGCGCACCTCCCCCCCCCCCCTCTCTTTATTTGTTGTTAAAACAAAAGAAATAAAAAGAAAAAAATGAGATGTTACCCGGAAGTAGAACCAGAAATATTATCACCCCTCCCCCCCCCCCCCCTACCCTTTACAGAATTCCTGGATAACTGATATAGGATTCTTATATATGGTGAAAATCCGAATTGATAGATAGATTAAAGTGAGCTGCTTGGAGGAGGTCTGTGCTCTCCTGTAATTACTTTACTAGTTGATACATCTAAAATAAATGCGTTTATACCAGAGGCAAGTAGCACTATCTACTTCGTCGGACTAAAGTAATATAACAGTCACCCATTTTTACAAGACGAATATAGTGACACATTCGTATGCTGAAAACGAATGGACACTTGCTGATTGTCCAACATTTATAGGTAATGTTGCTTGTCTGTCTGCATTAACGATTATCAATAAATTGAACTAGCTCTAAACACATGTATATATATAATGTAGCCCTACTGTGCTTTTTCAAAGGTGCAATAATTATCTAAGCTTAGTCAACTCTGTCACTGTCCGGTAATTTTGATCATGCGAGTGTCTTGTACGCACTCGACGAACGACAGGAAATGTACACAATAAAAGATAGTACACTCTCGCGTACAGATATATCGATACTTATTCTCTTCAGTAAATTACGGACAAACAATTGACAAAATAATCTTTTCCATTGCAGTAGACCATTCAAAAAACAATTTATTCCCAAGCTACCATTTGAAGAAAACAAAAAGGTTATATTTTCAATGGCATTTTTTCTATAAGCTTCATCTTTTACATGATAATCTGATATACAGCTAGCATGTAGAATAACGTATAGTTTAAGATTTTTTCAACAATGAAAACAATGCTATGTGCAATAATGCATGTACCGTGCACTCCCATTATATAACGAACACGGTTACAACGAAATTCCGATTAAAATGTAATAAGAATTCAGGCCACAACAATATCCACTCTACTTTGTATCGTTTATTTATTCGGTTATAACACAATTTCGACGTAACGAAAGAAAACTGCCTCTTCCGAGGAGTTCGTTATATTGGGAGTCCACAGTACATTATTAATTTGGGTTTTCCTTGGTTTCCTCGCTGTTCATTGTATACAGATATTTCAAACTAATGAAAAGAATTCAAGGCTTCTTTGTATGGTTGAATTGCGATCCGAAACAACCACTGACAACTGTGCACCTCAGCCCTACAGTTCATTACATGCAGAAAAGTATAATCCTAGTGATCCTTTATGAAGATGTTTAGAGCGAATCTCGGCATCCCGTTTGGAGTGTTTTTATGACCAATATCACCACTTTGAGATAACATGTTATTGAAACTCCAATACTCGTGTTTTTTTTTTTTTTTATGACGGATTTAATCTAACCTCTACAAAAACTATATAATTGTAGGTGGACTTTTTTCTGATTTTCATGCTTATACCAAAGCCAAGTTGACTTGGAGTGGAATAATGTCGTGGTAGATGCCATCACAATACTGTGTGTACGTTACTTTATTTTAGCAATTATGAAGACTAATTTCAGATGTAAGATAAAACTTGGGAACTTACAGAGCATTTGGCGAGCACACTTTCTGCGGATGACTTGTGTAAAATAAAAACACAGGTCCCAAGAACAGCGAACAAAAAATGCTTGAACGCCATTTTCGTTCGCCTCCGACTCGTCTGCGGCTCTCGGTCGTTGTTCGCGGAGTCTCTGTCGCAGGCTAGTATGGCGACGTTTTGGAGCAGGGGGAATGATGAGTAATGGAGGCTCGATTTAGTCTCGTAGAGTTTTCTATAGTGCAATAAAGTGGTGATCTTACTGAGTAAACGGGCGTTTTGGGATAGGGCGTGGCGTGATACGTCATATTGGCGCTGCTCCACTCACGGGCCGAGTCTCGGGTGACGACGGGTAACTGGGCGTGGTCATAGCAGTCGTAGGAGCTATATGGTGATTCACAAACCACGAATCAGAACTGAAATTTCCCTTCGCGGCTCTTCCATTTCATATTTTATGAAGATATATATTACTTCAGTGTGATTTTTCCTAAGACGCAATGTAAGTAGTGTTTTCAACGTTTTTATTTGGGCGGCATTTTGCGTCAGCGCGACATTTAAAAGGATGGTATAGTTTTGGTTCAGATGAGGGATTCAAGTTTTAAATGTTGGTGATATGATTAAAAATCTCTTATAAGCAATATTTAAGAGCATCTAAGAGGATATGAAAGCTTATTTGATGAGAATCTGTTTTGAAATGGCCAAGATATCCAAAAACAAAAGTGAGGCTTATAAAAGGACCACTTTGCTTTGGTTTTTTTTTTTTCGATCACATCCATTCCACGACCATTTCAAAAATTAAATTTTGATGTGTGTGTATGAAAGTGGATCTAAAATGAGCTTTTAGCTAAACACAAAAGTTCCATTTCGAGGTGCAGTGATTTTTAAAAATGTTCAAGATTTCACATTTGATGCAATCTGTGTAGGTCAATTGTATCACAAAACATTCTATGCCACATAAAATTTCGCAATAAAGCCTAAAAAGAGATATCATTTTTTATTCCTCAATACACCATAACTGTAGACGGTTTAGTCTAGAAACAATTTTATCATAACTATTGTTCAGATTTTGTATATTAAAAGGTCGTTTTAACAATAGAATGTATTTATCAAACGTTGAATATACTCATCCAAATTTTTACATTGGTTGTTTCTTTCCCTAACTCACATCTTCTTTGAAGCACTCAAGCTGGCACTCAAGTTTTACAGGAGTAATGCCCTTATGTTTGTATGTTCAAACAGATGAGCAACTACAAAGAACATTGTAAGCAAAAAAAAATAAATAAAAAATGAATGGATGAAAAACATTGCCCATATGTTGTAAATGTTTGAATTGTCATGAATTTGAATTCCTAAACGTTCTTCACAGCGGTGGCGGTGCCGATACGGATTTGAATGCGTTGCACGAGCATTTTTGATATTATTGATCGCCATTTTTTTTTACGTTTATATGATATACTCATGAAATCACATGCTGAAGAAATTAATTTAAATGGACCAGTTACATTTTTAAACATTGATCTCGGTAATCATTCAAATTCACTCGAAATTAAATGATCGCGGATCACAAAGAAAACTCAACAAACTTGTCTCATAAAGCGATATACCCCCTCATCTCTCCCCTAACCCCCCCCCCCCCCCCCCCGCCTCTTTACCGTGGGTACCTGTAAGGCTCTTGTATACTCAATTATACAATTGATTTATGACCAAACACAAACATTTCACTGCGCAGTATGTTGGGTAGCACAGGATGACGCAAACGGTGGGCGTCTACGATAAGCCCATTGTGGAGATTCTATAGTGAAGCAATATTATTTAGCGTTAAACTTCAAAGTTGAGTATTCGTATTTTATCACGGAACGATCCAGCTGTGTTTGTTAGCGATTGATCTGTTGGGGATTGGCAGGAAGTAGAATAAATATAGCAACACACCTCCGTAACACAACCGGGTATCGATTCGGCAAACTGAATCTCGGCTTGGCTAACATTTCTCCACCGTGAACAGACGACCGATCGAAAAGCGAAAATCGTTGGCGCCCTCGAATCTCTACCATCTGTTTTGAGGGACTCTATTCTGCGCACACTCCGTACAAACTCGTTAACGCCAAAGTTCTTAATAATTTGCTTGTTTCTGCTATACGGTGATCGTTCTACCTCCTATCGAACAAAAAAAAAAAAAAAAAACAAAACAAGACAAGACAAAAAGCAAATCAAAAAGAAACTAGAAACCGCTCTCCTTATAGTGTGGAGAAAATTAAAAATAGTACAAGTTCAGCAAAAAGTAGTGATATGTTAATATTTTAAGGTGACCTTTGACCCTTAACGGTGAAATGTTTGCATTTGTCCTTGACTAAAGACTTTCAACCTTGAGCGTGTACCCCCAAAAAGCTGATAAGCACGGCTTCGTCCTCTCATACATACTGCATTTGGATCAACAAATTCAACTATGGACGGAGGCGTAAACACACGTATACATAAACCAAAAAAGGACACTCACCATTATTCAATATTTCCCCGATGTTGTAGGTATTCATGACAGCTCTCAATTCAAGGTCTTCTTACACAATACATGTATTCTAACATGAATAGCCTTTGTTTCAAATCACTATTTTCGTGTTTAAGAAGGATCTTTTTCCAAGATGATGTGTCTCTCGTTTAACCCTTGCTCAACGAAGTATTTGGTATGCTTTTGGTTTTCTTTCCATTCTTTTCAACCTCATGTGGAAGCTTCTTTAAGACATGACCTGCCATATCCTCATTCTTATCTTTTCAACCTATTTTTTTTAATATCTTTGAATGCAACTGTGGATTGATTGAATGCATGGATAAATGAATGATTGACAGAACAAACAAACAAAAAATGAACAAATGAATGAATGGATGAATTGATGAATGAGTGGATAAACGATTGAACACATGAATGAATAAAGGGATTAAACAATCAATCAATTAATCATTTAATCAATCAATCTTCATATCTTTGAATGCAACTGTGGATGGACTGAATTACTGGATATATGAATGACTGAAAGAATAAACAACAAACGAACAAATTAATGAATGGATGGTTGAATGAGTGGATAAATGACTGAACAGATGAATTGATAAAGGGATTAATTAATCAATCAATCAATCAATGAACCAATCAATCAATCAATCAATTAATCAATCAACCAACCAATCAATCAATCAATCAACCAACCAACCAATCAATCAATCAATCAATCATTCAATCAATCAATCAATCATTCAATCAATCAATCAATTAATAATCAATCAGTGTCGTCCCAGTCTATATCCGCTTGCCACACTACAGTGTTTTTCGGTGATGTGACATTTGCTCCCGCGACAATTGCTCCAGTCTCATTTGGGATCGTGCTAGGGTGTTAGGTATCATAGGCGCCGGAAGTGGGGGGGGGGGGGGGGGCAAAACGCATTTTTGCCCCCCCAAAAAGCCCCCCCCCCCCCCCAAAAAAAAAAAATAATAATAATAATAATAATAAGAAGAAGAAGAAGAAGAATAAATGAATAAACAAAGAAAACAAAATAAATATGTATATATATGAATAAAAGGGGAAAAATATGGCTACAAACGGCAGCTTTTGGACTGTAAAATGTCAAAATTTTCAAGCTCGCTCGCTTCGCTCGCTCGCATCCAGCAGTTGAGCCCGGTGCGCCTCCCCCGTAATTTCTAAAGCGAAAAACATAGCTACGACGGCAGTTGTTGGACTCTAGAATGTCAAAATTTTCAAGCTCGCTCGCTTCGCTCGCTCGCATTGAATCGTTATGCCATTCTCCTAATGTTGCTGACAGTAATTGCCAGTAGTTGCGCCCGATGCTCCCACCCCTTAACTGCCAAAGCGAAAGATAAATATAGCTACAAACGGGAGTTTTGGGACTGTAAAATGTCAAAATTTTCAAGCTCGCTCGCTTCGCTCGCTCGCATTGAATCGTTATGCCACTCTCCTAACGTTGCTGCCAGTAATTGCCAGCAGTTGCGCCCGATGGCCCCCCCCCTTAATTTCCCAAGCGAAAGATATAGCTACAAACGGGAGTTTTTGGACTGTAAATGTCAAAATTCTCAAGCTCGCTCGCTTTGCTCGCTCGCATTGAATCATTATGCCATTCTCGTAATGTTGCGGCCAGTGATTGCCAGCAGTTGCGCCCGATGCGCCGCCCATTAATTTCCAAAGTGAAAGATATAGCTACAAACCCCAGTTTTGGGACTGTAGAATGTCAAAATTTTCAAGCTTGCTCGCTTCGCTCGCTCGCATTGAATCGTTATGCCATTCTCCTAATGTTGCTGCCAATGATTGCCAGTAGTTGCGCCCGATGCGCCCCCATTTATTTCCAAAGCGAAATATATAGCTACAATTAAAACACCAGTTTTGGAACTGTAGAATATCAAAATTTTCAAGCTCGCTCGCTTCGCTCGCTCGCATTTTATTGTTATGCCATTCACCTTATGTTGCTGACAGTATATAATTTGTCGATCGTTTCACACCGTCATTCCATAATCCATGTAAGGAAAACTTACAATGTTCCTCAATGACTGCGTTGTTGAATGTATCACATTCCGTAATGTATTGTAGTCCCATTATTGCTCTCGCACACACGCACAAGCATACAGACCGTCAAAATTACTTTATGGCTTCCCCCCCCCCCCCCATGTTTCGACCCACCGTACGCCACTTTACATATATATATATATATATATATATATATATATATATATAATAGATATGTGTGCGTGCGTGTGTGTGTGTGTGTGTGTGTATGTGTATATTGTGTAACATATGCATGGTCTAATCTTGAGCCCCCTCCAATGTTTGCCCCCCCCCCCCCCAATCCAAAACTGCTTCCGGCGCGCCTGTTAGGTATAGTTTGATGGTTTGGGTTACACGGTGTATTTGTGAGTAGAATTTACATTTGGCTTTAGCATGCAGGTAGGGAGCAATTGTCGCAGGAGCAGATGTCACGGAACCGTGCCTTTCACACTATTCCTCTGCGTGTGGCTAATCACAATCCATTAGTTGAATCTTTCAATACATTATCTGACTTTATAATACATACACGTGTATTCTTTGAATGCTGCATTGCTTTTGCATAATACTACATGTACATCTACTTCTACTTTTTCCCCCAGTATCAGTGTGTACATGATTTAGCGACCCTCCCGATCCGATTTCAAAGGGGAAGAATATCTCCAAGAAGAGGTTTGTCAAAGTTTGGCCTTGGTTTGACTATTAAAGTGTGTTGAAAGACAAAGTGGTATTCGATGTATTTATGTACCCATGTTTTCCAGGACTAATAATTTACGTACACTGTATTATATCTATGAAAATTGTACTAGGAATACCGGCTAACTATGCTTTGCTTTATCAAAATGTTCCTCCCTCAATAGGATGAAAGTTATACACCCTATAAACTTTTTATTATTCATCAATGTGTCCCATTTTAATATCTGATATCTAGTCTCAGCTAACAGTACAAATGAAATATAATAAAGAGTAGTATAGCAGTCAGAATTGTCTTTAAAGGGATCGTATAGTTTTGGTTGAGACCTAGTTTCAGGTTTCTAACATTTCTTAGTGAGATAATGAGAAACCTCTTATGTAATATGAAACAGCACGAAATTCCATCAGGAATTCAATGTTTATTTGAAGAAAATTGGTTTTCAAATGGCCGAGATATCCAGAACAGAGCGATTCTAATAAGTGTGGGACCCACACTTCATTACAATTGCTTCGTTTTACTTTGTTTTTAGATATTTCAGTCAAACCCGATTTTCATCAAATAAACTTTCAGGTATACTTGGGACTGGTCCTCAGCGAGTTAAATGTGATACCTTTCCTTTGCAAGAGAGGAAATCTAAATAACATCAGCTGAGAATCAGAAAGGTACTATCCCATTCTAAGATTTCAGCATAAATAATAAAGAAACTATCAATTTTCCAGAAGCAAAGACTTTATAATCAAACATAAAGAGATTTATAATCATTGTTACAAATATCGCAAAAAATGTACCCATGTTTTAATTTCTAACATTTTACTGAAACTGAAAATGATTTGGAATTAAAACCATAGACATTAGTGTAGAGGGGCAAGCTTTACAATTTAATATTTGAATAACTCAACAGCCCCCCCCCCAAAAAAAAAAAAAAAAAATTAATAAAGAAATAAAGAAATAAACTAATAAATAAATAAATAAAGAAATAAAATATTTAAATAAATAAATAGATAAATAATTGAAATAAAATAAAGTAATAGTGCCTTTCTGGTTCTCTACTGATGATAAGCAGATAGACGTACAAAATCACGCTACAAAAGCTTCCGAATAGAAATAACTCATTCAACAAGAATTTATTGTCAATAATAATGAATACCAAACTCACGTTGTACGTGGTCGGACAAAAAGTACACACAAAAAAAAAGTGTACTCCATGACACCCATTATGTTCGCTTTCCCTTTTAAGATCCCTTTCAGGGACTTGGGAACATTTGATGGGGTGGGGCTCCAGGGCAGTGGAGGGGGGGGGGGGGAGGGGGGGAGGAGGTGAAGCCATTTGCATCTATCTCACAGACATGGGATTAGTGGGGATTTCTGAGTACGCTTTTCCACATACATGTGTTTTCCCCCCTTGAGGCCATAACTTTTCAAAGAAACTAAATTCGACTGGAATGCAATAACAATGACACGTGAAATAACCATTATCATTATCATGATTCTTCTTACAACTTCATGTACAGATGAAAATCAATGTTAAAATAATCTTCAGTTAACCCCTTCCAACATTCCGAGTTTGCAACAAAAAAAAAACATGACCCGTTAAAAGAATGCTAACTTCCTTAAACTGCAAGCTTTGAAAGGATAACTCCTACCAACTTGCCCCAATGAGTAACAAAAGATAGCTTGAGGATACATGTATTCATGTCAATTCTAAGTGCTCGCGAGTGAGTTTTATCATAGTCACATAAAAGAAATAGAGTGTTTGTCAATTATTCACAATAATCTACATTCTCATCTGCATTTTTATTTGCATTCATATTTTCATTCTGATTTGTATTATAATATGGATTCTAAGAAACCTCATTTGCATTTTCATTTGCATTCACATTGAGGTTACTCTTGTGCGGTTGTGCTGTGCAAGGGTCCCATGAGGCGTCACAGCACAATTCTCCATGTACAAAGTATAAACAGTTTATGTCCTGGAATGGTTCTAGTCCTCATAGGGACTCAGTCATGGACACTCCAATAGGAGCTCTTTCTTTCTTCATGTTGAACCATTGCTCACACAGGAACCTGGTCTGCAATGCAGGATCTGCAAAGCAGGCAGAGCTTTGTTGGTATAACAGTACCTTGGAGATCACACATGTGGCTCCCTTCGACAGATTTTGGCATACATTTCCATTAGAACCACTCTGTTGAGGTCCCTGTTACAGAGAAGCATTCCACACAGTGCTTTCAAAAGCTGCATGTCAGTATAGCCGTCTCCACAATATATTTCATTCATTTTATCTGCGAGCGCCCCCATCCGGGTCATTTCTTGCCGCTCTGTGCCTGCTGCTGGGTCGTCGTTGTCAGCGGCGACGTCGACGACGGCTGCTGCGGATGCTGCTTCTGCTGCTCGCTGTCCAGAGTCTTCAGCAGGCGGAACAGGCCGGCTGCCTCCCGGATGTGACTGAACTCGATGCAGAAGGCCTGCATCTCTATAAAGAGATCCTGTGATACACATGAAGGAGACACACAGACTCATTATAACGAGGAACTAAAATCCACATACCTCCCAACCTTTCCGACTGAAAAATAGGGATGATTTGGCTCAAAAGTAGGAAAGAAAGAGCAATTCTCATAGGAGTGTGTAAGTAAAATTATCCAAAAAAATAGGAAATTCCTGTTGAAACAAGAACTGAGAATGGTCAAAATTTAGATTCTTTCCTCCAAATTCAGTATGGTTGGGAGGTCTGAATACATTACTGGTATCTCCGGTTTCTATCTACATCTGGGTACAAAAAAAGAATAATAAAAAAAAGTTGGGACCTGCAATTTCATTTCTTACAAAGTTCACTCCCGTTATAACGATCATGGTTATAATAAAATTCCGGTTACAACAAAGTAAAAATTTAGGCTGTAACATCATCCACTCTATGCATTTCTATTGTTTATTCGTTTAGTTATAATGAAATTTCAATATAACGAAAGAAAACTGCCGGTCCCGAGGACTTCGTTATAACGGGAGTCCATTGTAAGAGGGTGTATATCCAATCTCTTTACAAGAGGTTCAAATGTAAGGGAAGAAGTAGAACTTCAATTCAATGTAGAAAGAAGAAAGAGGTCCAGAGACATACGTATATAGAGAAGATGACACACAGACAGGCTTAACCCTAACTTACCTGGGGGGGGGGGGCATAATGGCCCCCCCTCGACAAATTCCGCGACCATTCCGGCGCGCAAAATTTTTTGACCGCGTCGCTCGCTGACTTTTTACTTTCAAGTCTCGCGCAACTTTTGAGACCAAATTTGTTGCGCCCGGGCATACTGTTCTGAAGCCACGCCCCTTCAAAAAATTTTCGTCAACCCCAAAATTGCTCAAAAATGTGATTTTGTGTACAAAGTCAATACAAATTGTATTTTTTCAATTAATTCATATAAAGATTCATATTTTTAACTTTAATGGCTGAACTCAATTTATTTTAGTATAATTATGCTTCAAAAAATGTGTATGACAAATTCTGTTGAAAAAACAACAAAAACAAAAGTTCGAAAAAACAGAGAAATACATAAAAAATTGATAAAACAATAAAAAACATAAGAAATTAATTTTGATACTGAATTTTTTTTTACACACAAATGTTTGGAATGTCACTAGGAATATTTACACCAAAAATCAGCATTCCATAAGCTTGTATAAGCCAATTACAGACGAAAATGAGGTTTTTTGCATATATTTGCATAATTAATTGATTTAAAATAGAAAATGCAAATTTTTTGAAAATTTAACAGGCAGTCTTGTAGATTACATCCGGCTTTATGTTCATGCAAAATTTTGCCGAGATCGCGCTATCAACGACCGAGATCTGAAGGGGGGGCCATAATGGCCCCCCCCCCCCCCCCCCCCTCAGGAATTCAAGCTCGCTAGGGCGTAGTCCAGGTAAGTTAGGGTTAAAGGGATGGTATAGTATTGGTGGAGATGAGAATTGGGCTTTTCACTTTTTGCGAGATACCAAGAAACCACTTATGAAATGGTACAGAGCATGATATTCAAAGAGGAATTCCAAGTTTATTTGATAAAAATCAGTTATGGAATGGCTGAGACATCCAAAAACAGAGTCGAACAAAGTGATGGTAATAAAAGGTGGGTCCCACCTTTCATTATGATTGCTCTGTTTTGAATATCTCTGTCATTTCAAAACCAATTTTCATCAAATAAACATTGAATTCCTCTTGGAATTACATACAGGTACTCTTTCACATTTCATAAGAGGTTTCTCATTATCTCAACAAAAAATGTTGGAAACCTGAAGTTTGGTCTCAAACAAAACTATACAATCCCTTTATGGAGTAGACAGAGAAACATGCACATAGTACAGGGGAACCTTCTTATAAATGAGGACCTAAAATCCATGCCAATTTGCTCATTATATTGGGTTTCTCACTATTTCTGGTTGCAAAAACAAAGACATATAGAAAGTTGGGACCTGCAATCAAACTGTTATAAAAGGGTTTTGGTACTGTATACCCAATCTCTTTATGATGAGGTTGCACTTTAACGGGAGAAAGAATAATAAAAAGAATAGACGAAGACACACACCAGCCACATCCCACCCTTTTTACAAAAAAAAAAAAAAAAAAAAAAAAAGTTTCTTCAATTTTTAAGCTTTAAATGACTAGCAAAATATCACTAGATGTACTGACACAACTTTCAATCTGCTCTCATTTAATTCATTATGGCTTATATCACAGTGGTACTGATACAGGCCACTTAACATTCCACCACAAATGGGAGTTTGTCACACTGCTCTAATACAATAATGCGGGTGCACTGATAAAGAAATAGTGGAGGAAATGAAGAAAAGAGAAAAAAAAATGACAAAGAATATCCTTGTCTAAGTGTGTGTATGCGTGTGTGTATGAGTGTTCATGTGTATGCGTGTGTGTGTGAGTGTTTATGTGTGTTGTGTATTTGTTTTGTGTGCTACATGTAGTTTATCCACACCCATAATACTGATACTCCAATACTGCATTATAAAGTAACCATACCTTCACATTTATGATCTTGTTCCTTATCAAGGACTGCAAAAAGACACAAACCTGCATAAAGACGAAATATAAACAGCAGCAAAATATGAATATTTCACAACGAAAATACGCTGTTCAATATCACTCATGCACATGAGAGACTAACAACAGTCCTGAAATACGAAAGGCAGTGATGAAGGTAGAACATGTGTATTCCAAAAAGCTCAATTTAAGGGGCAAGTCCACCTTCATATACATAAGGATTGAGAGAATGCAGCAATATTAGTAGAACACATGAGTGAAAGTTTGAGGAAAATCGGACAATCCGTTCAAAAGTTATGAATTCTTAAAGTATCTGCACAGTCACTGCTGGACAAGAAGACTACTACAGTGTATGATGTCACATGCGTACAACGATATAAGGAAAATAGAAAGAGAATTTCACAATTTAACTTTACTTTTTTAATAAAGTGCACATTTCTTCGACTTCTTCGTACGTTACGGGTAATACCATCCCCCCTGCCTTCTGATATAGAGAAGTCGAGTGTTCTTTTGCTATGTGAGAAAAACGGAAATATGTTGAATTTTCTTTATTCTTTCTTTATATGGTTGTACACATGTGTCATCACAAGCTATAGTAGTCTTTTCATCCCGCCATGACTAAGTAGAAACTTCAAAAATTCGTAACTTTCGAACAGATTGTCAAATTTTCCTCAAACTCTCACTGATGTGTTCTACTAATATTGCTGCATTCACTCAACCCACATGTCTATAAAGGTGAACTTGTCCTTTAAATCTGGCAAACAATATGACGTTCACACACGGGAAAGGGTAAGTAACTTTCAGCAGATGGTGCTGACAAATTCAAAGTCAAACATACAAATACTCACTCAAATGTAAATGCTTTGTGAGAAAAAGAATTTAGTCAAATACACTAATTATTCCCAAATATGAGCTGGCTGCAGCTGTTCAAATCTTATTGATTCTAAAGAGGGAGAACATATTTACTCAATCTTTCCCATCTGGTGAGATGTTAACAAAAAATAAATAAGTAAATCATGACAAAATGTCTCCAAACAAGACTAGCCAGAACATCAGTTTGTATTGACAAATTTAGATATACACAGCTGCCGGTATTCCACCCAAGCAATCACAGAAATCGTTCAATAAGAGAGAGGCAAATCAAAGTGATGTATGACGGCAAATCTTTTTTCTTTTTTATTTGTTTTTTGGAGTCTATGGTGTCCTTGAGTCAACATTCCATTGTCCTCACAAGAGCTGATTATCATGTCATGCTAATGTGGATGAAAGATTTTGTCTTTTTTTTCTTTCTTTTGGTTCTGTTTTTATTTTTGTGTTTTCAACACAGATATCAGGCCCATAACTAGGGGAGGTTCAGGGGGGTATTTCATGAAGCATTTTGGTCGGATATTTTTCTGACAGACAGTTACAAGCTACTGAAATCCTTGCATCTGATTGGCTGAGAGCAACTTTGTCCGACAACTTTGTCGGACAAAATGCTTCATGAAATGCTCCTCTGGAGATTCCATGGAACCCCCCCCCCCCCTTTGCCAGCAGTAGAAGGACAAAGAAACAAACAAAGAAACAAAAAACAGTGGCAGATCCAAGAAACCATCTTTGTTAGCCAATTGTATTGCCACCAGAAAATTGCACGAAAACCTTTTTTTTTTTTTTTTGCTTGTCAGCTAATGAAACCTGGAAGTGGCACCAGAAAAAAAATTGTTTGTGCACCTAATACGTAAAATAATAGAACTGAACATGAACTTGAGCTAAAAAGGTTCACTTTTTCTACTTCTGAACCTCCTCCCCCATCCACCCCCCCCCCCCCAGAAAAAATAATAATAATGAAAATAAAAATTCTAGTTACGGACCTTGATATGTCAACTCTGAAAATGGATATTTCCGAAAAATGCACTCTATCTTTGGTGAAACGATCGCATACATAAAATTTTATGAGCTCTTCATAAACAAAATAATTATTATGGTTGACATCCATGTATTATTTCTTCCATCTTTCCCTTGAGACAAGTGGTACACACCCTGCAATCAGAACACCAATACACAATATAGAACATATATATTGCACATGCACGTATGCACATGCATATCAAAATTAATTATATCTTTGCTAAAACGCTCACATAATTATATGTATTTTCATCATCCTTGATGAAATGCAATGTACATATAAACCATCATCTACATATATGTATATATATTTTGTCTTTTTCTTATAGAAAATTCTCTGCAAATGAAATCTGACATACTAGTTACAGTAGATATGAATATCATGTACTAGAAGATAAAACTATCACTTTGACACATGAGTGAAATCAATGTTCATAACTAAAAGTGCAAATAGAGAACTGCTATTTAGGTGCACACGATGCTATTGTGGAAGGGTAAAGATGTGTTTACGCACCAGTCTGACGAGTCTGTTCTGCATTGACTTATCCTTAATGGTCTCACAGGTGGTTATGCAGTTGGAGATGTAGAGGTGAACGAACTCTTGTGGAAGTTCAACGGCCTGTATGGACAAAAATTCACTACAGTCACACTCCAGGGTTAAATGGATGTACAGTAGTCTCTGCTTAATTGAGTAGTGTCTGGCAGAGCATTTCTTATACCCGATTAAGCGGAGTACCCGATTAAGCAGTACCCAATTAAGCAGAGACAACTATACTGTACACTAAATGAATCTTTACTGAATAAGCTATTTCTGTAATGTACTAAAAACAAATTGATATGCATGTTATTTTCACAAAAAGGTTGCTTTAACAACTGCAAGGCTTGCCGGAGGTTGCCCCAACTTAGAACAATTGATGAATGCCAGCTGAATACCTGCCTACAAAAAATTGGATTGGAGAGAGCACGGTGAACATCATTACTTGTTACTAGGCTGTAGGACAAGAAACATTCGTGAATTTCAAAACATCACAGAAATGATCTAGTGAACTGCACTGAAATTAGTTGATTTGACAGGACTTATCTGTATTGTATGACAAAGAGAGTCCCTGCTATGGACTGATAAGAATAGAATATTCAACATATGAGATAATCAATAAAAAAAATTGATAGTACAATGTATAACAATGAGAAAATAATTCATTTGAATTGCTGTTCGATAAGGATGGTTTATCAAGTATGTGTGCAAATTATCCAACTGTTTAATTTTTCTGGGGGAGGATCATGTTGATCTTGTAAATGGTTTTATTCTCATTTTTTTTTCATTACTACTCTTGTCATTACTATAGTGAGTAGTAGCAATTTCAGTATTGCAACCAATAAGCGTCAATGTAGGACAAATTGTTAATCAACTGCAATAAAAACAACTCGACAGAAGAATTTCATGAATTTGAATAATTTCACTATTATCATTTATTTCAAAATTTATCATATTTATCATCTTTACTATTGCTGCTGCTACTACTACTACAACTACTACTACTTCTACCACTACTAAAACTTACACTAGTGTCGATACAAAAATAACATTATCATTACTTGTAGATATCAAGTTGACTGACGTTACGGACATAAACCATTCATTTCAAGTCTTCATCCCGACATGTGTGCAAGTGAACTACAACAATAGCACTCAAACTAGATATATCGCTACGGCTACTGATATGCCTCCGCCATAATGCATGGTTCTCCTAATAGGTCTATAGTACAATGTCTTGACAATGTGTGATGACAGTTTCACACAATTGGCAAAATATTAAAATGACAGGTTTGACACAAATGTGCTGAATGTTCACTTTTTCTAGAACTAGGTTCAATTGGATGAATGATTAAAATGTCAGAGTGCAGGTATTTGGGGAACTGATGATTTTTACTTGACTTTTGACCCTTTTATAAGTCTATGCATTGAGTAATTTTCAAGGTATTGAGAAAAAGCATAATTTCAGTATCAAATGGGAAAATAGCATTATCTAAACCTGGCCTTTGACCTTTGATCTCACAGTTCCAAAGAGAATCACTGTTAGGTTGAACATGCATAAATATGTAAGTTTCATGACGATACCTTGAGTTACTTTCGAGATATGGAGGAAAAAGTGCAATTTAGCACTTTCACTTGACCTTTTACCTTTTGACCTTTGACCTTTTGGCAAGAAACTTCCCCAAAAATATATATTGGGTAATACATGCCATACATCAAGTTTGAAAAAAAAAAACCCTTCAGGCATATTGCATTTTAAGGAAAGTAGTGATACTTTGAGGAGTTGACCTTGACCTTTGACCCCTGACCTTTGACCCATGACCCCAACTTCCCTAGATAATCACTGCCCATCGGTACAAGCATATATACTAAGTTCCATGAAGATACCTTGAACCATTTGCGAGATATGGAGAAAAACATGAAATTTCAATTTTTTTTTCACAAAATAACCTGTGACCTTTGACCTTTGACCCTGTGACCTTAAAATCCACACAAAGTATCATCCCCCAAGGATATACCCTCATACCAAGTTTGATGTAAAACCACCACACGGTTCTTGAGATATCGACAAAAACAAAACGGGACGGACGGACGTACGGACGGACGGACGTACGGACGGACGTACAGACGTACGGACGTACGGACGTACGGACGGACGGACGGACGACCCGAAAACATAATGCCTCCGGCCACTTCGTTGCGGAGGCATAAAAAGCACGAAAATAGTGTTACACTGGACAAAATTCCTTATCCTTTCACACTGACCGTTGTGAGCCGGTTGACCACTTCCATCGAGTGAAGCGACATCTCCATGTTGACAAGGACAGCAAAGTACTCCGTGATCTGATTGGACTGAATCAGGCGCAGTAGTAACTCTATGGCAACCAGGGGGTTGCTCTCCACCAATCCCGGCAGCTGTTTCATATCATGGTGGGAAAAAAAAAGAAATTCAGGACAAATTTTGATTTAAATCAGTTCATAAAGAGGTTGCACAATACATTGATAAATTACTGTATGCACAATATATTTTGCATGGTATTAGCTTTTGCGAATTTCGGCTGTCACATGCTATTCATGAATTTCACAACTTGTGGAAATATTGACTCTTATCCCTACATGAACGTGACGGGCACACATACATTTCTCCATTCAGTACTATACTCCACAATCGTGAACATAACCACTTGAGAAATTTGTTGTTAAATTCTGATTCGCGAAGAGTGAGACTCGTTAAGTATATGAAAAATACAGCACTCCATACCCATAAATTTAAGTACCACCTAGGATCTTGCAAGCAAATTTCCCTATCATTCCAAAGACCCACGAAAGGGCTGGCGATGGTTCTTTCTCGTACATTGCCCCTCTTACTTTGGAATTCATTATCCTCCTCATTAGCAAATAAACCATCCAGTTCATTGTTCAAGAAGTTTAAAATCAAATTTATCTCACTACAGTGAAACAACATTTCATACTGTTATTTTCGCTTGTTTGTATACTGTGAGTTAATATTGTTTGCCATGTATAAAGTGCTTTACACCCTTTAGAACAGTTTAACTTCTTTTTGTTCATTTGTTAGTTTGGGTTGTTTTTAATAGAAGGCAAATAGCGCCCTCTAGTGGGAGGGTCACCTTAGCCGGGGTCAGCCCAATGTGGTAGACCAGCTTGGGGTCCTTCTCCAGCTCACTGAGCAGCTATTGCTCTGTTTGTTTATATGGTTTTTATGAAGCATTGAATAAATAAATAAATCCAAACAGCGCCCTCTAGTGGCAGGGTCACCTTGGCTGGGGTCAGCCCAATGTGGTAGACCAGCTTGGGGTCCTTCTCCAGCTCACTGAGCAGCTGCTGCTGCTGCTGTAGCATCAGGGTCTCCTTGAAGGCCTTGGCCATCAGTCGCTTAACCTCCTGCCCAGCGCTGTTGCTCAGGCACATGGTGGTGTCCCAGGCGATGGTGTGGTTGCTGTCAGACGGGTTCATCCACACCAACTGGGGAAGAGGTTGACATGTAATTGGTGCCAGTGAGAATCATTGCTGCAAACCACAGAACTATACAGATCGAATGCTCAAGCGGGGTCTCAAAGTATAGCCAGGGAACGCTCATGATCTCCGCCATCTTGGCGAGTCCTGTGCTTGTTTTTTTTCTTTTCTTTTTTTTTTGGTTTGTAATTGTGGATCAAACTACTCTTTTCATTTCGAAGCATGGCCTTTCAGAGTAACTAAAACATGGAAATAGAGATTTGCAGATGCCTGTGAAGGCCCTGCCTAAGGTCAAGTCTCTTTGAGCAGGACTCACCAAAATGGCAGCCTTCGTACGCATGTGGCTATAAAGCTACACGTGGGTTGTGAATGGGCTTGCGCATTCTATCTGTATAGTTCTGTGCTGCAAACGTAGTAGGAGCAGTTTTAGTACAACTAGTTGTTGTACTGATAAGTGGCAATGACAATGGTGATTGTTATAATAATGACAATAATACTACTTGTATGTGTACCATTAATCAAGATGACAATGATGAAAATAATAAGATTAAATTATTATACTGTTGTAATCACTATCTATAATCAATTGTCAAAGCACAAATACATACTAGAAATGTCGCTACAGCGACTGGTTATACCCCCGCCAAACAACATTTCATTAGCTTTGGTCAAAACAACATTTGATAAGCTTTGGTAAAAAAACTGAGGAAGTAGTTAAATCCGCAAGATCTTTCCTTGATCTTCTGCCATTAATATGCCGTTACCATGGCAACGTACTTTCGGGTACTGTCGAAAAATGCGTCTTGCACATCTACAACCAAAGGCACACATCTGTACCAAGTTTCATGGAAATTGGGCAAAAACTGAGGAAGTAGTTTGCAACACAAAATTTTCCATCATTTTGGCTCATAATATGTGAGCTGTTACCATGGCAACATACTTTTTGTCACTGTCAAGAAATGTGTCATGCTGACCTATATCCTAAGACAAACATTCAATATGAATTCCATGAGAATTGGAAGAACACTGATGAAGCAGTTTTACCATGAAGCATTTTGCCCTATATTTTACCAATAACATGCCGTTACCATGGCAACGCACTTTTTGCCACTGCGGAAATATGTGTCTTGCACATTAACATATTCAGATGAACATCTGTACCTAATTTCATAAAAATTGATCAAAAACTGTGGGAGGAGTTCGCGACGCAAGATTTTTACCCATTTTTGCCCATAATATGCCGTTACCATGGCAACGTACTTTTGGGTACTGTCAAAAAATACGTCTTGCACATCTACAACCCAAGGCACACATCTGTGCCAAGTTTTATGGGAATCGGTTGAAAACTGAGGAAGTAGTTCGCGACGCAAGATTTGCAACGGACCGCCCGACCGACCGCCCGACCGCCCGACCGCCCGACCGACCGTCCGCTGATTCCTATATACCCCCTTCAAACTTTGTTTGGCGGGGGTATAATAATATAGCAAGAACTCTGCTCATTAGCCTTAGTATTGATTTTTTTTTTTAAATCAAAAGGTTTTTTCATTCTTTAGACCTCTTCATTGAAAAATAACATCAAACCACATTTAATCTAAAAGTCTTATGCCTCAAATTTGGAAAGGGGCAACTGCAGACGCTCCAACCCGAAGCACCTTCTGATCTGGAGATTCTCCCGCCTAAAACCCCTTGCAAACGGGAGACTTCAACTTGATGAGAATGAAGCGCGAAGTTCCCTACAGCCGGGGTCCAGCTGTAGGGATTCTAGATGCTCTCTCGTGCTATCTACTGCTTATATTTCAACATATGATGACACTACATATTAAGAAATCATTTCAAGCAGGAGACACTGAGCCAGGGCAGGAGAAATTAAATCTCAAGCGGGAGAATGGGAGATTTTGCAAAAGTGGGCTTTCGGCAGACCTCCCGTCAAAAGTGGAAGAGTAATTGGAGTCTCTGCAACTGAAGGTGTGGGTATGGTGAGCTCCTAATCTATTCTTTCTTTCAGAAACTTGAATGTTAGGAATAGTGTGCAATACACTGGGAATAGCAGAGTGGAGGTATTAAAAGCAGTTCATAACAAGAAGCTTATGCGGACACTCCCCAAATTGTCCTTCTTTATTATCATCCAGGTGAGGAACATCACTTGTTTTTACAGGTTCCTAAAGCATAAGCTTACCCAACCTATAAACCATAATATGGAATTCACATTTAAGCACAGAATGAACTTGTGTGACCAGGTGATCAGAATGGCCAGTCAGTTAACATGTGGGAAAGCATCCATTTCATTGTTTTGCATGAAATGCTTAAAAGGGGAAATCGAGTCCAAATATAAGTTGGTCTGATGAGAAAGAGTAAATATTACGAGTTCAATGGTAAAATTTTCATAGAAATCGGGTGAAAAATATGGCAATTATGACATTTTGAAGTTTTGCTAATTTGTCAGAAAACAGTTCTTGAACGGTCAATATGAATATATGCAAATGGCAAAGTGAGCATGTCATCCCCTCACAACTTGCCATATAGTTTGTACACAAAATTTTGAAATTTCCAGTTTTTCACTACAGCGCAATTATGTCCGAGGCTCAAATCCTGGTATATCAAATCGATTACTACTCTGAAGTTATTCAACCAGGAATAACATCATGTTTCACACTTCAATGACAGAAACATAGAATTTTCATCATTCTTTGTACACGATCAATTGAAAATTGTGAGGTTATGATATGGTCAGCTCACTCATCATATTCATATCCACTGTACAAGAACTGTTTTGCAGAAATCAGAAAACTTCAAAATTTCATAACTTCCTTCTTTATCATCTGTTTTCAGTCAAATTCTTACCGTTGAACTAGTATGATTTTACTCTTTTTTATCAGAGTAACATATTTTTGGACTGGATTTCCCTTTAAAAAAGCATTGTCTATTAGTCTGGTAAATTACTAGACTTTGATAAACACTTTGTTGCTGTCAGGTTGATGTGCTGGCAAGCACTATTTATAAGGATTGCACAAATAGTGATTACATCATCTGAAAGGCTTACCTCAAAAGAATTTATATTAAAATCAACAAGCATGTCATCGCATATGAGCCTCTTCTGCTCATGCACATAGTGGAACAACAAATTGGCTAATAGAGCAAGGCTACGTAGACTGCATCAAGCCTGTGCAGAGGATGAAAGAAGAGCTTCCTTAACCCTAACCAGGCCGGGCTTTTTTGGCTGTTCTGTGGCCGGGGGAGGGTAGAATCAACCTCCCCCGAGATCTCAGCCAACAATCGCGCAATTGCCATGAAAATTGGCACATACTGTACATTACCTGTGGCATAATCTACCAAACTAAAAAAAAAAAAAAGAAAGTGAAATTTTCACAAAATTACTAAATTATGCTACTATATGCATAAATTCACACATTTTGCTCTAAATCAGAAAATAAAGCTCCTAGAATCCTAATTTTTGGTGATAACATTCTTTGTAGCTTCCCAACAATGTACTTGGAAAAAAAATCTGGTATCAAAATTGATTTCTTATGTATGGTAGGCCATATTGTTTTATTAATTTCAAATGTATTTCTTTTTTTTCGACCTTTTGTTTTATGATTTTTTTTCGCCAAATTTATGACAGAACCTATGTCAAGCATTATTATGCTAAAATCAATTGATTTCAGCCAATGAACATGAAAATAATCATATCTTTTGAATAAGGTGAGAAAACTTTATTTGTATATACTTGTACACAAAATCAAGTTTCTGAGCAATTTTCGGTCTGACAAGCATGTACAATAGGTCATGCAGCATTGTAACGGAATGCCCGATTTTCACGACAATGGTGTCAAAAGATGTGCGAGACTTAAAAGTACAAAAGTCAGTGAGCGGTGTAGTCAAAAAATTCAGCACGGCGGAATAGTCATGGAAAATATCAAGGGGGGGTTGATTCAAACGCCCCTCCCCCCCCCCCCCCCCCCCCCTCGGCCGTTTTAGGGTTAAAGAGGAGAGGAGGGGGTCAGATGGGATACAAAAAAGAGAGATGAAGGGCCTTACCTCGTCCTCACAGATATGCAGAGGGGGCGGGAGTCGGATGAACTCAGGGGTAAAGGTCGTATCCATGGGCGGCCTGGAGCCACAGATGAGGGCCTCGACAACTGGCTGGGCGACCTGGGAATCAAACTGTGTCCTGCAGACATGCAAATAGAGAGTAAGAAATATATAAGACTCTTACTCCACTTGGGACCACAATTTATAACCTTCCACACAGTAGATTGTTATAAACCTACGTAATTATCACTACCCCCCGGCAACTATCCCCCAGATAACTACTGTAAAACGACAAAATGTTTGCGTGCATTTTAATTTCGCGAATTTCGCGAGTGCGAAGATTCGCAGTTCTTGTCTACACTATATGAATTGAATACCAGTTCCAGTTCGCGAAAATTTCATGCCGCAAAAAAGGCCGTCGGCTCCATTTTGCGAAAAATTCATGCCGCGAATATATCATGTTTTACAGTAACCCATTCGGATGACTACCCCTCATCACAATTGACCCACAGGAAAACTACCCACAGGGATAATCATTCCCAAGGACTAATTACCTTTCCCTCTGAACAACTTGTCCTCAGGAGTAGTTGTTGGGTAGGGGATGGGGAAAGAATTTGTAAAGAGGGTAATTTTCTTTTATAGAATCCATGGTCCTATTTCTAAGAGTAGTCATTCAGGTAGTCACCCGCATGGGGTAGTTGTTTGGGGGATAGTTGCCTGGGGGGTAGTGATAGTTGTCCAGGGGATAGTTGTCCAGATATCAGGATTGTGAAAGTACAGTCTATCAGGATTGGGTGAAAACCAGCGTGGCAAAGTTTGAGGGTGGGGTGGAGTGGGGCGGGAGACTTACCCCGCGTCTGGGTCCGGGTCGTTCATAATACAGGAGAGGCCCGCCTTGCTGAGGGAAGGGAGCTCGGACTGGCGCTCGGCCAGGGCCAGCTGCAGGCCGGTCAGGTCGATGTGGGGGGCATTGGGGCCAGGGTCCATAGCAACGATCTGGCGGGGCGACTTCTTGAAGAGCTGCAAGCACAGGGAGCGACAAGGGGACAACAGGTTTGGTGAGAAGCCAGGCAAATTTGGCAACATGCATGGCACTGAAATCAGCACTGTACAAGATGTGAAGTAATCAAACACTCAAAACTTGACCCCCAAACAAACAAACAAACAATTGCTCTTCTGCATAAGTTGGATCCATGTGAAGAGTTTGATCATCAACACTTGTGTTCACAATAATTTGCAAGTGAGATGTAGGACAATACAAAGCTTGACTAATAAAGAACAATTATCACAAATGGTTGCGTGATCAACAAAATAGAGAATGCCAGTAAGTGAAAAGTAAAGAGAAAGGGGAACCTGCCAACCACAACATCTCTGTCTGACCTTAACCTGATTTATGCACAAAGTTTTGAATTGATAGCAATGTGGTGATAGTCAGCATATATTTCTTTTAAAATGTAAATTACATTTTATACAAATGAGTCTGAAAAACTGGTTATACAAGAATGTCACTTTTATTATTACCACTTAGTGGCTCAGGCATGAAAAGAAAATCATAGACCACTTTCAAGCCTACTGGATGAACTCTGAACTTTGACCTCACCTCTCGCGGAGGATTGGTGGTGGTAATCAGCTGCGACAGGAAGTACTTCTCTGACTTGCCGATGGGGGCGACGAGGCTTGGACCGGTGACCTTGTCATCTTCTGTTCTGGTCTGTACGATGGACATTGGGATATCAATGAGAAATGGTTATCCACCATTCTCACAGATGGCATCAAGTAGAGATCACAGGTTTCATAATGGGTGTTGCTCATTCCAACAAGAGTTCTGGCAAAAGTGACTGATGCCTATTTAAAAGTACTGTAGTTCATCAGTCTGACAACAGCCCGTAACTTACCCACCACACACAGCTTTCATCTTTTCCCGACCATTCACAAACATCTATAACCTACCATACAGTAGCAGTATTTTTTACTTGCAAATGTTTTCACAAATCTGTAATATGTACATACTGTATGTATAGTAATACGGATAAATGAGATACCAGTGATGGTGAAGATGATTTTATACTCATAATAACAAATGATATCAATTATTAGTATCATTAATGATAATAACAATACTGCTACTTCTACTACTCCTGCTACTACTCTCACTACTTACAATAATGATAATAATAACAAGAAGAACAAAAAAAAATCATGATTTTTTTATAACCAAAATGATAACATTTAATATAACAGACATGATGCCCTGTAAGATATGAGCAGGGAAAAAAAGACACTAACAATAATATACCACATACTTCCCCAACATATACTGTATACGCCATATATTTAGTGAGTCTAAATTTTCGTGAATCGGGACTTCCTGACGATTTCGCGAGTGGTTGAATTCGCAATCATGGAGTACTGTACTCAACGAAGAAATGTATACGTGTGCGTCACGTTCATATGGGGATCAGAGTCATTATTTTTGTGTGTCTATAATTTCGTGAATAGCACCTTACTCGCAAAATTCGTGAAAATAAAAACCTCACAAAATATTCGGCGTATACAGTAACAGCCAAGGCTTTATCAACTCGTGGCAAGCTCAGAATTCAATGGAGTGTAGACATGTATAATGCATTTTTATTTTTACCAGGACCAGAGAGAAGAGAGGGGCGAAGGGGTTGTTTCCAATGGGCTCCGAGCGGTACATCTCCCAGAGGAGGAATAGGGCAGCCAGCCGCTGAGGTGGAGTGGGCAGGAGGTCCGGGCTACTTAGTAGGAGTACCTGTTAATGACAAAAACAATAAGAGGGCATAGTTGTGTCAGGGAGTTTGGACACTGTGTGCAATGCAGTGGAAATTTTCTGGGCCAAGCAGCACTCACAACACACAAAAAAGTGAAAGGGTACGAGAAAGAGTAGACTTAGAGGGTTTTTTTTCTTTCTCTCTAGAGTTTTTTTTTTTTCAAATCTTATGCTATCATGAAGCAGAGATATTGCTGACAATCTACAGAATGCAATTTAAAAGATATTAAAAGATGTTAGGACGTCAACACCTGAAAAGCCTCCAATTCATTTTCTCATAAGTCCTCTTCACCTAACTTCTGCATTTGCAATGAAATCATACAAAACAAGAAAAAAGAAACTTCATCCTTTGTAGCAAACCATGGAAGAGTTGATATTAATGAATGATATCTAGCTTTAATGGTGACTTTACCAGGATGCAAGGAGTCATGAGGACATTTTGCTTAATACTTTGTAGAACAAAACAATGAACATGCCATGAGAAGATGTAATAATAATGATAATATTTCACAACATTTATATAGCGCATTATCACATGAAATGTCTCACAGCCTTATTCATCTACATGTTTGTTACCACTATCGCTGTCGTGTAAGACACCATCCACGACTTTCTTTCCCCACTTTTTGTCAAATTTCAAAGTCACTCAACTATTTCATTCATTTTGAGTTCTCATCCAGATGGTAACTTAGTATAGCAATCTACAAAACATGTACCGGTACAGGAAATCTTAAAACATGACTGAAAACACCCTGACCAATCAGCACATTTCTGTTTTAAGCTCCACTGACTCAATGGAATGATTCTCGCGTTGAGTTGTTTCTATCGCAAATGGTTGACAAATTGCCCTTCATCAACCTTTATGAATACTGATTATTGTTTTAATAATTAACAATAATTAACGATATTTACACGTGTACATAGTGCATTATCACATGAAATGTCTCTCAGCACTACAGTCTCTATATAATGTCTCTGAGTTCTAAGCATTCTGAGTTACAGCCGTGATTAAAGATAAATAAATAAAACAAAATCTCATCTCAGAATGTATGACCATGATTTTTACCACAGCTATACCAGTAGTTCAAAATGCTGAATAATTGGTGTTTATTTACTGTAAAACATGATATATTCGCGGCATGAAATTTTCGCGAATTGGAGCCGACGACCTTTTTTGTGGCAAGAAATTTTTGCGAATTGCCACTTGTGTTCAATGCATATAGTGTACATAAAAAATTGTGCATGCATTTTAATTTCGCAAATCTTGGCGCTCGCGAAATTCGTGAAATTAAAATGCACGCGAACATTTCTCGTTTTACAGTATGTCGACGAAGGCAGCTTGTCATCATTTGATTCCACATTGTTTGTATTCAATAACTCACCAGAGATGAACCAACTTTAAAGTGTTCCTGTTTGTTGAAGCTGCCATGGAAGGCCTGGGCCAAAGACTCAAAGGATCTATTCGTCACCGCCTCATCCCACAGCATCCTGACATGTAGACAGACAGACAGACAGAAAGAAATGTGAAACAGGTTGAGACTGACCACACAGTGGCACAGAGATACTTGTTAGAACAATTAACCTTTAGCAATTCACTTAAACAGTTACTGTAGAAGTTAGCACAAGCTGAAGGTGAAAGTTCACGTGTGAGTTACTTTTTGCACACCCGCTCCATCAAGTAAAAAATGAATTTTGCATGTGTTTTTTTTTTTTTGGTCTGCAGAATCAAGAGATATAAATTATTAATAAATATTAATCATCTCATCTCATCACCTGATCACTGTCACTGCGTGTTGGTGCCAAGAAAGAAAGCAAAGGGTGATTGCAAATTTCTCATTTTAAATTTAAAAATAATGTAAAATAAGCATTATGTGTGAGCACACCAACGGCAAAAGACATAATAGCTGGAATAGAGTCTACCTGAATCATATAAACAACGGTGTGTGATACACCAATCTACTAAACCCCTCGAACATGGCCACACAACAGCAAAACTGTTGAAAATTTCTACATTCTTATCACAAATTTTACAAGTCACTCACGTGAATTGAAATGCTTGGACTACAGGCATGGTCAATTTATATCAGTTCATAGTGAGTCCTCACCTCACCCAACATACTGTACACTGAGCAAATAAGTCCCATTTTAAAGCCCGAATGCTGATCATCGCTAGGCGATTCAAAATAAATCTTTCCCAGCTTTGAACAATGCAAATTACACTGCTAACTGTTAGAGTTTGTACGCCCGCACGGTCGACAGCGCCCCCTTTGCCCATCATTTTGCAGTGCTGAGCCAACATTTCAAATCATTTCTGCGATTTCTATGATTTTTGCGGTGTACAGCACAGGATTAAAAAGGTGTCATTTTTGGCAAGTTGTGAAATATGTAGGCCTATGTCAATATAGATAGCTGAAGATGGTAGCTAAATAGATAAAGTTTTCATCTTATCAACCTAACGTTAGTGGTCTAGGACAACTACAAGGCCTTGATACCTTGATACCTTGGTGTACATGTAGTAATCCCTTGAAGCAGCTTGTACATGAAGCTATACTGGGATGAACTCGAACTGTGTGTCATGAGGGGGTGTCAATCAGTGTATGTACAGTTGTCTCACTATCATACAATAAAATGTGAGTATAGGTGCTCAGTGCGAGTAAAAACAGCGTCGATCCTCTTACACAGTGGCAGATCCAGCAGGAGGCTGCATTGCCCTGAGGATGGGCAAAGCAGCTCCTTGGAATAATGTTGGGTTGGCGGTGCTTACTACAGGTCCCAGCAGGTGGTTCCATAGTCTTATGGCTCTTGGGTAGAATGAATACTTGTGGGAGTCAATGGTGGATCTAGGGATTGTGCATTTGAGCTGGTGATCTTGTCTTCCAATGTAGTTAGCTGGGGTGATATCGGGTGGGAAGGGCATGGCAACCAGGTGATGTTGGATTTTGTGAAAAAGTGTGCATTGTGCAGGAAGGTGAGAGTGAAGGCTATCCCATCCGAGTGCTGTTACTAGGGCTGTGGAAGATGATGTTGGGCTGTAATCACATAGGACAAAGCGGGCTGCAGACTTTTGTACTTGCTCGAGTGAGTTGATATTAATAAAAGTATAAGGATTCCCCACTGCAGAGGCGTATTCTAGTTGTGGACGGACTAGTGCAGTGTAGGCTCTGGCCTTTACATCTTTCATGGAGACAAGGTTCTGCGGTATACATGTAGATATCTAGTCTAGATCCTAATTCCTAGTCTGTATGTACTCTGACTCTGAGTAACAAATATGGTGCAGTCAGCAACACGTTAGGCCCTATCTAACGTTAGAGGCCTAACGTTAAATTACATTTTAAATAGTAAAAAGGCAAAATTTAAAATAGAATCGACGCCCCGGAATTCATGGCCATAACTTTATTAGACTAGTGTCCAGATGGCAGCGGTACAGCCCTGTATGGCGCGACTTACTTGTGTACAGCGACAGGGCTGTGTATGGTTGGGGCACCACCTATCGGCAGGGCACCTTCCCATCGGCACCCTGCGTATCATGGCTGTTTGCGTATAGAACGAAAAGGTACACTACGCACAGGATTAAGTGTCATTAGCTATAAAGACAATAAAAACGAAGAAACGAAAATCAAACTCAAACAAACCAAGCTAAAAATTACACATCTGCTCAGTAACAACGCATGGCTGTGAAATTCACGTGTACTATTAGCTATGGCCTGTGAAATTCACGTGTATTACCTATGCTGTGAAATTCACGTGTATACCTATGGAGGGGAGGGGGTGCCAATCGCAAGGTTCCCTTTTTAGCTGCCGCCGCCCGCTTACCGTTTGGGCGCTTTCTCTGGAATCATCCCGCGACGCGATGTACGTCGCATCACATCACGCATCCAGCACATACCAGTCTGGTATGTGCTGGATGCGTGATGTGATGCGACGTACGTCGCGTCGCGGGATGATTCCAGAAAAAGCGCCCAAACGGCGGAATCGTGGGCGGAATTGACGAAGAAAGTGAACTCGTCATACCTACAAAGTGATTATTTTGCTAACAAACTGGAGTATGTCATCTACCCACCTACTCTATCAGTGTGGAATAGTAATTTGGAATATATGGACAAGATCAGGTTAGTACTGATTTAATTTTTCTCGTTACGAATTTGTGTACAAAGATGTCAGACTTCAGCTTCACGAGGCTGATTCGTGCGCGGAGAGGTGAGAGCCGCAGAAAAAAGCATCGAAAATATTTAGTCGGATCAGGCCGCTAGGTGCGGCAGTCTTGCATTGTGCGAACGCTCTGGCGCCCGTGTTTTGATGGGCGCTCTGCATCGGTTGATTAAAACTCGATTTTTGAAAAAAAAAACAGACAGGATTTTTTCTTCTTTTCATCATGGATAGTGGACATGTGTGTGTAACAAAAAATCACCGTGCAAAGTTGCGACAATTTGTACGTCAGATGTGAGATGAATAAGAAGTGAATGGGGGGCCTCATGAGGCGGGGGGAGGTCCTCATGAGGAGGGACCATCCTCGTACGCGGGGGAGGTCCTTATGCCATGAGCGGGTTTCCCGGACTGATACGTGGTACCCCCAACCCTACAGATATAGTTAAGTAGGCCTACTATATACGTGATATAGTAAAACATTTAGGCCCTAGTAGAATCTATGTGGTAGGCCTAAACTATTTATCACCAATGGCAATGCAATGCATAATGGCAATGCAATGCAATGCACGCTCTTGTGTAGTAGGCTCTACAGAATTTCCGTAGTCCCATTCCTAATATTTCGCGTTGGCTTTTACAGTGACCTATGCAACCATCTGTTTTCACGAAAACAAAGATATTATTGGTATTGCAGATGGATAGAATTTAAAGAAAATAAATATCATCAGAAATAATAGCCAGACTCAAACTCACCCTGTAAGATTAACGCTGTCTTTCTTTGATAAACCTTGCTCCATTGTGGCAGGCGACTATTCTTGCGGTCGGCTACACGTCACTTCCGGTCGACTGGAGTGAAAACAAACAGCTTGCAAGCGCTAAGCCTGCATAATGCGCATACTGCATGCTGTGCATGTGCGACGCGTATAATAATGTGCAACTCTACGCAGCTCAGACATGGGGACTGTTTTTCATTATTCATTTTGTCATTTGTGCCATCATTAATGAGATACATGCATCATATGTCTTGCCAGCAATATTCTAAAAATCTGGATCCTGTCGATCGATCGGTCCCGGTATTTTGCCAAGTTTAAGGCGGCCGGACTGGACCTGTGCCCGTATGAAATCGCGGCAGGACTCTGGATCAACGACCCGACAAAATGGCCAGATGTGCAGTAGAACCTCTTTGAGTAGGCCCTACCCCGATATCTACGCTTACTTAGTACCTCATAGAAACTTCAGGTAGGTACTGCGTTAGTACTGTAGTACTTAGGGTAGGGCCTAATTTAGAGTAGGCCTAGGGCCTAATCCTGCCGCCCGCACAGCTACAGTACCACTACCAGCTTGCGCTAGCGCTATGCTCGCGGGGCGCCCCGGCAGAAAACACGTACAGCGTTCACTCCAGGCTCACGCGAGTGGTTTGTTTTCACTCCAACGCTATCCATGACCCCGTGACACGCAAAATACCCGGATGTCCGACCATGAGAATAATTATAGATCTACTTCGTGCCGAGCACTGTAAAAAGTCTACTGCCCTCTTTCGGTAGCATCCGTTGTCACTGCATGCATGCTGAAGGCGTGAAACTAGACCAGTTTCGCAAGAAAAACCTGAGATTACCCTAGATATTGAAGATTGTAGCAGTCAGATATGAAGAAGAAAGGGCTTTCGTTGTCAGAGCAAATTTCTGATTTGAGTAACCCTACTCCGATCGAAGCTGTTGATGACTTCTTAGATGATGGTAAGTTTGTTTACGTGTGGAGTTTGTCATTACGTAGTTCCCAGTCATGCATTTCTACGTAGGGATCGCAGCACTCGAGCGTTATCCATCATGCCAATGGACTCAGTAAATTTATGCTTTTGCTTTTCCCTCGTTGAGTTGCAATCACGACTTGAAGTGAAAACATAGTTTTGGTAAGGGTTTGAGAACCCACCTGGCATCATTCCATATTTGGTTGCAATAGGTAGACTATATCGAAAGAGTCTACCAAGAAACTTACCTGTCTGACGCGATTTGCCGGGATCAAACTTGGGGATGAGGAGTTGTTGTGTAAAGCAAGTGCAAGTGGCCCTTGATTCGACAGAGTTCCATGAATAGACCACTCTTACAAATAGAAATTCATGAATGAAAAATGGCGCATATCAAGTGCGAAATTCAAACTATGTTACTACCTACACACACACGTGTTCCGAAAAGCACAACAGTGCCAATGGGCCACGTCGCCGGACCCCTGAAATCATTGTAAATTTACCTCCTGGGTAGGCTCATTCAATAGAAATAAAAAAATGTTCTACGTTCTTCAAAAGAACTGTCATTGCAAAGTAAAAAACCACAAAATCATACCTTGTGTCTTGGAACTTCAAAAATATGATTTTAATCAGTAAAACTGACCCCGAAATTTCATTACAGTATGCAAGAAATTACGTGTTGATTTTTTGACCACAAACCACTGCCGATATCGCGCGATAGCTAGCTAGCTGTGATCGAACCTTGTCCGTGTCCGTATTTTTAAATGTGCGCTCTGAAATCTACGTCGTCTGCTACGTCACCGCTCAGCGCCTGCTAGTGACGGGTGCGCGTCCACGGCATCATGGAGTCCCGTTTCGCACAAGGCATCGCCTGAAGTACCGGCTGGCAGACTATGCTGTACTCGTTTATTTGCAGGGTGGCCTAGCGGCGCGGCGTTTGGCGTCATGTGATGCGTATGCCAAAGTCAAATCGCTCGTTACCAATACGCGTGCATGTGTCAACGGCTGCCCACGGAGGTGGAAGGAATTTCTGAATAACTAACGTTAGACTAAGTTAGGTTTTTTTTTTGGGGTGGAATTCAACAAATTTAAATTAATGATGATGAAAAGGAGGCAAGTTTGTTGCATGGCATTTGTACGTTTGTATGCAAACTTCAATGTATACAACTCCTATAGACGCATGCATGGGTTTGATCCCGCGCGCGCGGAGAAAATGCAACCACACGCAAACTTTGACTCAAGATCGACTGAAAATTGTCTTGCAGTGCCCTACTTCCAGCTGCAACACACCCGTTGTGCTGGCTAGCGCAGCTTAGGTTGTGCATTGAAGAAATCGTACATCACCTAAGCTTTCGAAAAATGTCAAACAAAATAATGAAGTTTGCATTTAATATAGGTAAATAGACAAACAAAGACAAAACTTAACGAACTTTCGCTGCAAATTTGGTACGACACGTCACGAATCATCGCAATTTGCGCTGAAATTCCGGCTTTCCGAAGGCAACTGTCACCTTCGCTGGTAAGTGAAAATCCTGTATTTTCGATATGTACCGAAAAATGCCTGTTCACACAAAGTGAAAACTAATATCCTTCCACTTTTCCATTGACACATGCACTAAAAATTTGCAGCGATAGCACAACGATCATCCCGCATACAACACGTATGCCTATGGGGATACAGTGACGCACAGCGCACATTGAATTTCGGTGCATACGTGTATACGCGGCAGTGGCAGCTAGGGCCATTGGCGGTGCCTATCCTGGGTCAACTCGCATAAGCAGTTCAACAGGTATTGTAACGGGTAAGTAAAATTGCATAGCAGCACATATAGACTCATTTCATTCCAAGTTTCGAAGTTACTAGACCTAGTCCGTCTATCAGCATTGAATCTGTACAGCATGTAAATTTACACCTACACTACACGATGGCAGCCGTTTCTGAGTCCATACCTCGAGATAACTTGAGCGTTTACGCGATATTTATATTTTGCATGCCACCCGTGCCAGAATTTGCGGTATCACCATGGTTCGATCGCAACATGTTGTGTATGCGTTGAATCTCTCGCACAGCGTGGAGTACATGGAGTACCGAGCTCTCGTAGTGCGATATACTATGTATACAATTTCGCCTGCGCATGGCACGCGCGCTAATACATTCACATAGGCAGGGCAAGCGCACGGCGTGGTACGTCCCGAATGTCGAACCACGGACACCCGGTGCCAAACAATAGTGCAGGCGTTCGAACAATGATTGCAGCGCAAGCGTTCGGATCATGCACGCTATTTTGCTTCCGCAATTTAGGATGTCAAACATTGGATAACTTGCTTTATGTGGAGTATTTCGAGATCAAAAATAAGACTAAGAGTCGGTATATACCGACTTTTATTCCAGAAGGATCCAGACTTACTCAGTCTCGGGGAAAACTCGACCCTATTTCAGACAATTTACACGCAGTTCGTGATCGCCATACTGAAAAGACAATCAAACATGCTTGATAAACAACAACTTCAAAGACAGTGCGTCTCAGGTGATGTGCACAATACGCTTAGCTTGAGGACCGCGTGCTGTCCATTTGTTTTGTACAGTTGACTACAGGATTAGCGCACACTTTCCTGTCTTTTCAGTTAAAGTACAAGTTCACCTTCATAAACATGTGGAATGAGTGAATGCAGCAATATTATTAGAACACATCAGTGAAAATTTGGGGAAAATCGGACAATCCATTGACAAGTTATGAATTCTTAAAGTGTCTGCGCAGTCACTGCTGGATAAGAACACTACTACAGTGTATGATGTCACATGCGTACAACGATATAAGGAAAATCTAAAGAGACTTTTACAAATTTGTATTTTTTGAAAAAAGTGAACATTTCCTCGACTTGTCACCGACGTATGTTAAGGGTAATATTATTCCCCCTGCCTTCTGAAAATTCCCAGTGCTACCATTCACCAGTCTACATCCCAAATAATGCATGGGCCATGGCTAACGTTACATCACTGAAAATAAAATGTCTATTTCTAATTATTATTGTAATAATGATTTACAAAATGTACTTTTGTATTCACCTAGATTCTAGATAAGATTAGATTTCGCATTCCTGGTAAGACTAAATTGCATCAAAAAACACAAGGAATGTAAATGGCTCTGAAGTTAATTTTTTTTTCTTTAATTCACATAAATTTGAATTCAAACCAGATTTGTTATCGATTGTCATTGATGATATCAATGTCAACTTGTTGAGTGGTATCTCATAATTCATATGGCTTGAAACAACTCACTTTTTGCGAGCGTCGCGGCAGTGTACTTTAAATGCTGCTGCTTATGTGCCTGCCTACCCATTCTGAAACTAAACTAAAGTTAGCCATCTAGATTTCTACATCTTGGAACTCTCTTCAAAGATGTACATTTACACTACCCACACAATCTGAAAATGAAGTTAGCCATTTGATCCGAGGGTACAAGAATAGATGTCTGACTTGTAGTTTCATACTGTGCATAGGCATAGGCAGCGACCCCACCAACTAACTGAGAGGGATAGGCTATAAGGTTTGGTCGAAGTTAGGTTTGAATGTAGTCATTGAAGTGGTGGGGAGTCTGAAGAACTCCATCCCCAGTACACACACTGCTTTTTGCCCGTTACTGAACAAGAGGCCTCAAATATTCTGCCCGTCTGATTTGACACAGATACATCGGCACGTGTGGAAGATTACAACTCAGAAGAGGAAGACGGGGAAAGCGCCCTCGCTGCTCTGTCTCAGCCCAGTGCTCTTCGGAAGAAAAACGCCCTCGCTGGTCTCGAGGACGACTCCCGATACAAGGGGTCGAAGACTTCTCGCCGCAACTGGCTGGATCAGGAATGTATGTGATGTGTGGATGCAGGCAAAATGAAAGGACATTATGTTTTGTCATAATTGTCTTAAAAACCTGTTTTATCAGACTGAAAATTCATCTCATCAAAATGTCTAATTAAAAACAAAAACCAAAGCTATACAAGGAAGTGTAGAACTGATGCTAAGATCAATTACCTGGGTATTTGTGTAGCACAGGTGGCAAAGTGTAATTTCAACAAGAATGACATGCAAAATTATTCTTTATGTGAATCAGATTGTGAAGAGTTTTGGAAGCAAATAAGTACCTATTTTACAATGCGAAAGTGCAAAGTTCTGACTGGAGATGGAAGAAAGAAAGAACCAAAAAATCTTCATCATTATGTCATTCATTTGTCCATTGTACAAGTATCTTATTCTAGTGCACTATGGACAGACATCTTATTTCATTGCAATAAATACATTCTGTCTCTAAAACTTAGAATGTAATGTTAAAGTAAACCATCTTGGAAGAGAACAAGTAACTGTTCAGTTTTAAAGTAATTTTGTTTTTACAACTTTACATTTTGTTGTCTGAGTATCACACAAGTTCTTTACAGAGCCATTACTACTTAAGAGACTAGTAAGTCATCAGTCCCATTCAACAAGGAACCTTGATATGTTTATAATAACATTTGCAGCATCTTTATTCTGGCACGCACAAATTATGCATATATCTCTGAATCTCATATGCAGGGGGCCATGGAGATGATGTTGGAGAAGATGATGGTGATGATGATGAGAAGGAGGAGGAGGAGGAAGAAGAGGAAAGTGAAGATGACGATATTGCAGAGCAGCAGAAAGAGATGAGCCAGAAATTTCAGCAGATAGCCAAGAAACTCGCAAAAGATGATGAAGATGGTAAGATGTCTATGAATTCGGTCTCCAAACTGTATTTGTAGCAGATATTTCACAGTTCACCATAATGAATTAGAAACCATACTTTTTTACTTTTTAATCATACAATTTTGATTCATGATGTGTCACTTCCTTTTAACGTCCTGAGAACTCAAAAGCTAATGAGTGAAAATTTGTACTTTGCTCAATCAAATGGATGCAAACAAAACTTCTTTGAGCAATTATTTCTTACCAGTGGCAATATGGTCTCAGCTGTGGCTGGTTTTGTTTAAGAGCAAATGTCTACACTGTAGGTACTTGCCTTGGAGCAAAACTAGTTCATGACCTTTCTGATATAATAACTACCAGTAAATGTTTCAAAGATATTTCTCACAAAGGAAAATATGAACATTTGTTACCGTTACTTTTTTTTTCTGTATTTGTATTCCTAGATTCATTAGTTGATTCAGATGATGATGGAGAGATGAATGATGAGGATGACGGCGATAATGATGATGACGATGACGAAGATGATGATGATGATACTGATGAGGATGAGGATGTGGAGGAGGAGGAAGAATCAGATGATGAGGATGAGACGGAGGATTCGGGTGTGGCCGGTTTCTCCCAAGGAAGTCTGACTGATGAGGTTGATAAAGGGAAGGCGGTGAAGTCCCAACTGGGTAAGAAATAAAATAATTTTAAAAAGTCTCTTCATCCTTTTCTCTTTCTTCTCATTCAATTCATCCCTTTCCCTCTGGCATAATGATTGAAGATATCGTGATTATTAGAACTCATCTAGGGTTGAAGCCATTATGTAGCTTTTGAGATACACCTCTAGTATCAACTAAACAGATGCAGATATGTAGATAGATAGAGTCAGACCTATCAATAGCGGTCACTCAACAGAGATCTATGAAAAACAAGGCTGTTATAGACAGGTGGCTGCTATAGACAGGGTCATTAAATTTAAAATGGCTTCTCCTATCAGAGAGAATTGTTTTTAGTGGTTATATATATGGCAGGAGACCTCTGACAGAGATTTGACTGTAGATAGATAGATAGATTGCTATATAGATATAAATAGATATACACAAAATTCATGAATGAATGGATATAGAAATACTGTGCATGTATATTAGATATATGTATAAGAAATGATGAATTCCATTTTGATAATAGGAAGACATTCTCTTGAAGATTTGTGTGTAGCTCAATGGAAGAGTTGTGAGGTGATATCTAAAATTGCAGATCACACCACTGTGATAATAATTTTTTTTAAACCTATGAATATTCAAAATCCAATAATACATATTTGTACCTCATGCACAAAGTGTATGGAACTTTCACAGTTCCATTTAATTCATTTCATGGTATAAGGTGTAGAAATTTCCATGTTCCTTTACCTGACTTATGTTAGCCTGCATTCTTCCTGCACTGCCATTTCATCACCACTAAAAGTGTGAAATGTATCCTTCCTTGAATGAGGAGAGAGATTAGCAAGGTGCTTGAGTGTTAAAGTTGAACTTTTCCTGGATTGAGACTAGTGCCTGAGTACAGTACAGGCCTCGATTATCCGGCCACGTCGGGACCGGTGGGCGTCCGGATAATAGATTTGGCCAGATAAGGGAGATACAAGTGTATGCTCAAATACAGCACTTCTTGCATATCATGCTTGGGGTGTAAACATGTTTTTACCAATTTACTAGTATTATGATTATCTGCATGGTATCGTCATGTTTCATGCTTCAGAAATTGATACATTATAAAACGAAATATTAGTAAAATATCCCTTCATGTATTGTTGTTTTTTTAATTGATGTTGACTGACAATGAGATCAATTTTGTGACTCGTCGAATACTGCCACTGCTTTGTACAGTAACCACTGCTGTGCACTCAGTGCCATGCAGTGACAAGACTTAGTGCTTCACCAGTCTTTGACATCGTCTAGGTCACGAACTGACTAAAAAGTTACAGTCCTCTACTGCGATAATTGGAATATATGTCCCGTCATGTATTTGCATGATAATATAGTTGAACATATGTTACTGTTTGGGGTTTTTTAATGAGATTTGGCACTTAGAATACATGAAAATATCAAAGAAATGTCAGCCATTCAACATCCGGAAAACAGAGAATCCGGATAATCGATGGCCGGATAATCGAGGTCCTACTGTACATGTTTTCATTTCTCAGGTCTATGGGACAGTTTCATGGAGGCACGGATCAAGCTGCAGAAGGCGCTGGGTCTGGCCAACCAGCTTCCCCAGCATGACACCATGGAGGCCTTTCAGCAGGAGGGTGGGGCAGAGGTCAATGCACTTATAAAGAGCAGTGAGTTCATGGTTACTACATTGTACATGTGTCCAAGCTTCACCTCTGTGTTACAATAAATGGACACATTTTTCTTGTATTGTTTTTTTTTTTTATAGAGATGTAAAACAAAAAACAGGTAAATATTTCTGAGATTCTAGTTGTGTAGTTCATTCTCTGTCTTGGTATCAGCCAATAGTAGTACTTAAATGTACTAGAAGTAGATGCTCAAAGGACATTCCAAATATTTTCCACACAGCTTTATAACAATGGGAAAATAAAAGGCCAAGAGTGACAATGGCAAATTGTCACCTCTAAAACCAACAGTGACTCGTCTTTGCCAAGTTGTTTGTAAAAGTACAAGAGTAATGAGCCCTATCCTCCCATACCTCTAACTTCTAGTTTCTGGTCTTTCCCCCGTTGTTATATTTCTTTCCTGTTTGAACTCATATTATCCAGGTCAGAAGGAGCTGTGTAGACTCCTCACCTCCCTCACCAGTCTCCAGGACATTCTCCTGGAGCAGAATCCAGAGACGCAGCACATAGTGACCGGTGAAGTGCCTGGCAAAGAGACTACACCGTGAGTCACATTTACCCATTTATTTGTCTTTACTGTGTTGTTCTGAAAACATAATCACTTATGAAATAACAACTTTATCACCAAATCCACTGTGAAGATTTAGCTTTTAATATCAGTATAATAAACCACTTTTATCAGAGAATAATAAACAAATAAACACATGAAGTATGGTTCTTGTTTATCTGCACACCTGCAAAATGAAAGCAGTATGTCATGCCAACAGGGTATTCGTGATGATGGCAATGTGAGGCTATTGTCACACTATAAAGCAAATTAGATATGCATCAGTAAATGCAGGTGTCCCTGATTTAATAGCAAGATGCTCCATGGGGAAAAAAAAACCAAAACAAAGCAAAACACACAAAAAACCCTCATTTCTTGGCAAAAAAAAATGTGAAAACCTTTAAAACCTCTCTGAATATTATGCCTGAGTGTTGGCAGTGCGCTTTCTCTGGTAAGGTAAATGGTGAAAGTGTGGAAGCAGACGTGGAATGGCCCCTTACAAACACACCAGCATTCAGTGTTCTAATACAGTATCATACGCCAGATTTACAGGAATACAACAGAGAAAACTATAGGAAAACAAATTGCCCCTTCCTGACCCCCTCATTACCTCTCTGTGTTCTTCCGTCCTCGTCTCCATAGCAACAACAAAAGTGATGATGAGGACGAGGATGAGGAGATACTGAGCGACACGGATGAGGAAGATGAGGACAGCAGTGACCAACCCAAAGGTCAAAGCGTCAATGGACATGACCAGGGGTCAAAGGTCAGTGACCCAACCCAGGGGACGTCCAAGAAGAGGAAGCTTGACGCTGGGGGAGCTGTGGGGGAGCAGCTGGCGAAGCGTCACAAAAGCTTCACCCCCTACCGGAACTCAACTATTCAGAAGTGGTACGAAAAGACTCGTCTCTCTACCGGCAAGATGAGCAAGAAGGTATGATACTCTGGCTTCCATGGACAGCCGTTAACCCTCAACATGATATATTTGTTCTAGCTCACCTTTGCCAGGGTAGTTCATGTTCCCATGCAGTCCAAATATAATTATTGTCTGAGCCCATTCATCTTAGCGGATAGTATTGCACATACGACAGATTCCATTCTTCATGTAATTATCTCCTCAGTCCCACCTGTTTATTCTAGTGTTTGTTGATAAGTCTTTCGCCAGTGTTAACTTCTGTAACATCACTGTAGTGTTAAGGTCTGTTACATGTCTGGCATGTATGGTCTGAAATGAACCAGACCCTGAAGGATTGGCACCTTCGTGTTTGGCTGAGCATTTATTTGGCACATTACCCTATGACATGGTTCAGATGTGGTTTTGATGGGTGACAAAATGTCTATGGTTGAATATGGTACATCAAGTTTAGAGCTGAAAAATTAATCTAAAAGGAGGAACACAGGCCCATAACAAGTGCTTGTCAATAAATGTCTTAACATTATCATTTTTGATATCCCTCAGACAGTTGCAGATTGTCAAACAGGTTGACATAAGAGTCTGCAGTAGGCACTTCAGGATTTTATTTATTTATTTATTCATTCATTTTTAAGTGAGGAAAACATTCCCACAAGTTAAGATACAGTCCCACACAATTTTACCTGACTGGATTACTGAGATTAGAGGATTTCAGGATTATGTGTGATTCTCACATATTTGAACACTCAATGTTGCCAACCATAATGTCTGCAAACATTTGTGAAGAGTAAGGAATCGCAACGCATAGACTCTTTCTCCAGTCTTTTAGCGGGTTTGAGAGGTCAGCCCTGGTGCAGATCCAGCAAATTCTGCAGGACGAGAGTCGGCTGATACAGCGCACTCAGCTGAGGCGATCAGAGTACACAGTGCTGGGCCAGCAGCGGAGGGAAGAAGAGAAGGATGAGAAGGAGAAGGAAGAGGGAGAGCAGGAAACAAATCGGGTGAGTTTTCTTTGAACCAAATTAATTACAGAGTCATGTTTTGCAAGGTATTAGGGAATGTTTCTGCCTCTTTTCATCATGTTTTCAGTTTATTTGTCTTTGAACTTGAGATTTCATCATCATCGATGAAAAAGAAAAAACAACAACAATGCTGTGATGGATTTTCCTGACATGCGACCCAGGTATGCTACTTGAGGTGTAGATGCACTGATGAGATTTGGGGTGAAGTCCCTTGTTGTCGGTCCATTCGTAGATTTGGGATCACTTGGGCACAGAAGTAGCTTGAAGTTCTCAAGCATCAGAGCATGCATTGGTGCTTCATGTCCAACTCAGGTTTGCAAATTACAGCAACTGCAAAATGGGTGATCGAGACTCATTCGTTGATGTCCCAAATTTCATCACATTTATCACCTTCCCTTTGATTGTGGCTACCAGGTTTAGCATACCATTTATTTGAAGGATGTTGTGTTGTTTTTTCCCATAACCTATGGCATTAGTCGCACCATAACACCCTTATCATTCTCAGCAGACAATATTATGGTGTAAGTTGAAATATGTAACATTATAAAGCAGATATAAGAACCTACTATACAAAAATGTAACATTGATACATATTTCATCCTTACGCTTCGTAGTGAAATTACATTATTGTCTTTATCTCTGCAATATGTTACTTTATTTGTGATCACGATGTCTCCTTACAGGATTTACCCACCTCAGCCAACCAGCACCTCAAACACTACGACGAGGAGATATTTGACGACGACGACTTCTACCATCAGGTAAAGTGACAGGCAAATTGATAAAACACCAAAACTTTGTTGTTTTGCATACTGTGACTGTTGCGAGTGGATAATGTTGAAGACGTTGAGGTGCATAAATTCTTTATAACAGCAGTGTTTCCTTGCCTGTCATGCAGGAGTGAAGTACATGTGTATGTATGTTGTATCCTATTTAACCCTTACTGTACTTTCTTTGCCATTCCCCTCATGAGCTGGAGTGTGTGGAGTGGATTTGTAATGCAAGTCTTGCTCGTATGGCCACAACTGCTGTGCATAAGATGATAAACTGGTAATCAGTGTTCCTTGATATTTTTCTTTGTTTTGTTTGATTCTTTCACTTTACAGCTACTGAGAGAACTGATTGAGAAGAGAACCAGCTCCACCACAGACCCAATCCAACTCACAAGGTAGGAATAGGACTTGTATGATTTTTTTTTTTTTTTTTTTTTTTTTGGGGGGGGGGGGTGCAGGAGAGGGGGCTTAATCCAGTATACTCCACTTCAATGGGACAGCTGAGTGGTCTAGTACCAGTACAGTCGCTTCCATGATATTGGGACAGAGAATTAAACAATGTAGTGTATAGTCTTCCAACTCTGCATGACAGTTATTCCCAGATAAGTGTTACACTCAATAATTTCTTGTATTACAGTCTTTCACAGTTGTGGCTTTATCAGTAGCAAATATATGAATACCATTGTGTTGGTATGAGTACACTGTACCAAGGTGGCATGGTACAGGGCTGTTGCTACAGTGACTTTTTTACAACTTTTGAGAAATATGCTGCCCCATGTCTTTTGATAAGTCGTGGCCATTTGTTTCAACCTCTCTTCTTCTTTTTTTTACACTTTTCTTTCTGTGAGTGTTCTGTGTTATGTGTAAGCAGTGCAGTATTTTTTTCTCTCTCTCTCTATCTCTCTCTGCTCTTAGTCTCATTTTCCTCCACTACACTCCCTTTACTGTTCTGTGTTTCATGTCAAGCGTACAGATATGTGTTGATGTGGTGCCTGCTTTTTCCTACTCTAAATATGTAAAGGATGCTCAGTATACTGTGTCCAGTGTAACCCTTTGTCTCTCAGTGTGAGGCCTCATATTTGTACACTGTACTTACATTGAACATTTGATGTATCATGTTTAATCGTTGCATGGGCGACAAGACCTCGTATCTGAAATTTTGGGGAAATGACTTTTTTTGATTAATGGTCAGATAATCATTTAAGTGATGTCCTGTCCAAATTCTAGCTGTCTTACCCCAAAAAAGAAGCCACCATGGCATGTCAAAGGAAAGGTGATCCCATTTGATATCGTGCTTTGGCTGCCATGTGTTTTTGCTCTCCTAAGCATTTGACATTTTGTAGATGGCCAGGTCTTGTCGCCCCAGCAGCGTTATGTATCTATTTGTTAATCTGTTTCACTTATTTTCATGTGTTACATGTGTAGACAATGGTCATGTCCAGTATATGTGTTACACATGTAGATAATGGTTATGTCCAGTGTAACCATTTGTCTCAGTTTTAGGTCTCAAATTTATACACTGTACTTCGCGACATTTAGTGTATCTACAGTATTTGTTAAACTGTTTCATTTATTTACCTGTGTTTACACATGTAGACAATGGTTACAGGTACAAAAGCTGAGAAGCAAAGTGAAGAGGCAGGTGGACACGAAGGCAAGCAAAGGACGAAAGATTAGGTATTAAACATTGCACATCCTGTGTGCAAAGCACTTGATTTCTTTGTCCATTGGAGACTGCATGTAATGTCATGAAAACATTATTCGTAGCAATGATTGCAATAGTAATATGAGGTAGTAGTTGTAGTAGCAGTAGGATGATAATGAAAATAATAATGTTGATGATAATGATCATGATAATGAGTCTAGTAAGGATAATGATAATTAAAATAATATTAATAATGATAGTAATAACAATGATTTATAATCATCATCATAATAGTAAACATAATGATAATAATGAGAAGAAGAAAAAATAATTATGATGACATAATGATAAAAGCTAGTAGTTAGAGTGCAACTCAAAACTGTTTCAAAATTATTTTTGTTATTCTGTCATTGCAACAGTAACCATTACATACTTTCACTGTTCAGATTTTTTATCTTATTTTTAAAAAAAGAGAAAGAAATCAGGAGTAGTCCCTAGTAATTGTAGTAATCATGTAACTGCTTGAATCATTTCTATTGCAATAGCTGTTCTAATGTTGTAATTTTGTTATGAAGAATGAAAGCTTGTGCAAAGTGTGGATGTACTTCTAGACTTAACCAAGTCTCCATGTCCCTATCCCCACATAGGTATGATGTCCATCAGAAGTTGGTCAGTTTTATGGCACCCCGAGAGGATTCCATCATGTCCACTGAGGCAAGGTAAGACCGGGACTTCTTCCATCCAAGAGGCATTGTGCTTATTGTGCTTTTTACCCCAAAAGTTAAACTTGAGAGAGAACAGAACATCTACAGTAAGGCCAAAATAATTTAATCTTTGGTCGTGTAAGGATTCTTCAAGTTCATAAGAAAATAAATTGAATTCACATTCTATGACCTTGATGGGGCTTCGAGATCTATTTGGTTTCTGTGTGTAAGCCATACGTTTCCAGCATGTGCGTGCATATTTGGCAATACATCAATGCCGGTATGATTGCTAAATATCGTACATGTCAGTGAGCACTTGAGAACCGAACATCAAATTTGACATTTTCATTAATTATTGCCTGTTGTTTAGTTGTCCCCGCCGAACGAGTTCGAGCAGGGGACTATGAAACGGGCTCCGTACGTGTGTGTGTCCGTGTGTCCGTCTGTCCGTCCGTGCGTCCGTGTGTGATCAAAATGTTCAAAATGCTACTCCTTCGCCATTTCTAACCCGATTTTTATTCTGTTTGCTTTATATGATAGCACTACATGGGAGCTTTGAAACTTCTATACAGAATTTCAGTTGTGACCTTTGACCTTGACCTTTGACTTATATTGTACATTTTGCTTCAAAATGCTACTCCTTCGCCATTTCTAACCCGATTTTGATTCCGTTTGCTTTATATCATGGCACTAGGTGAGGGCTTCAAAACTTCTACACAGAATTTTGACCTTTGACTTCTTTGACCTTTGACCTTGATTTTTGACCTATATTGTACATTGCCTACAAAATGCTACTCCTTCGCCATTTCTAACCCGATTTCGATTCCGTTTGCTTTATGTGATGGCACTAGGTGAGGGCTTCAAAACTTCTACACAGAATTTTGACCTTTGACTTCTTTGACCTTTGACCTTGATTTTTGACCTATATTGTACATTTTGCTACAAAATGCTACTCCTTCGCCATTTGTAACCCGATTTCAATTCCGTTTGCTTTAAGTGATGGCACTAGGTGAGGGCTTCAAAACTTCTACACAGAATTTTGACCTTTGACTTCTTTGACCTTTGACCTTGATTTTTGACCTGTATTGTACATTTTGCTACCAAATGCTACTCCTTCGCCATTTCTAACCCGATTTCGATTCCGTTTCCTTTATGTGATGGCACTAGGTGAGGGCTTCAAAACTTCTACATAGAATTTTGACCTTTGACTTCTTTGACCTTTGACCTTGATTTTTTTACCTATATTGTACATTGGCTACAAAATGCTACTCCTTCGCCATTACTAACCCGATTTCGATTCCGTTTGCTTTATGTGATGGCACTAGGTAAGGGCTTCAAAACTTCTACATAGAATTTTGACCTTTGACTTCTTTGACCTTTGACCTTGATTTTTTTACCTATTGATTGTACATTGGCTACAAAATGCTACTCCTTCGCCATTTCTAACCCGATTTCGATTCCGTTTGCTTTATGTGATGGCACTAGGTGAGGGCTTCAAAACTTCTACATAGAATTTTGACCTTTGACTTCTTTGACCTTTGACCTTGATCTTTTTACCTATATTGTACATTTTGTCACTAAATGCTACTTCCGGCGGGGACATATATTACGCACCGCGTGATTTCTACTTTTCCTTGTTACTGTAGCAAAGGCACTAGAATACTCATAGTAAATATTTCTCACAAAATAGTATCCAAATATTTCTCGTAGAAGTTAATCGTGCTGCACTGCAAATTTATGTCATTTTTCTTTTTTCGGTCACACAGTTAAGAATTGTCAACATCTCCTTGTAACATGCAATTATTGGACTTCACCATTTACATTAGCTTCTTGTTGAAATAAAAAGAAAAGAAAGATAAAGGTGCATGTGAAAATTGTTGTCTTTCTGTGCAGGAGTGAGCTGTTCAAATCACTGTTTGGTCAGAATGCATTTGAATCCAGCCCAGAGGTAACCAGATGACAGAAACCACACCCACAATGTCAATCATAGAAGGGAAACCACACCCACAGTGTTAGATCATGGAAGAGAAACCACACCCACAGTGTCAAATCATGGAAGAGAAACCACACCCACAGTGTCAGTCATGGAAGAGAAACCACGCCCTTTAAATGAGGCAGCCACAGACCCTGGACCACACCTCGAAATGCATGCATCCCTGTACCATGCCAGAGACCACTCCCACAAAGGAAATGATATGCTGGAGACCATTAGACCACACCTCCAGAGGCAACCATATGACACAGGCCACACCCCTGAAAGCATCCACACTCCAGAGACCTGCAGACCACACCCCCCAGGGGAAATTAAATGCCAAAGGCTACACCCCAATGGAAGCAGCCACACACTGGAAACAAGCACATGTGTGAATCTTTACCTGAACGATAGCAGAACACTTGGTTCAGACGTAATAGCAAATTCAAATATATGTGAATATTACCAGCCCCAAAACTAAATTTGTAAATTGCCTGTTAGAGTTCTGAAGTTGTGAAGTTCTGCAGTTGTGGGACAAGACCATGTTGAGGCCATCAGAATCAACTTCCACAGGACAGTGATGCCTTTTGCTGAGCCTTTTTCATGACATTACCAGTGGTGTCTGCCTTTGCATAAAATTGTATCATTAAAGGAGCAAATATACGGACAAAAGTGAAAAATAATGCCTTGTATCCAGATTGTTGTCCCTTCAGCATTCATTAATCCTCAGTAGATGATCCTGGTTCTCTTGAAAACATAGAGGGCATTTCATAAAAGTGGTTAACCTTTTTGTCGTGAATGTGTATGGTGTGTGTCTGTGTGCGTGTGTGTTCTTGCGTACGGCCTCAATCGGGATATTGTAGTGTTTTACTCAAGGCAACCAGGGATACATTTCACACTAGGCATATGCCCGCTTATTTAAAACAAAGAGTATTTAAAACAAATGAAAACGCGCCCTCGTACACATCCACTGCAAATAAATCCCGTCCCTAGATAACTAGGGATCACTAGGGATAACTAATATCAAGCACTCCACACCTTGTGGCTCTTAGTGCAAGCTGCAGTATACGTATGAAATGTTTAGAGAATACGACTTAGGCGTACACTAAGCATACTGGACGTGCATACATTGTACACTACATGAGGGACAGAAGCAACACAAAGAGGTTGGCAGGAAACGTTTTCTGATAAAACTTTTGAGTTTATTCATCATTTCATGACATCCATTAACATATCATCACAGTCAATTACGTTCACACTCAGATGGCACGACTACATTGTACAGTTAAGATTTCCAAGATTTTTCGTGTTTAAAACAGCTGCAACCACCCACCATTGGTAGCAATCAATTACATTCCCCTCATATTCTATTCTGATTGGTCAGTCAAGATAATTATTACCAATACAGTGGAAGCTTGCTACACAGATGTCCAGGGGGTTATTTTCAATATACTGTACACCTAACAGATATTTTGGTATGTTTTGTAGTTTTATGCATTCACAACCAAAAAAAGCTTTTGTAGTCAAAACAGAAAAGTTTGTTGTACAGTGGACTTCTGTTAAACGAAGTCCTTGGGACCAGCAGTTTTCTTTCATTATATCTAAATTTCGTTATAATATAAGCGAACAAATAAACAATTAAAAAACATAGAGCAGATAATGTTGCGGCCTGAATTCTTTCTTTGCTGTAACCAGAATTTCATTATAACCGTGTGCGTTATAACAGGTGTGCACTGTATCAGGTAGTTTGTTATATCGGAGGTCTCTCTTTATACCCAAGTTTCCCGTGTGGATTCTCTACCTTCACTTCGATGTATGTATACTGTATACATTTCTGCATCATGTGATCTTGCTGGATGGAGGCATAAGCGATACACCAACTCATCAAATGAAGCAATGAGATGCCCACATTTCACTGAAAAGTAATTCATCATTGATTTTTCATGCGATCTTTCAAAGAAGGTGAAGGTCAGAATGCACACTTGATAAGATAGAACGAGAACAATGCATACATTTTTACAATAAGATACACACCACATGATAAGTAAAACTGGCCATAGTTTTCCAACTCTTGCAGGTACAATGTAATTGCTTTGGGTGTGTTCAAGCTCTCTAAAGCGAACCAAAGCGTACTGTACCCAACTGTGCCACATTTGAAGCATACGAGAGCTCTGTTGAGAAAGCCTATCTCATGAGTTATTTTTAGAGGGGGTCACATATGTTATAGTAAGAGGGTCATTCACCTGACGTACTTGAACTACTTACAGCTGTCCCGAACAAAGAAAATGAACTCTTGCATTATGACGTATATGCATGATACGCGCATTCTCACATGCGAACTTTTGGTACGCTTTTGGTGCGCTATTGGAGCACATCGGGAAGTGATCCACTTTTGGCTCGGTGCAGTACGGTACGGTTCACTTTAGGAGCGTTCAAGCGCTCCTCTGGCACAGGTACGGTACGGTACGGTACGGTTCTTTTTAGGAGAGCGCTCGAACGTACCCTTTGATTTTTTTTTTTGCCACACATTTCTGGGCTCTGACAGTAGAGACCCTCATCACATCAGCTGACTTACCCATAGGAGCAACTTCGTGATTACCGCTTGTAGGCGCTATTATCATAGCAACCCCCGAAGGCTGCTGCTCACAAATACACACACAATGGGATGAAAGCATGGGAGTGAATGGGTTCACCGGTTAAACTGATGGTAGCAATACACAGTGTGAAAGTGTCTTGGGATTTTAAAACACTTTCGACCTTGGGGCTTTACAAGTACTTTGTCCATAGAGTGGGGTTCAGGAAGGAAAAATTGGCAAAATAAGAATGTACAGTCAACCTCATCTACAGGTAAAGTCAACCTTTGACAAGCCAAAAAATCTGCCAAGACAAAAAATTGGGTAAGTCAAAGAAAATTTCTACCCAACATGGATATTAACTTGTTTCATTTTAAATTGAGTACAGGGTTAGTTAAAATTCACATTAACTGAAGGATTTTTAACTGTCTCCTTGATTTCTACCTAGATGAAGTTGACTGTATACTAAAATCAATGGATATGATATAATACATAACACTAATTGCTTTGAATAAGCATTCATATTTTTTGGCATTGAAAAAAAAAGAAACAAAAACCACCAGTTTACACAATTATGTAGCACATGTTACAACCTCCACTCCATTTTCATTTAAAGATCACCAGTTGCAACAACAGTATTCACAGCCTGAGGTCATGTGTTCCTTGAACTACATGTACTTTATCTGCAAATACACATGCACTATCAACTACATTGTCAGACATAAGATTCTAAATTCATAACACATTTGCAAAGAAAAATAGATCATATATTTCATAAATTCATATTTCATATTTGCATACTTCTAAATCACACATGAAATGCAGATTAACTCTAATGAAAAAAAGAAGTTACATGTCAATATTTGGTTATAACATGACTAGATACAAAGTAATGAATGATATGCCTGATTACAAAGAATGGATTAAAATATTGTTGTATCCTTCGGATATTGAGACAGGAATCATAGTCACTTAGACATTTCATTGCTTCAGATGCGGAAACGACATTTATTCAGGTGTTCACTTCAAGACAGTAAAACTCGGACTCTCCCCTCTCAGTCACTCGCCTCCAATATCCTCCTCTCTTGCCCGCAATATTCGCCGACTCCCCATTTCTCACTAATTTTGGGCTGGTCAGCAACATTCATGCATACTGACCATAAAGCAATAAGTCTATCAACATGCCCATTCCCAAGATCCAGCAATGGGCTGGCCAGACAGTGAATAATCCACTTGGCCTCCCCTGTCTGGTCCGCTCAATCCATCGCTAGACCCGGGGAAATGTGCATGTTGAATGATGATACATTTTTGCCTAACTCTGGGCATAACACTATTCCCCCCTTAAAAAAAGGTATTGTCCGCAATACAGAATAAAAAGAGGACCGCAATATTGGAAGAGAGATCGTGAGTTGGAAACTGTACATCAATCAAATACATATAAACCATAAAACAAAGTTAAAAAGAAAAAAAAATAATAGAGAACAATTACTCAACCGACAACTCGCTAATCACATTACAAGAAGTATGCACACCTGGATGTGAAGGCAGTTAAGAGCTAGTGTAAATGGAGTGAACAAAACATGAGTTATAGCATTCATTCAAAATGCTCGTTTGTACAGCTACATGAAGCTGGTAGACGGACCACTAGACCGAAAAGACAAAGAGAGTTGATGAGTGAGAAAAGGAGGGACAAGCGATTAGAGGGAGGGGGAGAGAGGGGGAAAAAAGAAAAAGAGGGGATCGAGGGAAGTGAGAGACAGCGAGAAATAGCTGAGAGGAAACTGGAATGGTCCTGGGCAAATCAGCAGCTAGACTATGAAACTACGCACTAAAATCCTCTAAGCGAAATGTAAGCCTAAGTATCTAAACATGTGTCCCAGAGGGATCAAAATTTAATCGAACATCAAAACATAACAAATTCCATGACACATGTTGTGGGTAGATTCACGTGACCATGTGAGTGTAGTTGCAAACAGTTAACATTACTTATAACTTCGTCGGAGCTCGCATGCATGGATACACTCGATACTTTCAGTCAAAATACTAGTATCCTTTTCAAACCCACACACCCAACAGAAAAATGTCATAAGAAATCATACAGAAAAGATATCATTATGGTCAACACAAAGCATGTTCAAAAACAAATTAACTCAGAATCATGAGTAAGCAGGTACTGACTCAAACGTTCTTAGAAATGAAAGCAAATCAACACAACTACTGAAATATCTATCAAGCATACAGTGTAACTGAACATAACTATACCGCATAACACGTCACAGTAAAAAAATAAAAAACAAAGCATAACATTATCATGAAGTAGTGACCAATGTAGACGCGCATTGATCAAAGGCTGACAACTTTAGAGAGATTATAGTAAGAAAGACAGGAGAGAAAAAAAAAAATGTACAGCCAAGGAAGAAAAACCATTGGTATATATATATATATTTTTTTTTTTTTTTTTGAGATGAAGTGCGAAATGCAACTGTCAGGACAAATCTCATAGTGCATTCTTTACAGCACCACCGCACCCTCAAAGAGAACTCATGAGTTTGCATTGAGTAACTTTTAAGATAGGCATGTCCCAAAAATCATCCTGGAATAAAACTATGTCAGAGTTATCCCAGACACTGTTCCCAGTAAAAGAATGAGTGGGATACAAGTGAGCTTGAAGAGATGAATAGAAGGGCCAGAGTTAGGAAGAATAGGATCAGACATATACACATGGAGCTGCAGTTCCATGGTGGGGGCGAAAATTTATGTCCCCTTCCCCCAGAGCCAGACTATAGACCCATAGTCCAACAGCATAACAAAATTGCAAGGCATTCATTTTCTTTTCGCCCTGAATGGTTGGAGACCTAGCCAATCAGAAAGTGGAGTTCAGTACTCCAAAATATTGGTCACGCCCACAATTCCCAGGTAAGCTCATAGTGGCAGGGGAAGAAATGACCCAAGCGAGTCAACAATCATGAATCTCAAAATCTTTAAGTAATGCCAAATGAAGGAAACAGTGCCTATTAAACAAAATGAACACAATCATGTCAAGCTTTAGAATATATACACATGTTGTACAAAATAATATCGATATCAATGCATTAAAAATGATAAGTGTAAGTAAAGTAACAGAAGAAGGAAAAGATCGCCACGTGAGACGCCAAGAAAGAGAACTGAGGAGAATGATCACAGAGGAGATATAGAGGTCTGAAAGATAAAGCAGCAGAACAGATGTAGGCATAGATGTGGAGAGAAAGGTAGATGAATAGATATAGAGACAGATAGATGGATAGATAGATTGCTCGATAGAAAGAGATAAAAAGAACATTTACAAATTAGTGCTTGCATTTGAATTCCTAGATATTTGCTCCTATGCACAATCAAAAGAGCTACAATCAAATATGTACTATTTTCGATAACTTGTTTACCGGTGACAGAATTAACCGTGAATCAAACCGAAAGAAAAAAAAATATTTGAGTTTCAATGCCATTCTCTCTCTTTTGTCAAGCCATCATCCAGCAAATTTTGATGTCCTAGGAATATAAATGCGGCCTGGAATTACATCCAGCTAGGCGTCTGTTTCTATAAGGCGCAGGGCAATTACATCCTTTTCCATAATATTTGCTGAAAGATGGGATACTTTTTTTTTTCATTATGCATGTTTAAAATTTTGCAACACTTCAATCAAATAACTCTTAATTCCCAACGTATTATACACTCGCAGTATCCAAGTTTCATGCCCTGCTCATGTTATGTCTTTGATATACTGTATAGCTTCACTCCCATATGTACGCCGTTATAATTTGAAGCATTGCTGCCTGAAAATTTCAGCTATGGCGACTTTATGCAGCCGCAGGGCAATTCCTCAATAACGCCATTCATATTAGGACAACAATGTGCATCATAATTTCATCATCACTACAATTTCACAATTCTTGACACTTTTCCGAATTTCTCGAATTGACAACCTGGCCAGGGTTTTCAATTTCATTTAGGCCTATCTTCCTCGTGTCAATATTTATTCCGTATCATCATGTTTCTCTCTTTTTTTTTTTTTCTAATACTTCTGCGCACATTTTCCTCTTAGTTTCTACAGTATATCAAAACATAACACTATGCCGGTGATATTAAACTTAGAGATTTGAATCAAATTTCAAAATGTGAAAAGTCCCCTACCAATGGAGATGACCACTGTCATCTTTATTATTGTTATTATTATTATTTTTTTTTTGGCACGCATACAAAAAACATCTAAAAAAATAATAAATGCTTGACTGTCGATTAAAGACAGCCCCCTCAATGAGATGAACATTGTGTCAAATACTTTCTCTATACTCCAAGAACTCATGTGAAAGCATGCGCATTAATACTGGTTCATAATAGTACGAACATTTGGCATGTCATTCATATATACAGCGATAACTCAAAAGGACACACATTCTTATTTTTTTTTCTTTTGGATGTACCTTCATCCACAACCTTATTTACAAGTCTCTGCACACCTAGTGCAATTATAGATCAGTTTGAACCGCACGCGACCGGGACGATGTGTGTCTGCCTGACAGAACTTTGTCTTGTAATTTTGAAACCCAATCAGGCAAATCTGTACTTAAACAAGGTTTAATCCTGTCATGATGGATAACCTTCGATCTTGATCTATTTTGCTGAATTTCAAACAATAGATCATTCAATTTTCGTACCACTACAAACGGTCCTTGCCACTTCTCAGGGTTTAATTTTGGGCTGATACCCTTCTTTCTTGTTGTATCAAGACAATACACCAAATCCCCTACTTGAAATGTATTGTGGGACATTCGAACATCATGGTCCCTCTTTTGTCTTTCTGCTGTCTTTCCAATGTGATCCCTGGCAAGCTGATATGCCTCATCAAGCTGTTTTTGCATTTCTACAGCATATTCACCACTGCTATGATAGGTAGGGTTAGCTCGCAGACCTAATTTAACTTCGAGTGGAGTTTTCACTTCCCTACCTAGCATAAGGTAGTTGGGCGAGAACCCAGTGGTATCGTGCACAGTGCTGCGATATGCAGCGGTCAACAAATTCAAATTGACATCCCAGTCACGTTGGTGCTTACTGACATATGCAGAAATCATGTTTACTAATGTTTGATTGAATCTTTCAATGAAGCCATTTGACTGGGGATGGTAACTTGAAGTTCTTGTTTTGTGGACCTCAAGAGTCTTACACACCTCTTGAAATAATGACGATTCAAATGATCTACCCTGGTCCGTATGGATTTCAAATGGCGCTCCATATCGGGATACAAATTCATGAACCAATTTGTTTGCAACTGTATTGGAACATTGGTCAGGGATTGCGTAAGCTTCCAGCCACTTTGTAAATGTATCCCCAATTACCAGTATGTATTTGTTGCCTTGGTCAGACTCAGGAAAGGGACCAAGAATATCCAAAGCTATCCTATCAAGTGGGGCACCTTGTTGGTAATTTTTGAGGGGGGCACGAGGGGATCTGTGTGGTCTCTTGCGAGCCCCGCAAACACTGCAAGCCCTTACATAATTCCTGACCGTGTCTTTCATTTGATACCAGTAGTAATTTTGGCGTATGCGGCTCAGAGATTTCTTAAAGCCCAGGTGACCAGACAGTACAGCATCATGGTTTGCCTCCAGGATGGTTTTTATCAGTACTTTTGGCACGACTAATGTCAGGTGGGAGCATGAAGAATTCTCTTCCCACTTCTTATACAAAACGCCATCAATTAGGACAAGCTGTTCCCATAGCAGCCAGTAATGCCGTACTGTCGGGCTTTTATCATGTACTCTTTCCCTATCTGGCCTAGTGCTCGACTCTGATAACCATGCAACAATGGTACATAGGTCCCTATCTTGTCTCTGCAGAGAAGAAATATTATTCGAGGTTGAGCCTAGTGTATTCAAAATATGCTGTTCTGTATTTTCACCAGATTTGCCAGATCTACCACTATGACTATCATTCACATTATCTTCTCTTCTCCGGGATTGCCGTCGTGTAGTAACCTGCCTGACTTGTGTAGTGTATCCAATACTCCTTAATGACTGGCCTATTGTTTTACAAACACCATTAAATACTCCAACAATGGTAGCAAATAGTATTTGAAAGGGAATAAGCACATACCAAATCACGAGTCCAATGTCTGGCATATATTGCTTGCGTGTATCAGTCCGGGCATTAGACTTTTCGTCACAGTCATTGCGTGATACCGATGATGTGGCCACGTTGTCATCGTGATGTGTACTGGGGCATTCCGACGACTCATCTGGGCTATTCGAACTCAGAATTCTCCTTGCTGGCAGTGGTGCTACATCTTCCAATTCGATGAACTTCGACCATGCGGCGTGTTGTTTCGTGCAGCGCAAGCATCCCTTACATGGCAGCGAGCTCAGGATGGCATCCCCGTCATAGTAGTCGCACTGCTCCGGGCTGCATGGCACGCGTGACAGTGCGTCGGCATTTGAATGGCGTCTTCCCGCCCTATGCTCCAACTTGAAATTGAATTGTGATAATATTTCCAGCCACCTTGCCATTTGTTGTGTTGGCTCACGAAACGACATAATCCATCGTAATGCGCTGTGGTCACTTCTTATCACAAATTCACGACCGAGCAGGTAGTGACGAAACTGGTTGACGAATGTTACAACGGCGAGCAATTCTCGCCGGGTGACGCAATAACGCCGCTGCGTTTTTGTGAGCGATTTGCTAGCAAATGAAATAGGTCGTTCTTCAAAGCATTTTGTTGTTTCATTCCACTGCATTTGGGACAGTGTTGCCCCAATACCGTAGTTGGACGCGTCAGTGTCGAGAATGAAAAGCCCAGTGTCGAGGGGATAGGCCATGATATTGTCGCTAATGAGGGCACATTTAAGCTCATTAAAGGCATGTTCGCACTCGTCGGTCCATTCAAATTTCACGCCCGATTCTAGGAGACGGTTAAGGGGACGTGCGATTCGGGAAAACCCCTTAATGAATCGTCTGTAATATGAACATAGCCCCATGAATGATCTTACATCCTTCACGTTGGTTGGGGTTGCCCATTCATTTACCGCTGCGAGCTTTTCTGGGTTGGCTTTCACACCGTCCGCTGTAATGACATGTCCAAGATAAAGCACCTCGTGCTGAAGTAAGTCACATTTACTGGGTTTCAGTTTGAGTCCGGCCTTACTCAAACGAAAGAAAACTTCGTCCAGTCTCGAGATGTGCTCCTCGAATGTTCGGCTAAAAATTATGACATCGTCCAAGTAAATTAGTACAGTTTTCCATTGGAGCCCTTTGAATACTAATTCCATGCAGCGTTCAAATGTACTTGGGGCGTTTGACAGGCCAAATGGCATCACGTTATATTCATAAAGCCCACTTCGTGTGCGGAATGCCGTCTTCTCGCGATCACTCTCTTTGACCTCCACCTGCCAATAGCCCGACTGCAAGTCCAAGGTCGAAAAATAACTGCAATCACCCAAACAGTCTAAGCAGTCGTCGATTCGGGGGAGGGGAAAACTATCGAAATGGGTAACAGCATTCAATTTGCGATAATCGACACATGGGCGTATCGTTCCATCCTTCTTTTTCACATATACAAGGGGGGAAGCCCATGGAGATGAAGATGGTCGGATAATCCCAGCTCTTAACTGTTCCTCCAGAATCTTCTCCTCCTCTCCCTCGAATGAGCGGGGTGGACGTCGGGCGGGTTGTCGGATCGGTTTTGCCTGTTCCGTTCTTATTTCATGCTGCAGCACAGATGTACGGCCTAACTCGGACGATGAGTATGCAAAATTAGCTTGATGTTTAACGAGTAGGTTGCATAGTTGTTTGCTTTGATCCTCGTTAAGTCCTTTGCTGCTCCTTTCATATAGTTCATGTAACATAGGGTGCATTTCCTCTGCAGTGACATTTTGCTCATCAGTGGAAGGAGTACTTGAATTTCCATGAACATGTGTATTACATACCCTTCTACATGTTGAGGCACGACATGCTCCAGGGTTACAGTTATTCTCCTTTTCGTCAACCAGTGTGATTTCCATTATCTCCTGCGCGGTTCCAACAACTGTGTTTGCACGTAATGTTATTTCCTCAGATGATGTGTTCAATATTCGTACAGGTAGGCCAGCAGGGGCTTGAGCGCTTTGTACTGCTACAGCACCGACCAAAAGCGATTCATTTCTCATTCCGTTTGGGAGGGGCTCCACTATAAAGTCATCTCCGATGTAATGACAACCCTCAATTTGACCCTTTGCAATTATTTCGGAGCGAGCTGGGACAGTTGTGTCATGCATCAATTTCACCCGAGAAATGGGTGGAATTTCTCCCACAAATTCGCACTCAACAAAGCGTCCATCGATCGTCAGGCCCCTCCTTGCTTCCAAAACGCAATTGAAATGGTACAAAAAGTCATATCCGATCAATACATCATCTGTGATTGGTGCCACAAATGCGTTCCACGTATAGATTGATCCGTTTATTTCAAATTCGAATGAAATCAGGCCGTCAGTATTAAGTTCCCCATTATCGGCAGTTTTGAGGACAATGTTATCGCACTGATTTCGTGTTAAATTATTTCTGTGAGGTATTTTATTTAGCATTTTGGATGACACTAGGGTAACCGCAGCCCCTGAGTCTACCAGCAACTTAGCCTCAACTCCTTCCACTTTTCCAGGAATGAACACTGATATTCCATTGTCACCATTGTTGTGACGCACATGAATATGGACCGGCGTCTGGCCGGATGACCCGGTCCCAGTTAGTTTTCCTGCTGGGAAGCTGTTTGCTGATGAGAATTGGGCTGCTCATTTGGACATTCGCGCCAGAAATGTCCCGCCTCACCGCAGTTGTAGCATCTACGTGGGCCATCGCCTCGTCCGTAGCCACGACCACGACCACGACCACGGGCACGGCCACGCCCACGACCTCGTCCGTATCCTCCATACCCCCACCAGGCTGGCTGAGGAGCGAGTTGCAAACTATGTTGTAATCGATTTGCCATTACGTCGAGCTGCTGGCTTAATGACGATGTCATCTTATCTTCAAATTCCTTGAGCCGTGATTCTGTCACGACATCATCTACGGTCGTTGACGACACCTGTCTCACCCGAGGAGAGCCGTTTTCCTCCTTCAAACTGAGGTATGTTTCCACCAAGTCCCGGGCTTCCTCCAGCGTTGCCGGTTCTTTCATACCAACGGTCATTGCTAACTGTTGGTCGCCGAGACCCCTGACAAAATGGCGGATGGCGATGACCTCCCTCGTCGTCGCATCGGCCGTTGGGTACCCCTTAGTTGTTAAAGTTCTTATGTCCGCCACATAGTCCGCGATGTCCTCTGTTCGTGCAAGTTTCCTGGACTCGAGCTGGGCGAGGTAAGTGTTTGCTTTTCTGCGATCCCCAAACCGCCGTTCGAGGTTTCCGAGTAGCTGACCGAATGACAAATCGGCGAAGTCCGGTAGCTGGAAAATATAGGCAGCTGCCTCCCCTTGCAGAGCGGCCAGCAACCGCAATCTCCTCTCCTCCTCGCTCCATCCACTGCATGTAGCCAATCCTTCAAATTGATTTTTAAATGCACAGAAGGGTGCTGTCCCATCGTATGGTGCTTGATGAGGGAGGGGGACATTCCCAGTAATTGGAGGGACCCTCTTCTGACTCTCTTTCAATTGCCTGATTTCCTCCTTCAGAGCTTCAACCTCGCCCTCGCTGACATAGGATGCGTCCATGTGGGCACCTGCCTGATGTTTCCCTTTACGAGAATTTGGCATTTTGAAATCAAAATTGCAGAAAAGCGAACCAAAATCAAAATCTGGAGTGGTTCGTCACCGCTGCCACCAGTGTTGTATCCTTCGGATATTGAGACAGGAATCATAGTCACTTAGACATTTCATTGCTTCAGATGCGGAAACGACATTTATTCAGGTGTTCACTTCAAGACAGTAAAACTCGGACTCTCCCCTCTCAGTCACTCGCCTCCAATATCCTCCTCTCTTGCCCGCAATATTCGCCGACTCCCCATTTCTCACTAATTTTGGGCTGGTCAGCAACATTCATGCATACTGACCATAAAGCAATAAGTCTATCAACATGCCCATTCCCAAGATCCAGCAATGGGCTGGCCAGACAGTGAATAATCCACTTGGCCTCCCCTGTCTGGTCCGCTCAATCCATCGCTAGACCCGGGGAAATGTGCATGTTGAATGATGATACATTTTTGCCTAACTCTGGGCATAACAATATATTCATGGACTGAGCACGCACCTGCATAATACATACATGTACACACACAAAAATACCTCTTCATTCATCTTTGCTACGTCATTTTCCATCCAAACATTGTTCTGGGCTATTACACATTTTTCCACTGCCTAAACAGACTTTGTGAATGCTGTACAAAGTCTACAATACAAGGATTGAAGAATCCACAGGGTGAAGGTTACCAGTTTGAAAATACTTGAAATTTGCATGCCTCGATCTACACTGTACCTTCCCTAATAGTGATGATAAAACATACATTACATTCGATTTCACCCACATATTTTTCAAGTACATTAATCATCAAATGGTAGGGCCTACAAAATGAAAGATTACAATTGATTGTAAAAATCTAGCCCAATTTTCTCTTCTCTCTCTCCCTCTCTCTTTAGGCCCTACATGGAATTCTTCACACCTATTCATCTCACATGTCTGCTGCGGTTCCTATGTTCATTTCTCTGAAAGCATGCTCACAATCTGATGTCTTAGCCTAAATTGCTACATGGTCCCTTCAGGCAGTGATTAATGATGCTGATGCATGTAAAAATAATCCCACTTGTGAATAGAGAGACAATTTACAGAGAATTTTGCACATGTGTCTAGATAATTTCAACCCAAGACAGAAATCAACCTCATCACATATTCTGTACAGTCATCCCTTGCAAGTGCAGAGTATGATTAAGTATTGTATTCCTAACCCATTCCCCAGGAAAAGAAAGAACAAGTAAATACCACTTAAAAGGATCAGGTACAGTAGATACACCATGGATTGTGAGAACCCGAGCCAATCTAATGTTCTTTAGCCTGGACAGAGACCATTCTGGATGGCATTTGAACCATAGACCTAGTAGTCGAGAGTCATGCACTTGGAAACCACAGGACCACCAATACCTCTTACAAGCATTGGTCACTGTACAGTGACAGGTCAACTGCCAATCAACTCGCAAGAAATCAGTTTCTACTGTAATAGTGGAAATTTTAGCAGTGTTGAAATTTTCGCACAACCAGAAACTAGCGCGAAAATAAAAGCAAATGAATATTTTTGCATGCCATATGTTCCAGTGGTTGATGACTTGATTCCTCGGAATTAAAAACACGCGAAACTCTTCTCACCCGGGCAAGCGCGAAAAATTAGTCGCGCAAAAATATCCACTTTTACAGTACTTGGTCTGCATTAAGCTAAATATGAGCATGACATGACGGATATGATCAAGTACGTAATATCTATCTAACACAGACAGAAACTAACATAATTGCATGGTTCAATTCACACAGAGAATCCACCGGCATTTATTCTTTCTTTTAGGACATAGTTTGCATAACGATGCTCTTTTTTCCTTCTTCTTCTGTTTTTTGCAAGACTGAATTATTCCTTCAGTATGCACTACTACAGAAGCAGTGTCGATCAATATCATGAACAACATAAAAAAAAACACACATACACATTTACATGTAGCCTTATTAAGTACAATTGTAAATCAAATCTTATCATATGAGACTAAAGCCAGTAGTTTCTCTCTTTTGCTTCATCAAGAGATGAAATGGAAAGATTCTTGGAAGAAATTTGATTACACACATTGATCATCAAAATAACTATTAGGCCTACTTACATGCATGACTCCACCACACATACTTTGAGAGCCAAAATTAAACCTAAATTTGGCATGACATCGAAGAAAGGGGTTTACTCAAAGGAAAAAGTTGTCTTGAATTCCAGGTGGGGCCATTCATAACTATAATAGTAAAATACATGTACTTTTTAACATGACTTTCAAGCTATGGAAAGCTTTGCTGGGACCTTTCCCAACATGGAAACGAAAATGTATACGATACACTGGGAGCCAAAGGTATCCTGCATTGTTTGTTTTACAACTGCCAAGTTGTCGAGTGTGATTTTTTTTTTTTTTGGGGGGGGGGGGATGGACTGGAAGTTTGTGTGCAGTTCTTACTGTGTGAAATCTGATACATATTGTTGGGTTGTGTAACCTGCATCTAGAGGGAAACATATAGCCACCCATTGGTTAAAACCCGAGGTCTTCTTTCCAATCAAGCCGAGGGGAATATATTCAATTTTGATCTGCAGAGATGCTCAAGCTCTACAACCCACCATACTTTGAGGTATAAGTGTGCTTGGTTTGGGTGCTGGTCTTTTTTTATGTTGACGTCCATTTCAGCCATAGCTGGTAAAGGGGACTTCAGTATGTCTAACAATAGTATATTCATGCACTGGCATAGCAATGCACTCGACTCATTGCATAAACTACTTGAATGATCTAGTTTCTTTTTATTTTGAAAGCCCCCTGTTACGGCCAACATAGATTACAGTGTTTTAAACCAAATACTAGGTTGAAACACATCCTTACTATTATAAGACAGATTGCTAAACAATTATATTATTTCTTTATTTGAGACATCATGAATTCAAGACAACATCTTCCATGGAGTAAATCCTCCTTTGATGTACAGGTAGCAGAAAAACCTTTGAAATTTCAGTAAATCATCAATCCATGCAACAGATTGCACTAAAGAACACAAATGGAATGCTAAGAGTATGGTAACCATAGGGCCTACACATGTACAGCCCTGTCGCTGTCCAAGATCAGAACAAAAAGTGCACCTGCTATACAAAAAGTTGTGCAATGTTCATCCCCTACATATTTAGTACAAAGTACAACCTGTATATCATGTCCTCTTCCCAGAGTCCGATCGTGAAAACGCAAAGTGTGACATCTGTTCTTTTCTACCAGTCCTCGCAGAGAATCAACTCTTGCAAGTTGTTACCTGATGATGCAACTTACATATGTTATTACCAGAAAATGCGAGAGAGTAGTCTAAATTCATGCACAGTGAAAAGTGTCCCCTTGTCAAGAAGTGGATTAGTCCAGGATTGGCAGTTTGTGTAGATGTGCTATGCTGTTGTGTATGTATGATTATGAGAGCTGGAACTTTCATTCTGTTGTTTTCCTTGCTTTAAGATTTGCTTCACATAATAACTGGTAAAGAAATTTGATGCCTATAAGCAAGTTACTGTGCACCCTCTGAATGTCTCAGCAATGTGGATAGAGAGCCTGGCCGAAGGGTACTAATAAAAGCTGCTGCATGCAGTCTTGAACCACAGACCCTCAAGAAGGAGTGACCAAGGCTTGATCCACTGAGCCAAATCTATAAAAAAAAAGTTTATATATTATTTCTGACAAAGCATGGAATGTTTCAAACAGGGTTGCTGAATCACGCCATCGAAAAGCAAAAACGAATTTGTGATTATCACTTCAATAGTGAGTTATTCATGTAGAAAATAATACAGTATGCAGACTGCAACCAAAAACACACACCAAAAAAGGTGCCCCAGGTTGGAACAATCTTCCGAGGTCCTACCTCATTTGTAAAAATCTCTCACATTCACATATACTGTCCTGAGGAATGCAAAAAAAATAGAACAATTAACTAAAATGATAGCACAACAGGCTTCATGCAGCAGAAATTGATAATGCCAGCTGTTATACACGTAATTCACACCAACACATTTCTTCCTAAGGTAGTATAATTGTCACGCTTTGACGTCAAAATCAGATTACAGTGTACTCTCTGAAATCATAAGGCAAAGTGGAAGACACATGGAGAAAAGCTAACTAAAAAAAGAAATGAGGATTTCCACAGAGAATATTGTGCGACCTTCTGACCTGACCCTAGGGACTCTGAATGAAACACCCGACGCCATCTTTGAAATGTTCTTCTTTTTTTTCTCTGTTTCTATGTTGTTTTTTAACACAAGTGCTATTGATTGGGCACCACAGCATTAAATGCAATGTAGATTTCACATATTGATTCATTTGGTTGGAGGAAAGGCCAATAAAAGAAATTCACGACGACCAATCAGCCCCCTCTCAAAATGAAAAGAAGATAAAGTCATCAATTTTTTTTTTTTTTTGGCCTTTCTTTCTTTTTTCGTCCAGTATATTCCAGTTTTCTAGACATGTCAGGAGCTGTCTAACGATAACAGTTTTTCCCTATTCTGTATACACCATATATCAATAGCGAGTCTAATTTTTTGCAAAACTGGACTTACAGACAATTTTGCAAGTGGTTAAATTCGTGATTGTGGAGTACAGTGCTGAAAAAAAAAACAGTCTTCAAAGTTCATATCGGTCAAACATGGTGGTGACTGGACATTCAGTAACAATTCAATACTGGGTCATGATATGCTTCAGAAAAATATGGGATTTCTGTATTTCAAAATATTCCTTTACTTTCAGGTCCAGACATGAGGGAAGTGAATATATAGTGCACAATTTGATATGTAAAGGAACCCCACATCTCTCCCCTTTTCAATCAAATCATCATTTCCTGCCATTACAGTAGCTTAACCCTTTATGTGCTTTGAGTACCATTTGGCAAAGAAAACCTCCGTAGCATTGTACACACTGTCCAAAGTCCATGGCACTGAAGGGGTTTAACAGCTGCATCACTACCATGCTAAGTTGAATCGGAGTCACATTGTCCAAGGAGCATTCATATTACACACACATTTTCTCCATTAGGATGTTTTATATATTACACACATGTTTCATAGTTAGCAACATCCTATGCCAGGAACATCATATAATAAAATTCAACATGCAAAGATTAGCACAATGACTTTCTATAACTTGTTCTGAATCTGTTTTTCCCTTCAGACACACACACTATAATTCTTCAATGAAGTAGTTTACCACACAGTTACATGTATCACAAATTGACAGTGAAAATTGATAGGTGTGAAAAGTCTGGGTGACTCCTGTTACAAAGTCCTCGGGACTGGCAGTTGCCTTTCGTTGTATTGAAATTTTGTTATAGCCGAGTACTAAAGTATAGCGTCGCTGGGGCGACAAGACCTCGTATCTACAAAATGTCAAATGTTCAGGGGAGCCAAAAAACATGGCGGCCAAAGCACTATAGCAAATGGGATAACCTTTCCTTTGACATGCTGTGGTGGCTTCATTTTTGGGTTAAGACACTTAGGATTTGGACAGAACATCACTTAACTGATTATTTGACCATTAATCAAAAAAGTAATTTTCACCAAAATTGCAGATACAAGATATTGTCACCCCAGCGACGATATGAAGATATATGGATGATAATTAAGGGACCTAAATTTTACTTTGTTGTAACAAAAATTTCATTATAACCATGCTGGTTTGAAAGGGAGTGCATTGTTAGTTGTTAAACCAATCCAAACAAGAGACAGAGCAAAGAATCTATGTACCAGTTAAAGGTGTAATGGGCATAATTTTTAAACAAATAATATGAAAATATTGATATGAGCCTTGGGTTCATACACAAATTTTAAATCAAATAAAAATTGCATTACTAACTTTAATACAGCATTAAGAAATTAATATAGATCATTCACTTTCGGGAGGGCTGAACTCATGATTCTTACGATGATTGCTAATGACGTTCTGCAACTGAGGAGGAAATTATTGTTTCTACATGAGCTATAAATGCATTTCAGAATCAAGACAAAGATAAATTCATTCAAAAAGAATCACTAATGTCATCACTTCAAATTGAGAGAAGCATTTCATACACATAAGTATCCCGACTCAGAAGATACAGAAATGAGTCGAGAGATATAGTTTGTTTAAATGTACAGTAAAGCTATCTAGGTACAGTGTATTTGTCGAGACTAAAATTGGAATATAAAAAGAGGCATAGGAGTATACATTATACACGACACTAAAAGAATGATTGACCTGGGGAAGGGGTTACGACAAACTCGTTACACTGATGTCACTCAACTGTCGCTGGAACAGCTTTCGTTGCCGGTACCCGTCGATTAGGCTTCTCACGTACGTGGGCTTCTCGAAGAATTTGACCAGCGGCTCTTCGTTAAGCATCGAGGCCAGGAACTGCTCGAAAGTGATCGCCCACTCAGTGTCCACTAGCTTGGGCAGGTCTCCGGGGAGGGATGCCGGTCTGGGCGGCCCGTCGGTCTCCGTCGCCTCGTCGTTCTCATGTCCAGCACTAGCCTCCATTTCAGGATTTTTGTCCGACTCATTTCCAGCGAGCATCTCCACTGGAGCAGCAGATTCCACCGTGTCTGTGCTAGACTCTTTCCCAGGCTCTGCTATGGATACACTCTTGACAGCTTCCACAGCTGCAGACACTTCAATGTCTTTGTCCGCCCCGCTTTCGACTTCACTCTTGTCAACACCAAGGCTAGCATATGCCACTTCAGGACTAGCCTCACTCCCAGGTGTTTTGTTCCCATCACCCTGAGGCAATTCACTCTTAGACTCATCCCCAGTCACTTCCTCCGATCCTGGCAAGGGAGAAACGTCCTCCGCCTTCTCCACACCATGGACGTCGACGACTTCCCCAACTGAAGGGCTCGACGAGGAGATCTCGCTCCAGCTCTTTGCCGGTGACGTCTGCTTCATGCGGTAGAATTTCTTGCCGACCTCGCCGAGTTCAAAGAGCAGGGTCCCCACTGTGGCTAGGGACCGGTAGAGCTCCTGCTCCTCTGGGTGATCCACAAACATGTCATACATGGACTTGAGCAACTGGATGAACTGCTCCTAAAATTAAAAAGACATCAACAATTTCGAATCAGTGACAGGGTCATCATTGTTTTGCTGGGATAAGCTTTTTGTTTTCTTTTGTGTTGTCTTGCTTTGATTTCTGTCTTATATTTCTTCCACGTGTGGATTCAGCTTTGTTAACACTACTGATACATCATAGCGGAAACTGAGCCAAGGAAAGCTTGTTGTAACAAAGGCCTAAAAATCATAGCAATCACCTTCAAGTGATATCAGGCTCCTCCCTATGTCAGGGTAAAAAAAAAAATTAAATATACAGATTTTGGGGGCTGCAAAATCATCTGTATGGTATAAGTTTTGTCAAATCTGGCATATTCACAAACAAAGTTCCAATGCAAGCGCATTTACATAAAGATAAAATGTCAATTCCTATTAAATACATTGGGAAGGTCATCTGATACGGACCTGGTTCATCCTGGGGAGATGTTTGAAACTCTTCCGCCTCTCCTCCTCCTCCTTCTCCTGCTGCCATTTCTTGAGGTAGTACTGGTAGCCTTGTGCCGGTTCAGGACCTGCAGGGGTCAAAGGTCATTTGTTGTAAGTTGTTGTTGTTGCTAATGTCGAGCCCTGTCATCCTCACTATCATTATTATCGTCATCGTCGTCATCGTCATCATCATTGTCATCATCATCATTGTCATCATCATTATCATCTGCATCATCATCGTCACCATCGTCATCATCGTCATCATCATGGTCATCATCATCATCATTATCACCATCATCATCATCGTCGTCATTAAACACTACCATTACCCCAGGCATTGTTGCCTTTCTAATCATCATCAATTTTCTAACATTAATCTTCATCATTATGCAGGGTTCGGTTGTTTGGGTGTTTGGGTTTTTTTTTTTCCACCAGAGTACACCATTACCATCATGTATTTGCCTTGGTCAAATCATTGGCAGTTTTTTACATTCTTATCATCATGCAGAAGTTTGTTTGTCAACATCTGTAGCCTTGGGCAAATCAATAGCCATTTTTTTCTTCCCAAGTACACGACTACTATTATTAAACATCTATGCCTTTAATAGTCAAATCATCCATCGCTCATTTTCAACCCGTTGAAAACTAGTCCCGAGAGTACTTGGGCAGGACTGGCGTCTGTGGAAAATAGGTGTCATAGCAGAATCAGCCCATCCTCAACGGGTTAACAAACACAGCTGTAACATGCAGGGGCCAGAACTGACCTCTCATCTCGTTCTTCTCCACCGCCGTGCTTGCCTCCTCACCCAGCTTGACCGCGCCCTCGCTCTGGAAGTTAAAGATACCTTCCTGGTCCGGCGGGGGCAGGGTGGGGTCGGGGTTGGTCAGGAACGGGTTGGATCTCTTTGAGGGCGAGAGGGCAGATGGAGACCTGGGGCTGGAACCGAGACTAGCATGCCTGGGGGACTCCTGACCAAACAACAACAACAGAATGTGTTAATTGTTATTTTAGTATTTTGTTTGCTTCACTATTATTCTTACTAATACAACTACTGCTATATTAACACTTCTCCTTCTTCGTCATCTACAACAGCTTTTACTATTGTTGCTATTACTACTTCTTCTCCAACTTATACTATTACTACTGCTTCTAATGATATAACTATCACAATAAACATGGTTATTTTCACACAAGTATTAGTTTTCACCCAGGGCCAGGTATAATGATTTTTGCATTTTTAATTCCACACTATCACAACAGTGGACAGTGTAACATATCACAACCCAAAATATTTGCGTTCTTTTATTTTTGTGCTAGTTTCTGGTAGCTCGAAATGCACAAAAATTTCTACACCACAAAAATCTCCACTTTTACAGTACTGCTAATTCTACAATTATTTGAGTACTAAATACTTCTATGACTACTAGTACTACTATACCTGTTTACGCAGTTACTAATAAAACTGCTAACACTACTATGTTCTGCTACTACTGCTACTACTACTACCACTACTACTACTACTACTACTACTACTACTATTACTACTACTAATACAGAGACTCCAACTCTCCCGTTTTCGAAGGGAGATCTCCCACCGAAAACCCATTTTTGCAAAATCTCCCTTTCTCCCGTTTGAGATTTAATTTCTCCCGCCCTGGCTCAATGTCTCCCGTTGGAAAGGATTTCTTACTTATTGCTATCGTATGTTGCAAAAATAAGCCTTAGATAGCACCAGAGAGCATCTATAACCCTAGGAATTTCGCGCTTCGCACACATCAACTTGGAGTCTCCTGTTTGCTAGGGGTTTCAGGCGGGAGAATCTCCAGACCAGAAGGTGCTTGGGGTTGGAGTCTCGGCTAATGATAAAAAATAGGATGAAGTTTGCCCGATCTGGGCCCCATTTCATAAAAGATATTAGGATAGCAACTCTTGCGAGAATGGCAACTTCCCACAGCAACAGCCAATAAGGAAGCAGGATTCTTGTCATTACCATGACAACTGCACTCCAGTAAGAGTTGCTATCTGATCATTAGATAAACTTTTTTTTTCTGAAATGGAGCCCTGGTTGATAAGACAATCGCAAGTGCAAATAATTTTGTAAATCATGAGGAATTATCACTTTAAATAATGCATATGTTGGTATTCCCAACCTGCACAGTGGGGGAAGACGTTATCTCTGTCGGGGCAGTAGAGGGCGCTGGTGTTGGCGTTGTTGCATCAGAGTCAAAGAACTCGGCTGCATCCAAGGCTTCCTCAGCGTCTGTGGCATCGGGCGGATCGACGAGAACATCGCAGTCCCGAGGTGAGGGTACGTCTACCGTACTACACTCTGTTGGAAGACCGGGACGGACAGAGAAATACTACTACGATAATGATAATGACTTCTTCATCCAGGGTAGCCTCTTCAGTGTTGCCACTGCTCTACTAGACGGCCCTGCTGTTATCATTACCCTAGTGTTGCCAGGCACCCATTTATACATCTGGATTGAGAGGGACATGGTGGGTAAAAACATCTTGGCCAAGGACATAAGCACTGAGCGGGAATCAAACTCGGGTCTTTCGATTGGGAGTTTGGAGTCTTATCTACTATGCCACAGTGCCCCCCCCCCCCCCCCCCCACAGATAAAGAGAGATTGTGTAAAATGAAGGGAGAGAGAGGGAGATAATGGGGGATAGACGGAGAGAGATATAAAGAGATTGAGAGAGAGATTGAAAAATAGAGATATTGAGATATTGAGGGAGAGATATTGCAAGATAGAGGGGGAGAGACAGAGAGAGAGATGCAAATAAATGAGAGATAGATTGATTGAAAGATGGGGAGATTGTAAAAGAGAAAAGAGAGATTGAGAGATGAAGAGATTAATAAGAAAGATGGGGAGATTGTAAAAGAGAAAAGAGAGATTGAGAGATGAAGAGATTAAGAAGAAAGATTGAGAGAAAGAGGGGAGATTTTGGGGGAGAGAAGGAGAGATGTAAATAGATTGAGAGAAAAAGAGACTGAAAGATAGAGAGAGTAAAAAGGGTGAGAGAAAGGGAGAGAGAAGGAGATATTGAGATATACATGAGGAAAGATGTAAAAGAATTGGAGAAAAGAGTTGGAGAAAGTGACATAAAGTTGAATACACATAAGGAGTCAATAGGTAAGACTTTACACATGACTTTTATCTTGTTCTTTTTTTTTCATGTTTTTTTCTATGAGGGAAACACAAAAATCACAACAACAACATGCAATGCAAGGGGGATTTCCCCATTGTCTTCAGCATGTTCTCTTTTAACCAGGACAGGAAAAAGTGCCAAACACAATGATATTACATTATCAAGAGTCAGGGCTGTTGAACCCACTGAACTCCCTCCTCCCCCACCTGTGTGCGTGTCTGAGGGGCTCTCCAGGTCGGCGGGCGTCAGCGCGGGGGGTTGGTGCATCTCATACAAGAGCCGGAGGCGGTGGGGCATCTCCCCCCGGCACATGATCCCCATGCCCCAGGAGAAGTCCCGGAAGTTGATCAGGGAATCCCGGTCTGAGTCCAGCACCTACAGGGAGGGAGAGAGAGAAGAGAAAGAGATGAATTCTAAACATGCAACTGCTTGTGTGCGGGGTAGTCTTTTCTGACATAAATAACATCTAACAAGCACAAACAGGAGGAAACTGACCAGAAATGAATATAATTTATTAGTGGAAAAATGAGCAAAGAAAATGGGATTCCATCGGGATTCGAACCTGAGACCTCCGGATTGCTAACCCGGTGCTCTACCGACTGAGCTATAGAAAGCCCTAGTAGAGTGTTCATCCCAGAAACCTTCAATTCTCAGTGCTTGAATGGTCAGAAGCTGAAATGTCTAACAAATGCTCGTTTTTGTTGAGTAGGGGCAAACCTACCATCTTATTATAGGAAAATCAAAAAAAGAAAAAAATGAAGAATTACCTCAAGGATATTCAAACATTTGTACAAAAACTTCGGATGTGACATCCCATTTAAAAAGGGCATTTAGAGCACTCCAAACTCTGTATGATCAGACAATCAGGCCCTGAAGTGCTCTCAAGTAATACTCCTCCCACAGCTAGGTTCAGAAGTCCTTCGGAAGTCACATGCAGCACACACTGTGCATACGGTTTACATGTTCAAATCTCCTGCACTCCCCAATGTTACCATGACAGTTACAGTGGACCTCTCACAGCCATTTCGTACATGAGTCTATTAAGCGGGCAGTGACCCTCTGTATAAACAGACTGAAAGAGGACCTGTGCCAAACTTTGTGTATAAACAGGGTATAAGATGTCTTGAGGATTCAATTAAGACTATTCATAGAAACACATCTTACAATCTCTCAGTTGTGATATGATAATCATCTTCATTGTAACTCTGATCATCAATATCACTCTCATCTTTCCCCTTCCATGTCGTTGCAAGGAACACTGTTCAACTCACCCTGAAGGCGCGGACACCAAGTACCTCGGCCCTGGAACCGTTGGCCCAGGGGGATAGGGCCAGGAACAGGGTGAGGAACTTGTCCTGGTCCAACTTGACTAGAGAGAGGAAGTGCTGGGAGTGGTCCATGATGGGAGTACTAAAGGACAGGTTACCGCTGAGGTATTCCTCCTGGAACGGACACAGAGATATACACTCATAAAAGGCATTATTCTGTCAGGAAAGGCATATTTCTAACTTATAGGGCAATAGGCGGATAGAGATATAAAAAGATAGACATAATATAAACAACAATATAGAGCAATATATACGTAGAGAGATAGAGAAATGAATAGATCTTAAAGTAGAGATATAGAAAAATAGACAGATACACATACAAGTAAGCACACAGAGAAAAAGATAAAAAGATAGATGGTAAGTGGAGAGAGAAAATATACATAACGGTAGAGAAATAGAGAAAAAGACAGATAGAATAATACAGATATAGAGAAATAGATAAACATATAAACAGGTACATCCACCCAAACGTACTACATAAAGTTGTGTTTCACTCATGCATACACAAAGGCATACACAAAGGCATATACACATATTTGTAACAGGAAGCATACATGACGGAAATAGCAGACCCAAAATTAACACTGAAAATTTGCAATCATTTATATCACTAAAAATTCAGCAAATATTTGCTTAAGTATTAGTATTTAAAAAAAAGTATGTGAAAATAAGTGAAAGATTTTGCGTAGAAACAGAAGATAGTAACATATGTCTCCAAATATTCAATCACAGCCAATATTTGAGATGTTGAAATATATATCAATTGTACAAAATTCAACATTAAACTTAAAAACACCTTGTCTGTAGTGAAAAGTTGTTTTGTGACTGTTTCTGAACAAGAAACAGACGGATAAAACAAGTTTTTTATCATATAAAGAGATAGATTACACAAAGAAATGATGAGTTCCGAGAAAGTCTGACTCACTCACCTTAAAGAGGTATTTGAGATGTTGTTTTAGTAGGAATATAGGTACTTTGTATTCATTCATTGTACAAAATTCAACATTAAAACTTTAAATACTGTGTCTATAATATCATTGAAAAGTTGTTTTGTGACTGTTTCTGAACATATAACAAATAGATAAAACAAGTTTCTGAATATATAAACAAATAGATAAAACAAGTTTCTGAATATATAGACAAATAAATAAAACAAGTTTCTGAATATATAGACAAATAGATAAAATAAGTTTCTGAATATATAGACAAATAAATAAAACAAGTTTCTGAATATATAGACAAATAGATAAAACAAGTTACTGAATATATAGACAAATAGATAAAACAAGTTTCTGAATATATAAACAAATAGATAAAACAAGTTTCTGAATATATAGACAAATAGATAAAACAAGTTTCTGAATATATAAACACATAATTATACAAACAAGTTTCTGAACATATAAACATACAAAGTTTCTGAACACAAAAATAGATAGATTACACAGTCAAGTTTTTGAACATATAAAGAGATAGATTAAAGAAAGGAATAATGAGTTCCAAGGAAGTCTGACTCACTCACCTTAAAGAGGTGGTAGAGATCTTCCAGCTCTTTGGTCTCAAAGGCAGTCTCCGAGGCTAACGTCCGGATGACGCTGCGTCTCGCGGTGTCCTCCAACCCCTGGACGACCCTCAGGCGCTGGTTCAGCCGCAGCTTCTCAATCTGCTCGTTGGAGGTCCCGCCAAATTTGGAGTAGGAGTTCTGGATCAATTCTGACACCTCAACGGAAACCTACATCGTATGACAGCACGTGTATCAATCGGTGAACAAAGCACAGTATAGGTTTAAGGAGTTCTTTCTACAATAGGTGTAGTTTGTCCAAAATCTCTTTGGAATTATACCCACATGTACTCTGGACACCTTAAAGCAGTCCCTTTCTAGGACTACCGTCATTGTGTAAACATAAGATTTTTAAGACTTTCATTTTCAATCTAATAAATGTCTGTATCTATTTTTCGGTCATATTGAATTGCCATTTGAGTATTCATATATCTATTCACCAATCTACACAGAGTTCTATCTATCTTTCTATCTATTCATCTATGAATGAATCAATCAATCTATCCCACCATCTATTCATCAGCCTACCTGTTCGGCATGGGGTCCATGCATCTTTGAATCTGGTGCTCATTAATAAGTAGCTGGATTATATCACACTTGCACATTTATAATAGTCACCATGATCTTTGAAAGAGTAAAGATTTAGGTTGTGTTCAACGGACAGCAAATTACGGTCTTCACAATGGACCACAGCACACTATAGAGGGCAGGCTTCGGCTACAAAAAGCACAGCTACAGGAAGATGTAATGAGAGATTGATCATGAGCGATTTTTTTTACCGGCGCCGCCTCCTTGCCGACGTTCCCGACAATGACGGAGGAGTGTGGGACCAGGGGCACAGGTGCATCCCGGTTGCCAACGTTCTCCAGGTAGCGGCTGAGGACGACCATGGCCTGGCCATCATCCTCGCACTCGAGCAGGGCCTCGTAGTTGGCATCGAGCACGGCCAGGGCAATCTGGAAGATGACCTTGGCCCCGTCGTAGAAGAAGCAGTCCATGATGTTGACGGCACTCTCAAAGGGCATCACACTGTGGGGGAGGATAATGGTTACTCCGCGTAGTTTATTGTGGCTTTAGGTAGGAGGAGTGTAGGAGGGGTATATTGCACCATGTCCAATCATCCACCAGTGCTGTCAGAAGTTACTCCTCAATGTTGGATAATTCTGAATAAAGCACTGTTTCACTGTTTTGGTGCCACGTTCACACGTTCGACTCAGTCGACAGCGTGCCAACTTCGCATATTCTGCTCAAACGCACAAACCTGCCCAAACCGAATCTATAATTCACTAAATGCCACAGTGCATTGAAAGCGTTTCTCGGGATTCCAATCCAGTCACATGTAGCTTGCATTTTAAGTGGTGATTGACAATATAAATCAAGCGGTATTCCTTAGTCAGGGCTCGACATTAACGGTGGCCCGGTGGCCCGGGGCCACCAAAAATGAAAGTCCGGCCACCAAATTTCAAAAAAGGGCAAATTTGGTGGCCCGCCTCGGGCCACCAAAATTATTTGAAAAGTGTGTCAATAAATTCGTAACTTTTTGCGCCGAAAATTAGCAGTTAAATTTGTTCAAAGGATGGATGAAAAGGACTGAATGAATGCCTGAGAGTGAGTGTTGCAAGTTTGTTGAAGTTTATTTATGAGTAGATATGTCCAACTTCTAATTCTTACTATCATAAATCTTAAATATTTGACTCATTTTAAAAAAAGGACGTATAACGTTTTTTATTGGGGGTTTTTTCGGGACACCACATTTTTCTCTCGGGCCACCAAAAATTTGAAATTTAGGATTTTGGTGGCCCCATTTGGCCACCAAACAAAAAAGTTAGTGTTGAGCCATGCCTTAGTGGATTAGCTGGTAAATTCTACGTTTCTGTCACTGTTTTGTGTGCAAAAGTCATGGCTCTATGTTGTAGCTACTGATAATTTGAAAGAAGAACAGTAATAGATTTGTCATACAATTTACATCTAAGGAAAGCTTGGTAGTTTCTCTACAACTTCACCCATTACATGTACATAGTAACAAAAATCTATTTAAATGTTACATAGATTTGAAAAAAACAGAATGTTTTCCCAAAGCATGGTTATGTTCCTCTCTCAGAATAATGTAGCACACTGGAGGTTTACACCGTGGCACATAAAGAGTTATGGGCATTATAACAATATGCAATTAAATCAAATGGAACATGAGAGTGGTACACAATGCACGAAAGCCCCCTTAAAGGGTATGGAAAGCCATGCATGCAAGAATCTTTAATTGTGATTTACCTGAGAAAGACTGTGAGGAACCATGAGAGAGAGATCATACTCAGCATGCCCAACTCTTCCATCTTCATGTACAGCTCTGGCATTGTGTCCTTGGTGAGTGCCTCAAACACACCTGTGTGATTAAATAAAGTAATAATTTGCATATCTCATGAATTATTCATCAGCTTCATCCAATGAATATCCATTTTAACAACTGGTATGCATGAATGACAGTAATTACGTTCAGAAGGTGATACTTAACCTTGAGGATAAGTTCTATGGGGTGGCAAGCGTTGCACTGTCCATTTCATCACAAAATCAATCATGCCATGCTTGGCACCCCATAAAACTTATCCTCGAGGTTAGCTATCCTTGAGCTTTAGGGATCACCGTCTGAACGTAATTAAAGCTACTCATTGGCAAAAATTAAAAGCTAAAATTCTACAAAGTCTTCCCTGAATGAAATCATACAAACACACACACATATGAATATGCATGCCAGTTCCTACAAATAATATACATCTCGGCTTCAGCAGGGAAAGTCTGGAAAAAGAGAAGATCGATCCCATTCTATTAAATGACTAACCTTGGTCCACGAGGGCGCCGATCACCCTGGTGTTGTAGTAGTCAGGCAGTAGACGCTCACAGACGGCCGTTAGGAGCCAGAAGGCCTCCTCCTCATTGGCGTAGAGAAGGAGAACCGACGTGACAATATTCATGGCCTGGCAGTAACCTGCAGAGAGAGGGCAGTATAGGTTAACAGAAATCTTCTCGCCAACAAGAAGTTATAATATCAGTGTATGCTGAGAAGGAGAAGACATGTGACTACCTACCTGAAACTACAACTGTAAATTCTAACTTTCCATCAACATACTAACAATCTGAAGATACTGATTCTAAAAACTGTATATCAATTGAATGCTGCTCATGAATAATTCATTGGATATATGCAAATATTTTAATATATGGCTTGATTTAATCCACCTCCAACCTGCCTCACTCTCTTTCTAGCACTCAAAAAGCCAGGAAGCCAGAATGGACTGTGACGGTAGATCAAGCCTACAGCCACATGAAGCATGCCTAGAAATGCTGGGAGGATCAAGGTTGTCCTCGAAACCACGAGCTCAAAGTGAGGCAGAACTATACAAGCAGGCAAAGAAAGCATTCAGACGCTGTCTACATCAGGAAAGGCAGCTTATACAAAACAAGATCTGCCATGTTCAGTCGCGGTAGGGGTGCCTCGTATAGGCACATGGTCAGTCTTCACCATGAGGGAAGCTGATGTTTTGGGACTAGGTTCCATATATTGCGCTTCTCATGATGCTGGATTTGGGGAGACCAGTCTAGGACGTCTGAGGGCCATCTAGTAAAGGTACTACTTCTCTAGTGATCCTAGCCCCCTTAAGAGGTGCTGGAGGAAGTAGAATCTTCAAGGGTACATGATCCTCAACTGTTCTGCAAGCTAGTCAGGCAGCACAAAGTCGCCTCCAACATCAATGGCAACAAGACTGATTCCATTGTGGTACAGGAAATTTTAAATTCTTGCAGGCTGGGAGGAGAACTTCTCTCAGCTCTCAACACTTAACTCTTTATGCGCCACATTATTCTGAGAGTGCAACACAGGCATGCTTTGGGAAAACATTCTGTTTTTCATCTCTATGTAACTATTTAATATCAAATTTTGTTTTGCTAGACATGTAATGAGCAAAGGTTAGAGAAAATTCCAAGAGTTGCTTTGATATATAATTTTATGACAAATCTATGGTTACTTTTCTTTCAGAGGACCAGCCGCTACATTATTGTCCAGACATGACTTTTGCACACAAAGCAGTGACAGAAACTGGAAATTTAATCGAAAATCCAAAAGGGAACACAGCTTGATATTCAATCACCACACAATGCAAGATACATGTGAGAGGAGTGGAATCGTGAATGAAGCTTTCTTTGTACTGTGACATTTGGCAATTTATTGATTGGTTTGGGCAATTTTGTGCGTTTGAGCAAAATATGCTAACTTTGCACGCCGTCGACTGAGTTGGGCATGGGAACATGGCACATAATGAGTTAAATGCCTTCCTCTCTGATCAGTGGACCGGGAAGCTGGTACATGTACTGCAATACAAATCCTACAGAGGACTCAACTATATACCACAACATCACACTTGGACAAAACTATCACTAAGGTTGAAAGTGGGACAAGCAGGTGGTGAAGACCGAATCAGCTCAGAGCACACCAAATTGGCCTTATCCTCATCAGCTTTATCCTACCAGCGCACAAAGGAATAAGAAAACCCATGAACAGGACTAGGTACCTTTTACATGGGATTTACACCAAAGGTCATGGCATCTTTGTGGGAGCAATTCTGCCTACCACGTATATGCTGTATGAATCCAATGTAGTATACCTCACAAAGGCTGCTTTGAATCGCATAGACAAGGCTCAGGCCACTCTATTCAAAGCCCTGCTATGACTTCCCTGCTCCACAGCCAACAAGTTTGTCCACATCCTCACTAAGCTTCCAAATGTTTCAGACAAGATAGCCATGCTACATCTCAGACTACAAGGGAAACTAATGATGCTCACACCTAGCAGGGTCAAGTACCATCTCTTCCAGCATCTAGAACCCTAGACCGCAAGGAACTTCACGCTCATGATGTGCCCTTTGCGCACATCAAGTTGCAGTCTCCCGTTTGCTAGGGGTTTCGGGCGGGAGAATCTCCAGATCAGAAGGTGCTTGGGGTTGGAGTCTCTGAAGATATACATCTCACACCTGTCAGAAAATATACAGAAACTGCTCTCCCAGACACTCCTAGACAAGAGAGCCAACTCACTGCCAATCTCATACTCTTAGGAACAGATGACCCTAACACTCACCATGGAAGAATCTGTGGATCTCTACTCTCCATTGGCTTTCTTGCAGACATTCACCTTACACGTTCTTCTCTGGTGATGTAAATTGTTCATACTTCCTGTATGATAGCTCTAAATGTGTTGTGGAGTGACATTAAAAATGTTGACTTTTTTTTCTGCTAGTCAACCGCAGTTCTCCTGGACTGGAGGAACTCAACAAATGAAGAAGAAGACATGATATCTTTAATATATACAGTCAAACCTGTCGAAGCGACCACCTGTCTATAGCAGCCACCTGTCATATACGACCACTAAAAACAATACCCTCTAAGAGAAAAAGCATGTTAAAGAACCTGCCTATCTATAGCAGCCACCAGTCGATAAAACCCAACTTTTCTTCCTTGGGGTGGCCGCTATAGACAGGTTTTACTGTAGGGCTGCAGTCAAACCTGTCTTAATGACCACCTGTCTATAGCGACCACCTGCCATATACGACCACAAAAAACCAATTCCCTCAAAGAGAAAAAGCATGCTAAAGAACCTGTCTATAGTGGTCACCTGTCTGTAACAGCCATTTTTTTTTTTTCGTCTCCCCTGGGTGGCCGCTATACACAGGTTTGACTGTATCATTATTGGAACCAGCTGGAGGACGATAAGACAACATACACCCCTATTCTCCCACGCCCCCTTGTCTTCTCACCAATGGTAGGGTTGCGGTAGGCGTAGGCAGTAAGAACCCTCCTCAAGGCAGCTATGCCAAGCTCTGACTGGAAGGCAGGGTGCTCAGGCAGGGACCTGTGAGAGGAATAACAGCAGTTACACACACTTATACAAAAACAAAATATACCCTGATCAAAAAGTGTAACATCCAGTGATGACAGTTGTGTGATGACCTATTGGAGAAAAATGTATTGCTGCAAATTAAAGTTTTTGCGATTAAACATTCAGATCTCGGTGATATCAAAAGCTAACAAAGATACATCACAGCATGACAAGTAGAATTGGAAATCAATTCTGAAGAAAGTTAAGGTACATGTACAGTATACACAGGTATAGTTAAGGTACAGGTAAAAGAAAAGAAACTTTTTCTGTGAGTGGTGTTCCCTCACACAAAGGGCCTCCATCTAATGTCCTATCTGAGGGGCAGAGTGTTTTGCCTCTTACTAGAAGGGCCAGTATGATTACACAAAACATTGCTCAGTTAGACTCCATGGGACTCAAAACATTTAATAGCAAGGCAGACATGCTACTACCTGAGCCACATCACTGTCATATCTAATCTTTGTCTCACTATATCTACTCACCTGTGGAGGTCCCGCTCTATTTCGTCTGTGGCGATAGTCTCCCTCCCCAGGCTCTGTTCCACTAGAGACTGGTAATAACCTGGCTGGGTGGCCATCTGGGGAAGAACACACAGCACCATTATGTGTAAGATTTGAGTACCAGTCCAATGACAAACGTGGGACCCACCTTTTATCAGGACGACTTTGTTTTTGGATATCTCAGTCATACCAGAGCTGATTTTCACTGAAAAAAAAAACTTTGAATTCCTCTTCGAATTGTATGCTCTTTCATAGTTCATAAGTAGTTTTTAATTATCTTACACAAAAGTGAATCCCCATCTCAACCAAAACCCATACTATTAAAGCAGTTTTTGCCATTTTAACAATTCTAAACCACCCCTTTATCCCACCAAAGCAGAAAGGAAGCCAAGCTATGCCGTTGCCATGGTTTCCATTTACCTCATTGATGGCACCCGAGAAGAGCATCCACATCTCGCCCCGGAGGCTGTCAGGCAAACCTTTGATGATGAGGTGCTGAGTCTCCACCGTGCGGTACATACACACACCCCTATTGGAGAGGATAAGGAGGGGAGATGGGGAGGATAGAAATGTCCCCACATCACTTTCAATCAACATTCCTACACTGTGTGTAGTCACACAAAGTTCATAGTAGGCTGATACACACAATACCTTAGTCAATTAGTAAAGTGGAACAATTGGCATATAAATGTCAAAAACCTATTTTGGAAGAGTCACTAATCAATGATGAACAGCAATGGGGGTTTAATCGTTCATTGAAATTGGTTCAGTGCAATACTATTAACATGCCCATTGGAATATTTCTACTACTAGTACTACACACAGTGTATGGAAACTGAAATTATGGAAAGAGAGCAAGTAATATTTCAACCTTTTCACCCTATCTTTGGGAATCTACCCTCATTCTGAGTGTCACAATTCTATTCTCATTTTTTGATAATACACACATGTCTTTTGAGGTGTATTTTCGAGTAAAAATTGTGTATTTGGTTATAAACATTAATTGTGAGTGCCTTGAGCCCCTTTGAGTGGATATGTTGTGCATTATGTCTGTATTATTATTATTATTATTATTATCATCATTATCATTATCATTATCATTATCATTATTATCATTATCATTATCATTATTATCATTATCATTATCATTATCATTATTACTATTATTATCATTATTATTATTATTATTATTATTATTATTATTATCATCATTATTATTATCATAATTATTATTATTATTAAAATAACTTTGACTAAACACATTCCTGTGGCTGAAGTTAATTATCTTGTCAATTTCATCACATAAACAAACAATAATGCTGAAGAAGTAATTCCGTCCTCACCTGCCGTACTCCTTGAAGTGCATGTTCCACAGGTGTTCCTTCACGCTCTCCCGCGCCGAGATGTCGTCTGACCCCCGTCGGTTGAAGACCTTCACCAGGGCAGGCTGTAGCTGGAAGGCTACGCTGTGGATGGCTGAATCGCTGCTGGCATCCCCAGCTGCATTGTGGGTAATATTTAACCAACATATTTTTATTTTTCAATAAAACATTTGACACACATTAAACAACACATTTTTTTTTTCATTAAAACATTTGACAGACAGCACCCTGAAGCAGAACATGTTGTGCATGGTCACAAAGATTCTTTACAAATTGTTGATGCCTTGGACAAATCAATGCTGGCATCTCCAGCTGCATTGTGGGTAATATTTGACCATTACATATCTTTTTTTCATAAAACATTTGACACACATCACCTCGGGTAGAGCATGTTCACTGTTTTGCATGGTCACACAGATTCGCTACATACATGTATCTACATTGTAGGGTTGCCTTGGCCGAATCACTGCTGCCATCTCCAGCTGCATTGTGGGTAATAATCAACCATCACATATCTTTTTTCATAAAACATTTGACACATATCATCTCCTGCAGAGCACATGGAATATGGTTGTACAGATTTTTGACAAATCTTTGGTCACCTTGGGCAATTCTTGTGACAACTGGGTTTAAAAAAGATATTAGAATATTTTGTGGCAGTCAAATGTCTAGTCATTTCAAGATGAAAAGATGTTTACGTTTGAGGGTGGGAGAAAGGGAGAGATGAAGGAACTTTTTTTTTTTTTTCAAAACTCTTGTGGAACTGAGGAGCAGAAGAAATCACTTTGAAGAGCGCCCTCATGCAGTCATAGAGCAAGCACTCACATCTAGGAGCTTGAAAGCTGCTACTGTACAGTACCTATATTCATGGTTCACATTTAGCCACTGCCAGACAATATATAGTCCGTATAAACATTAGTTGGAGTATATGTGGAAAAAAAGGGGCGGGCCACTTAGATTTTCAAGTAATGCAAACAAAGAATGCATGTACAAGCCCGTAAATGGCAACAAGCACATAAGGAGACAGCATGCATACCATGCATAAACAGAAATAAGACAGTAAATGCTTATATCAATGAAGTGTAACTTTCATATATTGTTAACCATTTTTTTTTTTTAGTTTTTGTCTAGAGAAATCAATTGCTATGCCACATGGTAATTTAGCTCTCTAGTTTGAGGAATAATATCCTCTGTCAATATGTTAATACATTCTTAATACTGCTTTGTCTCATAATGCTAGCAGTCCTGCCGAAAAAGAGACAAGACAAGGCCATTGGCTAACTCCCTACTTCCTAATATCACACAATCTATATCTGTGAATGGCCCAGAGCTCTCCAAATCATAAATGGCTAAACACTCTCCAGTATTCACAGGGAGGGCAGGTGATTCTCCCATGTCGGCAAGTCACTCGCCAGAGATACATTTTTTTAAATGCCCATTATAGACTTTAGGAGTATGCAGGCCACCAGGTTCCCATACGGAACAGGTTAATTACATTTCAGAATTCAGTAAATGGGTTTTAAAAAAAGCACTAGATATACCCTGCAGCCTCCCCTCCCCCCCCCCCCCATGGTGAACATTTACCAGAAGTTTGATAAAAGAATTGTACTGTGCATATTCAAACATGCTATTTTTCACCAACACTCTTGTCTGACCCTGATCAAGTTGTGTCTTGATCTGAAGTTCCAGCTTCCCTCCTCCCAAAGCGTAAATTTCTAATCGGGGTATATTCTCATTTATAAAACCCAACAACATGTACACTTACACCTGTCCTAATGGCCACCTGTTTATAACAGCCACCAGCTCTACATAGTCGTTACTATCAACTACCCTGGAGAGACAAGCGAAATTATGTGTAGCCACCCTCTTTCACTCAGGCAGTGACAACAAATTTGTCTCCAAGATGCATTGAAGGATGCATTCGAGCACTCTCCTAAAGTGTACGGTACTGTACTGTACCGAGCCAAAAGTGGACCACTTCCCAATGGGCTCCAAAAGCGTACCAAAAGCGTACCAAAAGTTCGCTGTAAAGCACGCACGTATCATGCGCATACGTCACGATGCAAAAACATCATTCTCTTTGTTCGGGACAGCTGTAAGTAGTTCAAGCGCCAGGTGGATGCGTGACCTTTTCTAAAAATAACTTGTGAGGTACACTTTCTCGACAAAGTGCTCGAACGCTTCAAATCTGGCATAGTTCGGTACGGTACGCTTTGGTTCAGTTCGCTTTGATTCGTTTTAGAGTGCTCGAACGCACCCTAACATTAATTACTGATGACATGCAACCCTGCCTATAATGGCCACCTCTCTGCAGCTGAGGCCACCCTTGCTTTCCTTTAGGGGTTGCTACCCATAGGCTTGCATGCACAATCTCATTGTGTAGGATACCTATGTGTAGTGTTGAAAAAGTCACCTTGATCATAACATACATGGGGGATAACGGTGTTGAGTGTCAAGTGTTAAGTGTCAAACTCACATGCACAGCTATCAAAATCGTTCAGGTCGGTTAATGCGGTGGAATAGTACATCATGGAGGAAAAGTTAGTCGATGAAGGGGTGGGATCTGAAAATCAAACAGGTTAGGGAATGAGAGAAAAATAGAAAACACAACAAAGTATAAAAAAAATGCAATCACAGACTGCGACATTTGTGACCCGCTACAACAAAATGGTCCTAAAGTCGCGCACAATCGAAGCTGTGAAAATTGAGTTTGAAGTCGGAGCATCAAAATTGGTCAAAACTTAAGATTTTCTGAATTTGACATATTATTAGAGTCTGACATGTCTTCTATCATCTGTCGAAATTTTGAAGCAAAATGATGAAAGGAAAGACAAAAAAATAGCGTTTTTCTGGGCCATGTTTTTTGGCGTTTCAACGAAGCAGAAACTGGTTCGAACATTTGGATTGAGCGCCACAGATAGGCTCCGCTCCTAACAACGACCAGAGTGATCTCATTGGTCAGTTTGCTGCTTGCCGCTAACCGAAGCGTGAAGCTCGCACACTCCCCAGTCGACTGATTCGTGGTGGCGGGGTGCGCTATGCCCAGTTGCTTCTCCTGGCATCCTGGCCACTAATTGGTCGGTGAGGAGACCACCGACGCTGTGTTTGAATGAGCATTTCGGGGGTTGCTAGGGCTTACCTTCTATTGTCCGGAGGTGAATACTGACTTACGTGTCCCTTGATCGTGACTGCATCGCAAGGAGAACTTTTAGGGCACTTTTCTCGAAACAGTGATTTCCCAGACGTCTCGACATGCTCTCTTTTAAACATCGATATCTCCACAGCCGATTATTTTCATAAGATGTGTTATATATCAATTTAAAGCAGAAAGATTAGGGAATTGTGTCATGCAATTTTCAAATAATCGACCTCACCCGACTTTAGGATCATTTTGTTGTAGCGGGTCACATTTGTTTAGCTTGAATCTAACACCAGATCAAAATCGGGACCGGTCCCACACATAAGATTTATGTATATCAGGTAACACATGCAATAGCAAATTGCTTAGTACAGAAATTGTACATCCTTTAGTTGATTACAGAGACCAATGGAGAACATTTAATAATATATTTTGTATTAATCATACGCAGCAAACACATACACTGCAAATTTCAGCTAAAGCATGAACAGTAAAATTAATTCACAGCTTCGAAAGTGTGAACAAGTTCTATGTTAGCCAACTAAGAAATTTCACGCCATTCACACACGTATATTGCTTTGCAAGCGATATGCATGCTTTAATTATAATCAGATTATATAGCATGTATGTTATGACTACAACATAACATTCAAATGATTTTTCAGTTAACTTAGACATAGACTTGCAAGCAATATGCATGCATTAATTATAATCAGATTATATAACATGTATATCATGACTACAACATAACATTCAAGTGATTTTTCAGTTTACTTTTAGACGGTGACTTGAAAAAGAGAAATGGAGCTCCCATAAATCAAGGGATGGTCGCACAAGTTTACAAAATGACTATTGTACGACTAATATAGTTAACATTGTGTATGAGCAACCATCATAGAAACACACTCATTAACCATCTCAACCTTACTATCTCAAGGTGTCACTGTCATCGCACACGAGCTTGGTAAATGACAGTAATCACAATCATTAAGTTAAAGTTTATATTGGGATGGTGTGCAATTGTAATCAGCATAATGTATGCAGTACCCTTAGTTCAATTAATATGGCACTGAATCCTGAATCTGATATAGGAAATGTCTTTGGCAAAACCTGATAGCCAATATTCCTGACATGCACTAAGTAACAGATATATGCTGTTAGTGAAGCAATGAGAAGTCTGTTGAACAAATACAAACTGTACCTAGGTTAAGACAAAATTTGAACAAGAATTTACTGTTTAGATGTAATCTATCTAATCCCATTTCAAGCACAATATCTCATCAATTGTTTCCACCAATGACAGCCTAAATAATACTGTATATGATGTCTCTTGGGCTTAGTCTACAAACTTTTAAATTTAAAAGTTTGCGACATGAAATGATCATTAAACAGATAACAGGTCTTTAACCTGGTTTCCACATGGTTTTAGGGGAGGATAATATATTTTTGTGGTTATGTGTTTTATAAACATATCGGGGCAATTACCCCCCGGCTAAATACTGGTTAGTGGTAAGGTTAGAGTAAAGATTAGGGTTAGGGTAAGGTTTTAGGGTTAGGAGTTTGGGTTAGGGTTAGGATTAGGTTCAGGATTAGGATCAGGATTAGGGCCAGGGGAAGGGTCCGGGGTAATTGCCCAGGGGGTAATTGCCCTAGACCCATGTATAAACACATGGTGTGCTATCAAACAGGTATTGGCATTAAAAACACACAGGATCAAACAAACCCAAAAAAAAGGGGGTAAATATGTAGTATATACATGTATATGATGTATATATAGTAAAGATATAGTCTACAATTTTGGAAAGATGAAAAGGGGGAGGTGATAGCAGACTGGAAAAGGGGTACTGGTAGGGCATGGATGGGGGTGCAAAAGTTTCACACAAGTAACAACATCATTGTATTATTAACAAGTTTGTGCATCACAGACGAGAAGGGACAATAAAGACAATGCAAGACAGCAATTCTGTTCATTATGATATTGAAACACATACAGGGAGGCTGTAGTGCTTGAAGGTCAATAGTTGTACTTTAGAAATGTGGTACTGGTCTGACAAACAAACAAAAAACATCCTTTTTAAAAAAGAATGCGTATTTGTTTTTTCTTGCTGAGACTGTTGAATACCTCTATATTGAAAACAGATTTCTGTAATGTAAAGGGACTGCCAGGTTAAAGACATCTTTTATGGATCTGTTTTCTCTTTAAAAAACACATGGAAATGCGGAGGGCAGGGGTAAAGGGATTGGAGGAGGGGGCAGGAATGGAGTGAAAGGGAAGGGTTGGAAAGGGGTGTGGTCATGGACAGAGTTTCAGAGACGAGTCATGAAACCCTAAAAAAAAAAAACCACACACACACACACACACAAAATAGGAGCAACAACCTTGCACACAGTGGAGGGCCACAAGCATTGACAATAATTCACATACAATCACATGTGGCACTGCATTCATCATCCAGAGTATTTTCATTTCTCTTTCAAATGGAAATGTTTGGGAGTTCACTTGTACCTGTGAGACACGTGTCTGCAGCAAGAAAGCTCATCTCAAAACAAGCATGGGATTATGGGAACAGTTACACAGACGGACGGCACCATACATCATCCCTTGACATATGGCCCAGGAATATCCACAAGAAATGACTACAATAGGAGCAAAGCTTATTTCCTTGTCATAGTGATTAAATGCAACATTAACGATAAAAAATGCAAAAGGAAAAGCAGAGATTTCATTAAATCTTTCTGTACCAGGGACATTGGACGGTGTGTACAATGCTATGGGGATTTTTGTGTTAATCAGCACTCAAAACACACAGAGGGTTAAAGGTCATCATCAACCCACCACTGTTGTTGCTCCCCACGCTGCTACTGAGCACGGCCGCAGCGAGGTCAGAGGTCGCGTTGAAGCTGGACGACAGGCTCCCTTCGTTGGAGGATGCCAGCGAGGACGTGTCGCCTGTTGGCCTGGGAGGAGAACGAAGCAAAAATCCAATTCAGGTTCATGTGAAATCAAATCAAACAAACAATACAATAAGAATATACTAAGTGTCAGATCGTACCTTAACTCTTTATGTGCCATGGTGTAAGCCCCCCATGTGCCACATTATTCTGAGATAGCAACGTTGTCATGCTTTTGGAAAACTCTTTGTCTTTAAACTCTATGTAACTTTTATAGATTTATGTTAACCTTGACATATAATGAGGAAAGTTATGAGGAAAATGTCAAGCTTTGCTTTGATGTATTGTACCACAAATCTATGTTGCTTTTCTTTCAAATCACCAGTAGCTACATTGTTGCTTAAGAAGCATAGCTTTTACACACAAGACAGTGACGGAAACATAGAATTTTACTCGCAGTTCCAGTGAGGAACACCCCTTGATAGTCAATCCCCACAAAAAATACAAGCTAAATGTGACAGGAATGGCATCGCGAGAAACGCTTTAATTGGACTGCGGCATTTGGCGACTTTAAACATGTAGATCGGTTTGGGTGGTTTGTGCGTTTGAGCAGAATATGCGAAGTTGGCATGTCGTCGACTGAGTTGGGGGTGCGAATGTGGCACATAAAGAGTTAAAGAGCAAATTGTCTGTCTAGCAAGGTACCCCTCTTTGTACAAAGACAACTGACATTTGACAAAGAATAAAACTGATAGTACAGTATGTAGATGATAAACACAACACAGAAAAAAAAAAACATAAAAGAATCACACTTGCTATCATTGTTTTCACTTTGAAGTAAATGACACAAGGAAAATAACACAAAATAACACAAAACACAATATAACCATTCACGGTAAAGAAATCTAAAATCAGGCAATACATAGTTATTTGGCCCTAAAAATAGAATATTTGTCTCTAAAGAAGGTCCTGATAGATCTTCATGTACCTACAAATCACAAAGATCATTAGTAATTCACTTCATGAAATATTGTATATGCATAAATACAGTGTGTACATTGTGTGTTATGAAAGTCATTATCACTTGAAATTATCTGATGAAGTTGCAGATATTGAAACTGCAAGCTGATAATGTTTTACTTCTGCTTTTAAAGTCAAACACTGCTTAAAATGTGGCTCTGGTCTGGCAAAATGAAAGAAGCATTCTTCCAAATAGTTTTGATGAGGCTTTGAAATGCTTTCACCTCCACAATACATTTCTCTTGTTAATAAAAAAAATTCAGTATGCGAGCAACAACATGTACATTGTAAATTGAAACAAATATTCACCAACATGGCAAACTCCTGATACTCTCATGATTATGTTGTAGGTATCTATCACTTCCGGTGTAGCCGGAATGAAAACAAACAGCTCGCCTGAACAATACATGTGTGAAGCTGGAGTGTGAACCGGGGTGAGTGCTGCTGTGCATGCACAAAGCATACAGTGTATGAATCTATGTATGTTGTACATGGTGATACAGACAACAAGGTGTTGGCATTCAGATCTCCCATTCTTTTATGTAATTTCTCAATAACATTTCTTGTGGCTATCAGAAATGTTAAGATGTACCCTTTCTGATAATTTCAAGGAATTCCAAAGCCAATTATGGAAGAAAAGTAGATAATTTCATCTTAAAAATTCACAGACTCTGCACTGATTGTGGGTTTGTTTTCATTCCAGCCCTGGATGTTCAACCATGAGATTATATATATATATATATATATATATATCTTTTTAATCCATCAATTCCATTTAATTCACTTCAATTCAATTCAATTCAATTCAGTAGTTTATTTATTTCCATCAAAGAAAAAAAAGAAAACATGACTTATTAAGCGATACAAATTATCAATTTGACTTTTATTCATCTGATGATACACTGCCTTGAATACAATATAAAGTACAGCTGTATATGCATGAATGATCAACCAATCAAATTCCTCTCTGTCTTGAATACTGGCAAATGCAGCATAACCATACTAACCTCGAATTCTCTGTTGTCTTGGCCAAGAAGTCTGAGATGTGTTGAACTAAGAAATCTCTGTCAACCAGTTGAGCGAAAAGGAAGGTCATCTAGAAAGCAGAGAACAGGTTACAAAAAAAAAAAGAACAAAAATTTTTAAAGGTACAGATCACATTTTGTTTGCATGTATTTGTTGCTGTTCTCAAGCTTCATGATTGACAGAATTGAGAAATAACACTTTTCAGGATCAGAGTAGAAAGCGATTTCATAATTTATTTTTTTTCACAGGTTTCTTCTTCTTCATCTGTTTTCTCATGCACAAAAAGGAAATTCCACCACACATATTATTTCTTGTTTTGACATCAAATGGAGTACACAATTTTTTTTTTCAAATACTTACACAGCAAAGTTTGGTCCCAGCCCACGCATTCCATGAAATTACAAATGGACACCGATCTATTACAACCTGTACACACATTTATAAAACTTGATTTTTACAGGAAATTTACATGCACACAACAGTACCCTACAATTTCATTGACCAACAATGTAAAATACGAAATTTTGGCATAATTTTTCACATTTTGTTGGGTTAAATAGATTTTGCATGTCCTTGATTCTGCAAAATCAAAATATACAGTAGTATAACATACAGTGTATAGTAAGCACAAAATTTTATGTGTTTTTATTATCTTCGCGCTAGTTCAGTATCGAAAATTTCCCTTTTACAGTAAATACATCCAGAGGTGAACATTTCAGTACAGCTTGAGACCTTAAACATGACCACAGCTGTCTAAACACTTCTTACACCTTACACCAGTCAGGTGTTTTGTGTGTTTACTGTTTTATTACCTTGGCCCGTGTTGAGATGTGTAGCCCCTGCGTGATGACCGATGAATTCTCCACCTTCTCGACAACAGTCACTTCCCTCATCGGGATGACCACTTGCACAAGGTTCTTGACCTTAAGAAACATAATGGTGAAAGCAAATTCCAATGCACATCAGAAACATGAATTACATCATCACAGAAAATAATTCAGAAAAAAACTGATCTACCACTCTGACCAATAAGATCACTCCCTTGTTGATACCGGCAGAGTCTAGCTGCAGCGCTAAATCCAAATCTTCGGAAATGCTTCTGTTCTGTTGATAGTCGGGAAATCATGGCCCAGAAAAACATGAATTTCTTGCCTTTCCTTTGATCATTTCGCTTTGAAATTTTGGCACATGATAGATGAAACACTAGACTACAACATTATGCCAAAAACAGAAATTCAACGGTTTTGACCAATTTTGATGAGCTTACTTCAAACTCGATTTTTTTTTTTTTTTTTTTTTTGGGGGGGGGGGGGGGGGGGGCTTAGCCTTCAGATCCTTTTGTTCGGATCCTTTTGTCGTGGCGGGTCACATACACTGTATGGTGTAAACCAAAGGTGAAATGTAAGATTACTGTAAAGGCTTTTATTTTCAAAAGGATTTAATTTTCACGAATTTCGCAAATCACTGATGGGTGGTAAATGTAACAAGACACAAAATTATTGTGGACAGACAGGCATTAGCACACTTACGATAACCTCAGGTTCAAATAAAAAAAAAACTTCTCACAAAAACGTCTGTGACCTCTTCGTGTGCAAAAATATCTGTAAGTACAAATAACAGCTTTTACAGTAGTAAAGTAAACCAGCACACTTTTCTTGTTTTTTGTTTCTTTTGAGGAAAGTCTCTGTCGTCCTCATGAATGGCTCACCCGACTTGCAAAACAGATGTAGTTCCTGGAGAGGTACATGATTCCAGAGATCTGGGTCTTGTTGTAAGGAGCCCAGAGAGAGCAGGGAATGTTTCCATCCAACTTCTCTTGGACTGGAAGCCTGAACACCCTCCTGTAGAAATATTAATCATAATTCAGTGAATCAATCCTTGAGTATATCAATTACACTTAATGAATTAATTCGTTAATAGGGACACCAATTACAGTAAATGAATTAATCCTGGCCTATCACTACTCATCATTAACAGCCATGGTTACACTGGCTGATTTTAAGATCTCGAAGTTTTGCTAGTGATTAATTCAGTAGTAATTTATTTTGATTTGCAATTTGTCAATCAGTTGCAATAAGAACTCGACACAAGAATTTCATTAACTAGAATGGACAAATGGGTGCTACCTGCCTGCATCAAAATACCCAGGAAAAGGAATCTACATGCCTTTACATACCTTATATGCTATCACCAGGGATGCTACATACCTTATTATATGGCATATTTTGTTATTGTACCAAGAACAATTCCCTAAATAGCATTTTGAACAAATTCTTCCTATACTGGTTGGAAAAGCAAAGCAAAATGACACTTTCCTGAACATGTACAACACAGAATTCAGTTCTACAGATGTCATTTTTTATTGCATCTTTATCTACAACACAACATGAATATTGATTGTTGAAAACCTATAATATTGCAGTGTGGGACTCCTAAATAGCGATAGAAAGGGAAAAACATCCCTTTTTAGGGAAAAGATTGTCAATGCCTTGTGTTTACAAACGAATTCTTTTTTACTTTTTTTTTGGACGCAGCTTTCCATAGACATGATGAAGGTCAAAAGGTCAATGCACTCACTCACCTGTAAGCTTCACTGCGTGCCCTGGCATCCAGGTCTCTCTTGAGGGAGGATACTTTTCTTGGTGCTTTCTTCCTGTACTCACAATTAGACGTCGATAAACACCAAGGTGTTAAAAGCATACATGTTTTCTATACACTTTTGTATTAGGTCATCAAGTCTATACACCTACATGTACGTACACCTAGCACATCTATTACACCATGTGCTTTCTTTGGTGCTTTCTTTCTGCAGTCACAGTTAGAGACAAATAAACACCTTGGCTGTTAAACACTGCATTTTTGTCAAAGTCATCAAGTCTACACACTCATGTACCAAATTCTTCACACCACGTGCAACACCAACGATCATTTAGCTTGCAGTATACTACACATAACACTAACACAGTAAAAGCAAAGAGGCTCATTGATACTTGGAACACTGACACAGTGTTACCACTGGACACCACGGCTACAGATATGAGTGTACAAATGTACACAGCATGACTGTTGAAGGTTACAGTAGGTGCACCGTCTTTCAGCCTACCTAGGCCTGCACGTTACAATCAAAAGTAGAGTGCATAAAATTTAAAAACAAAAAAACAAAAAAACAAAGAGGCTGTTTGCCTTTTCAAATTTTCTGTGTTTAACTGAAGTGAAGATTAAATATATGAAAAGCAAAGCAACATAAACATCTAGTGTTATAGTGAAAGCAGGCATTTACCCCCATACAGGAAAAAAACTCACTATACTCTTCAATCTCCCGTCATGACTGCATCACTAGAGTTTGGTTCATTTCATGGAGGTGTTTAATATTACCGCCACTTGCATAACTGCAGTTACCATGACAACCACTAAAGAAATCACAATCAATTCACTGTTTCTTAGCTGCTACCAATGCCATAAGACATACAATCATCACAAAACCTCTCCGAAAATAGAGCCCCCGATTTACTAAGAACCAGAACTATCAAGCATAACCCAGCAGAGAAGACCTCATGTTTAGTATGGGTCTACAGCAACTGCCCCCTGGGCAATTACCCCAGACCTTTCCCTGGCCCTAATCCTCATCCTAATCCTAATCCTAATCCTGCACCTGATCCTAACCCTAACACAAACTCTGAACCCTAAACCTAACCCTAACCCTAATCTTTGTTCTAACCCTATATAAACCCTAATCTTTCCTCTAATGTTACCACTAGCCAGTATTTAGCTGGAGGGGGTAATTGCTTGGATACGGTTTAGTTATGCAATACAAACACTAGAGGGTGGTGTTCCTCACTTGATCTTGGCCCGGTCGGGAAAGTTGAAGTCCTCGGCAAAGCCTTCCTCTGAGAGGAGCTGCCTCATGGCCATGTTAGCCAGCTGCTGCATCAGCCGGAAGGTGTCCTCCGGGTGGACGAACATGGAGAAGTAGAACTTGCCCTCCCGCGTCGTCACCCGGATGCTCTCCGGAAACAGGACCGAGTTGCTCCTCTCCAGGTGCTGGGGAGGGGTGAAGGTGGAGAGGGGAGGGGAATGAGAGGATGGGATCAGGTTGTCATAGCAACCATGCATCACTACATCTTCGAGCATTTAAACATTTTAGCACATGCTCTGTGATTATTGTGATGCTGCTGCTTTGATGATGCAAATAGTAGCAGTGATGATGACTATCAATAATTATTAAACCTGACTTGTGCTTAGACAATTTTATCATTTCTTCAAAATCTTAGTATGAGAAGTTGGGAGATTTGGAATACTTAATACCTCTTCTTCTTCTTTCACCTCGTAATCACCATCATCATCATCATCATCATCATCATTATCATCATCACATCATCATCATCATCATCAATATCATTATTTACATTGATGTCCCCTGGTGTCCACCTGATGATGTACACCTATGTTTGAAGAAAATGAATCATGGATGGATACAACACACAAAACTATATCAAAGCCTGTCCTTTCCAATAGGATATATAGCTCTATGCACACATAGTGGTTGACATTTTATTTGAATCTAAAAGAAAAAAAAGAAAACCTACGAAGAATTTAAGGGGAAAGTAAATTTACCGTGACATCTGTCCATCGGATCTGGAGGCGGGATTCCGTTCCCATGAGAAAGGAGTAGAAGGACAGGTGGTTGACGCTGAGGTACAACCAGCCCTGACGTGGGACCCGCCCCTTCCAGTAGCTACAGGAATAGTCTATGGGTGAAGGGAGGAATGGAATGATCAAAAACCCTGCATAAAAATGTACAGCTGGGACCAACTTCTCACAGGATATTTATTGCCATAACAAAGCAGATAAGACATCTTCTTTTTCTTCTTTTTCTTTTTAAATTTGGACTCAAGTAAGCAAGCACAAAGAGAATAGACAATAAATGCTGGCATGGACTGTTCCCCAAAAATAACATGAGAAAAAGGATACATTGTAGTGGTATAGTGAAATGTATGAGGTGTAAGTTGCAGTACAACAAGGTGCAAACATTGTTTACTGTGATTGTCACCACTGCCCTTTCCCATAGTCACAAAGATATTATCTGGAGTTAGGGCTGAAAGAATGTCAAAGCCTACATCAACACGATAACTTATAGATGGGACAGAGTATTACCCCTTTGAGGACGAGTGCTGAGTATACTTGAGCAAGCGTCTATGGGAAATGCATGTTGTACATGTAGCAAAATCAAACCGTCCTCAACGGGTTAAGGAAGGAGTCATCAGTGAAATAAACAGGGATAAGGAGGTCGTTAATTTTCATTTGACAATTTTATTCCTTCTGTACAATTCTGCATGTCTCTGCTACAGACACCTTTAATGCCACTTGCAATGAGTAGCACAGGGTAGTTTCCATAGATTCCTCCTTTAAACTATCGCCATGGTAACCCCTCCAATTGGCTCTCTGACACTCAGGGAATACTCACAGTTGACAAGTTTCTCATCTTCTGGCACCGTGAAGAGTCTCCTCCACTTGTCTGAGGCAGCCTTGAATTTCTTGCTCTCCTCATCTGCACACATGACAAGATTACATATGACATCACAGAATTGCCAATTTGTGTTTAATATCTCACAAGTTCAAGAAAAAGAAAATCATAACTTTCTTAGTTTTGATCTTAACTTGCTAAAACTTTTACTGCCTTAATTCTCTAACATTTCTGCTTCTTTTCTCATAAACTAATGTTAAGGGTGGAATTCATTCATCCCTAGGGACATACACCATTCCTGCATTGTTGTTTTGGTTTATATCAGGTGACATTACTCCACAGGGTCAAATGTGATTAATATTTACAGTCATATGCATGTAAAACTATACGTGAATGGCCCCAAGAAATCTACATCTTTTTTTTTTATCTTTAAAGGGATCGTATAGTTTTGGTTGAGACTTAATTTCAGGTTTCTAACATTTTTTGGTGAGATAATGAGAAACCTCTATGAAATATGAAAGAGCATGTAATTCTATGAGGAATTAAACATTTATTTGATGAAAATTGGTTTTGAAATGGCTGAGATATCTAAAAAAGAGCGATTCTAATAAAGTGTGGGACCCACATTTTATTACGATTGCTTTGCTTTACTTTGTTTTTGGATGTTTCAGTCATTCCAAATGCGATTTTCATCAAATAAACTTTGAATTCCTTCTAAAATGGTATGTTCTGTACTACATCATTAGTGTTTTCTTGGTATCTTGCAAAAAGTGAAAAGCCCAATTCTCATCTCCACCAATACTGTACCATCCCTTTAAAACAAATCCACCAGATCTGCCATTTTTTTTTTCAACAGACAAGCATCAACACGAGTACACACACAAACATGCCCAAATAAAAACTGCCTTGAGAAGGATACAATATCGCCGTAGGGGTGACAAAACCTTGTACCTCAAAAAAGTCAAATGTTCGAAGCACTATATCAAAAAGGATTGCCTTTCCTTTGAAATGCCATGGTAGCTTCATGGGGGGGGGGGGGGGGGGTAAGACAACTAGGATTTGGATGGGACATCACTCAATTCATTATCTGACAATGAATCCAAAATCGTTTTTAAAAAAGTGATTTTCACAAAAATTTGAGATGATAGGTTTTATCACCCCACGGACGACATAGGAGTTTCATTTTGGTCAACCTGGAGACAAAAAGACGCACAGACAAACACAAAGACAAACAAACAAATAAACAACATAGGAGGAAAGCTCACCTTGCTTGCTCTCTGCCACTGCCGTTTCCACATTAGCCACCAGACTCTCAATCTTACACTTGACAAACTCTGTGATGTCATCCTCGGCTTCAAAGTGATCTGAAACGTATGATACCAATTCATAGAGATGATGCTATGGTAAAAGTCCAAATTTGTGTGCATCTCGTGTAGCATTAAAGTAGCACAAAATTAAAAGGAACCACATTTTTTGCCTGTTTTGTTTTATGCACAAACCCTAAACCAAAACCACATAGATTCTAAAATATAGAAATAAACCCCTTGTTTAGACATGAAGTTTACAGAGAAGTGACTACAAATGTATTATATTTATATTCATACAAATGTAATAAACAAAAAACACGGCGGAAATCAAACTATGTTCCACTATACCACTTTTAACAATGTACTATGTTCTATTTCACACAAGGATACATTGATAAGATTCATCAGGTCCCAGAAAATGTGTTCTGTGTGGTTTCTCACTTCATTTATTTTTCATAATTTTCATCATTCATTGCTAACATTTAGTACTACCCTGACCATACACCAGTATTTATTTTGGTTGAAAAATATAAAAAGCTCAATCGCTAAATTTTGTAACATCCTTAAATTGGCAATGTATTTCAAAAGCTTGAAGTTGTTATTTCTGTATAAGTGTTTCCTTCTGAATTTGTTCGTATTTGATGAACTTAACCAATTCCATCTATTCTTTCTCCAATATGAAATATGGAGTGAAATTCAGAGTCGCCAATTTGATGAGCACATGAGGATAATTTCTGCATCAAACTTTCCCCAGGATTCAGTGAGTTGATACATTACCTAGAGTCTGCATCAAATTCTGTTCGATCCATTCCCAGTTCTTCAAAATGTCCTTCTTGTGAAGAGCAGTTGCCACAGCTACGAGAGAAGACAGAGAATTACAAGAGATATGAATTAAAGCCAAAACATAGTTCTGGTACGTCTGCAAAAGCTGTCAAATTTCGCTCCAAAATGCGAATGTAGGCCTAAGAAATGTGCGGAATAACGCTGTATTAAAAGATATTCGATGGGTAACGACGAAAATGCAAAAAATTAACTAAAAAGGTTAAGTCTCAGAACTTACCCGAACGGGGTCAGGCTATACTCGGACTCGGGGATAACTCGGCCTCACTTTGACGGCTGGCTGAGTTGCCTTGGTTGTCCCTCTACTGGATTGTACAGTGTTGTACTATGGGAGCGGCCTGTATAGCACTTCACGTTCTGGCTACTCGCAGTAACGGTCCGAGTTGTTACAACGCGCATCAAAAAACCTTTTGGCGCGCATGCAAAATTAGTGTGCGCCTATCAAGCACCTCTGAAAACAATAAAAAATGCTTGATAAACAACAACAAAAACTTCAAAGACAGTGCGTCTCAGCAACTGATCTGAGGTGATGTGCGTATACGTTGGAGGAGCACGCTGTCCATTTGTTTTGTACAGGTTTAGCACGCACTTTTCTGTCTGTTCAGTTTATAGGCCTCATTTGGTATTGATACAGTAGAATACTAGTACATGGTGATCACGAACTGCGTGTAAATTGTCTGAAATAGGGTCGAGTTTTCCCTGAGACCGAGTTAGTCTGGAGCCTTCTGGAATACTTGCATTGCACATCACAACATACACACACACACACAAAAAAAAAAACTAGTCAATCAGGGGGAAAAATAATCAATTCTAAAAACTGAAATACCTCTAGGTTTATCTACATGAGGTACATGTACTCGCACAATGCCTTGATTACAAGGATGATAAGATTTGAATGAAATGAAGAAACCATATGTACATTTAAAGGCAAGAAAGTGGTTATTTGCAAACTGTCCCAGAGAAACTATACAAATGTAAGAGAATGCCCAGATCGATGTTGCACTTCAATAATCATGGGTCTCCATGGAGATTAGATCGCGTGAACAAGTGAAGTGTCCAAGGACAGTCAAGAAGGAAGGCCTTAGTCTTCACACAAGCCTAAAAATAAGGGCTTTCAAAAATTGATTTTCTCATTTTGAGGAGTAAATGGATAAATCCTGTTTGTGAGGACAAATATCATCAGCAACTCATTGCAACCTGCATCAGATGCAAAAGTCAATTCATCCTGATTTTGTTTGCTTTTGTTTTTTTTTCAACCCTCAGAACAATTTGCCTGAATTGCACAAAGAGCAAAATTATCCAGCTCTTTGCCTTCTTGAAGTTCTACATAGTTTTTGAGAATACATCTTAAAAGAAGATGCTGTCTCCATGCAGTACAAATACTAAATAAACACTGTAACTCAATTCACTCTGTGTTAAAGTCCTCCCCTTTAATACACAACAGATGAAGCTGTAGCTGTTTATAAGCTTTAAATTTTACAAGGAAAACAAAGCAAGCTCTCTTCATACTTACAATACAATAAGTACATGTTTCAAAAATGGTTGCAGGAAGAAGTAACACTCTCAGTTCAATCTGAGGAGAGAAGTTTTCAGTAACACTAGAAAAGGACTCAAGAGTGCAGACCTCCACCAAGCAGCTCACTTCCATCAATGTACACAAGTGCTAATATTGGCCATATTTTTCTCATTATATTTCCACATCAAATCCTTTCTAGTGTCTCTATCTTAAGTTTCTTGCTGCCCCTAAAGCGCATACTTAGTGCGCATATGTGCACCTCAAATACGCGCAGCTGGAATTCCCTCATTTGTTGATCCTATATTTCTCAATGATAATCCTTCAGAAAATTCATAACAAAAATACAAGTCCTGGCACTAGACTGCCATCAGAACACTACCACAATTTAATCATTTCTTCCTTGTGTCATTATCAACTTTTCCTGAAAATGTCATCCAATTCAATTCATAATTTTTTTAGTTATTCTGTGAACAAACAGACAAACAAACAGACAAACCAACACCAACAAATATATAGTCTCCTTGGCAGCCCTAGGTTAAAAATCATTTTTTCAAAGAATGACAAAAGCACCGAAGCACAACTCACTGTGGTAGAGTTCTGAGCTTGGCGTCTGGTGGAGGATGCGATACGGGGCAGACTTGTTGTCGAGAACCGAGTCCAGCGTCCCGATGACCAGCGACGTCAGGCCGCCCCCGCCATGACCTTTGCGCCGCTGGAGGGCAAAGTAGGGGTTGGCTCGCTCCGTAATCCTAGAGTGAGAAGGCATGGATGTCAAAAAGATTACTGGGAGGGTGGTGGGGTTGCATTGCCCGGGCATTATACTACAGTTGTAGATATTACACAAAGAAATCATACTTTTGATCTTCAATAACTCAAAAAATATGTATCAGACAATACTGAAATTGATATGATGTACATAGCTGAAATGTCTAATGCCTCTGTTATAATCATAATGATTCTTCAGAGGGGGGCAGAGTTGAATTGTCTGGGCATTATGCTAGGTGCTTCAAAAATCACACTTTTGATCTTAAAATTAATAGCTCAAAAACTATTCACTAGCTAATATGGAAATAGATATGGTGTACGGTTGAAATATCTAGAACCTCTGGAATTATCATAATGATAGTGTAGTACATGTAGTAGTAGTTGTAATAATAGTAGCAGTAGTAGTAGATGTAGTAGTAGAAGTAGTAGTAGAAGTAATAGTAGTAGTACAGTTCGGAGTTAGTGTAGCTCATGGGCACATTGGTCTGAATGACCTTTCTTTTTTTCTCAGTCAGTTGGGGCACTTCACTCTTTTTAGAGCAACATTGTGCGTAAGCTTTATAAATGTGATAATTTATGGAATTCACTGATCCTGTTCAAACAAAGAATGAACTAGCGTAGACCAGATGACCAGCTAGATTGATCCATTGATTAACACAGTTTGGGAAAGCACCCATTTCATTATTTTGCATTGAATGTATTGACAAGTTCTATTGATATTGCTAAATAATACTTTTGCTGTCAGGTGGATGTGCTGGCAAGCAGCGTTTATAAGGATAACATGAATAATCAATACAATGTACATCACAGATGCTTATCAAATCCAAGTGAATTAAAAAACTAACATGCCTGTCAGTACAAATGACCTTTCTCCTGCTCATGCGCAAAGTGGAACTGCGAACTGGCTTATTGGTAGCAACACTCTACAATGGACACTCGTTAAATCACAGATTATAAATACAGCACATGACATCACAACTGGAAGTTACAGACTAGTATTCCCATGTCCCCTTCACTTGCCATATTGGCCATTATGAATTATACTGATGTCTTCATTTCCCACGTATGACCAAGGAGGTAAAAAAGTTGGAGTTCCAACTGGCTGTAATTCTTCTTCTTCTTCTTCTTCTGATTAAGTCTGCCTCCTTCAATAGACTGAAGATTCTTGCAGACTGGTGCTATTTACATTATAATACAATTTATTTACAGTTTATTTATTCAAACAGTTGTCAGATTTCTATTGATGTACAAAATAATTTCACAGACTGTGCATTTGTGCCTTTGACGATCGATGTTCAATGCCCCTGTCTTGCTGAGCAATCTCAAGATTCATTTTGAATAATATTGGCCATATTTTGCTTATTTATTCATTAAATGAAATGAAATTTCACTTCAAAGCATGTAAAACAAAAGTCAATCCCATGCAGAAATTTGTGCAAAAGTGTAAATCAGAGCTGTATCATGGGAAAATGTCTAGAACTGTACCATCCTGGAAAGCTGTTTTATCACTTTTCCACTTAATTCCGACAAATAAAACTGATATGGAATAATCTTCAAGTATAATTCTTTATTGATAGATACATCAGATTAGTGCCCGGGTATGCCCAGTCGAGTAGTTTTCATCTTTATTTCAGCATTTTTTGCGTAATTTCTATTCGCACATCCTCGTGTCTGTACCACCTACCTTTTATGAGAAGGGATAGCGAAAAGTAATTACCATCACAAAGACATATCTTCCTTAGAAAGTAGCTAGTGATTATGCAATCAGACACGAGTCAATTATCTTTCCATCTGCATGGCAGATCCTGTTTGGCACACACTTCAAATATTTTTGAGCTGCGGCATCGAACATCTAGCAAAGGAAACAAGATGGTTGTGACTCCATTCTCTTGAACCTCCTTAGTGACCAATATGTCTATGACCAATATGTCTAGGCTACATTCAGTGGGAGTTACAGTACCTTGTACAGGGCCAATCCACAGCTGGCAAGACTGCATTACCTGACATTATACAGTGACGAAGCAGATCCTAATCACATGATTAGTTGAGAAGCATACACGACCATGCATTTATTGTATTGTTGTTGTTGTTGTCCTAATTATTATTTTCATTTTCATTATTATTATCATTATATATTATTATTATTATTATTATCATTATTATTATTATTATTATTATTATTATTATTATTAGTAGTAGTAGTAGTAGTAGTAGTAGTAGTAGTAGTAGTAGTAGTAGTAGTAGTAGTAGTATTAATATCATTATCATTATTATTGTCTCTATCGTCACAAGATATCTCTTGGAGATCAATATCACATGGAGTTCCATCCTGGAACCTTAGACTTCTAGTAGGCCTACTTTTCTGAGGATTCCTGCCGTCCCCAGCAGTGCTGCTTTTTTGGAGCATTATTATTATTTAAGTATATTATTATCATAATATTGGGGAAATTTATTTGAAAACTATTTGTTGCAATTTTTTACTTGCAGTTCCCACAAGTGGGTCAGAAAGCTTTGATTTTGATATAGATAGCATCACTTTTGGATATGATTTTTATTTCATTACTGCACAATACAATGAACACTAAGATGATAATTATATTAAAAACTACACTTTGTCATTCGTTGAGCCAAAATGGTTAAACCCATTGTTCTATCAGGGGTCGCACTTAACTTTTTTTTTTAACTAGCCATGCGGACTACTTAGAATCAATTTTGACACTGAAGCAATATTTTGGCTAGCCAGACGGACTAGTAACTTCAGAATTTCATGATTTTTAGCTAGTCCGACGTGATTTTGGGTGGCCAATGGCCAGCGGACCATCGCCAATTTCGAACCCTGTCTATGGATTTCATGCTGAAGTGCTAGTCAAAGACTGATCATCATTCATAAATGCAGAAATGGCAGTCAGTGAAAAAGTCTGTAAAAACTGGACAAATCTATAATTTTTCATTTGTTTGTTTTCACGGGGGTACCAATTGCATACTTCAATGACTTCCAGAAGTTCTCATAAAATAAATAGACAACAATAAAACTTTATCAAAAGAATACGGCTAGGAACATTTACTTTTTAATTAAACCATCAACCAACTGTTAGTTGTACACCTCCAAATTTCTAATAAATTCAATGCTTTTTTTCTAGATTCTACTAGTTTACCATATTTACATCTAAATTTACTCATCAGTACCATGTGTTAGTTGCAGTGTAGAAAACATCTAGAAATCATAGAGTGAATTGAAAGTAGCGTGTCTGAAAAGAAATGGCTATGTTTCTAGTAATAGTGGTGGACGTCGTGGAAGGTTATTCTCTGGTTTCATTATGTATAAGCGCCCGACACAGTTACCCTGAATCAATCAAGGAAGAGGCCTTTAAACTGGCAAGGACGCAAGGTCAAAACAAAGTCATTAATCACCCAAAGCAAACAAAGGAACTGGGTTGAGGTAGAACGGAAATTGCTATCTAAAATCACATATGAGCATAAACCTAATGATGCCGTTGTGAATAGTGGATGGCACTTGATGTTTCGTCATACCCAATGTAAAAAGTAAACGAACAACCGACACATAGTCGGAGGCTTGATTACAACGTAATGCAGCAAATTACAATACAAAGTGTGGACTCAAGTGCGCAAATGTATGAAACTGTGTACTGCAAACGACAGTCTACTATAACACTAATATTTTCGTGTGGGACTAAAGTATGTCTTCCGTTATCAGTTCCCTATCATATGAACTGAACTACGTTTCAATCAGCGTCTCGACCATATATGGGTATTTTACTCACCAGAGAGCATTTGCTATAAGCACTTCTTCTGGGCGCACCCACATGCTGTCAAAATAATGACATCTGAGACGAAAACGAAGGGAACATTTGGTGAGGGTCCAAAGTATTGATGTGGAAAGTGGCACCAAAACATCGACGTCACTTCCAACGCACTAGCCTTGTCGCGATAATGTGATCTTCATCAAGGCGGAAACTATTTATTCTCTCACACTGTCGGTTAGAACTCTTACTAGTATTCTCCTAAAAAAAAAATGTTTATACACATATTAACGACTAACTAATAGTAGATACATATTGTAATGAGAACGTATGACTGTAAAATATGACCAGATTTCGCATAAATGCTTGATTATTTTGCATTGATACGAGGCTAAGAAAAAGTTTTGCAGGACACTGACGTGAATGTCATGGTACCAAGTGTCATTTGGAGGAGAGGCTGCAATCCATTCGTGTTTTCCCTGTTTTTATCTAGCGCCACCACTCGCTTGTTTTTATGGTTCATTCATTGTTGAGCTGATCAATGTGTAATTTTCATACCTTATTTTGATATTTCCTCATTCATACAGGATTTTATGGTATATTCGTAAGTACATCATTTGTGTTTGCATCATTACGTATTCAACTTAGCTAGGGAACTAAAACTACATACTTAGGATTGACAATCCGTTTTGTTTTCCATTGTGATACAAAGCTCCCCTATGATTTATGTATCAATCCATCGATCCTTTTGTATGTTCTTGTCATCGTATTTCTCTTCATTTTCCTACTTTGAAATTCCCTACCTTTCGATAGTTTCTAATAGTCCTTCACTCCTTCCTTTCTCTTCTCTGTATTATAATATTGTGTGCTTTGTTCTTGTTGTTTGTTTGTTTTCTATTTGGTCAAGAAACTTTGATGAGTTTGTGTTAAATAGTGTGATTTGTGTCAAAGTCACGTGACTGTGTAGAAATCGTGTTTTATTTTTAGTTGTAAAAAATCTGCCAAAAGGCAGACATCCAGTCGTTGTTTCATATCATCATTTTTTTTCACTTATGTTGGCAGTGTTTATCTTTTGCAATTTTGTTATTTCCAAATATATGTTTTTCATTCTTAATGTCACTACAATTATTTACTGTTACTTGTTCGTCTTTTCAAGGACAGTAGCCGGTAACTCATTATCATCACCATCATCATTGTCGTCGTCGTCATCATCATCATCCTCATCCTCATCTTCTTCTTCATTACTATCATCACCATGGCTACCATCATCAGTGTTATACATGGCTCATCTGCATTCGACGTCATTCTCATTATGATCGATGTCATGATCGCGATACTTTTCATCAGCATTTAATTGCCATTATGTTTATCGCAATACTTTCCTTGCATCAGCAACATCGTCACACCCGCCTTCTTTCACCGGTCTCTTGCTGAAAATGTTTCTTAAGTCATCTTAAGATCAATTATGGGGTTTTTTCAGTATTATCATCATCACCATCATCATCATCGTCCTCATTGCCGTCGTCGTCGTCACTATCATTATAACTTTCTTATATATCACCATCATCTTCACCATCACCATAATCAATACATTGTAAAACAATATCATTCACTATTGTTACCTCGTTAGCGTAACAGACATTGAAGTAAGCGATTTCATTCTCATCTTAATAACTCTGCTGTAATTGATAATCCTACCCAAGTATGATACACCTGCAATATTTGTAAATTAGCCCAAGATCACACGAACTAAAGCTAACTGATAGCTCTCATACCCCTCCATGCACCCATGTCAATATTTTCTACAGCACTGTTAACCTTTTTATTATTATTATCACAAAGAGGCACTCTGCCTAGAATAATGTGCACACTCCAGAATATATACTGCAACTCTCACTAGTACCGATTGAATCGGCCAAACTATGTCTTGAGTATGAGGTTCAAGCTTTGTGTCCATTTTACGTGACGGCCAATGAAGTATTCCATGCGTACAAGTAACCTACCAACCAATTACAAGCTGATCATTAAAGCACCTTGCCAAGCGATAGATCACTATGAGCAATGTACTGACCTGGCAACCTTTATGTTTAGGATTCTGTGATGTTTGATAAGCTATGTACTTTACATTAAAACCACGGCCTATAGCCCCATCCATGATTTCCTTCGATATTAGATATAATGTTATGATTAGCTCTCTCTTTTATTTTTCATTTTTTGTTAACTAGGATTTTCTCTCTGCCTTATTTACGATGATGTTTGTTTGAAAAGAAGGATGATAACTGGCTTTTCGCCAAACGGTTTTGGTTTTGTTTACGCATTACGATATATGTCTGTACCATGAGCGCTATCGGTGTCGTATGTCATAATTGTTGTGATATCTCTGCCAAAACGATGCATGCAGTATATACCGTGCCAAAATCATAATGTAATGCTATGCGTTGAGACTTTACTTTGCCATTATTATATCTGACATTCAATGTAAACGTCTGTATTGATTTCAGAGTTTGGTTATTATGATGATCGATATAATGCCTAATTGTTCTTGTTCCGTTGTTTTTATATTCCTATGATGGACCTGTGTAGACCTATGCCAAATTTTAATGACAATCTGATTTAGTGTCTGGGCTGAACGTTGTGTCGTCCGTAAATGGGAAGAAATGAATGAAGTAAGGAATAAAGAAGTAGAGGAATCAATGAATAAAGTGTAGGAATAGATAGATGGATGGATAGATGGAAAGTATGGACGAATAGAGTGATGAACGAATGACTATACAGATAATAATGAAATTAGTTTCTGTTTGTTTGCTTGTTTGTTTGTTTATTTATTTGTTCGTTTCTTTCTTTCTTTCTTTCTTTCTTTCTTTCTTTCTTTCTTTGTCTCCCATTTTCGTTACCCAATCAACTTGATCGTGGAGTTCACTAAGTGAAGATGGTGCACATATTCTTCCACCGCAAAGACAACAATAAAAGAAGGCAGCCAATATAGATGGAGATACTGCCCATCAAGAAAAGCGTCCAAAAAAACGTAATCCACTCACTTGCACTTCGTCGTATAGCTTGCCAAAAGTAAACACTTAGAGGAAGAATCTTGAAATTGGGGAAAGCACACCCATTTATTCATATATGAAAATTTATTAATTTCAAAACGCTGTACGGGATTTTTTTTTCAGGAATTACATTAGATACGATAACTTTCTTTGGTCAGTGTTTGTGGTGCATATACTTACTTTTCGTCGCCATTACAAAATGAATAGTACTTGTATTCAGTATTTGTATTCAGCCTCTATGGTTACTCTTTATCAAAATGAATACTCTGTATGTGTATTATTTTTATTTGAAGAACACAAAGGCATGATTGAATTGAATTACATTGAATTGAATTGTATTGAATTAAATCAAACTGAATTGATTTGAAATGAATTGAATTTAATGATTCGAAAGTAATTGCACATACCGTAACCGACTGGCACTTCTGTACGAGAGAGCCCAGTTTCTAAGTTTGGATATCAATTTTCGCGGTTTTGTCTGAATGTGACAGCGATTGTGCGACATGACGCGAGTTCTGCTTGTAAGAGTACCCTTTAATCAGGACATGTAGCAGTCTTAACGAACTCGTGTCTCGGTAAAGATTTGGCCACGATCTGTTTTGTTATCGCAAACGGAAGTGAGACTGTCGGCTCCTCCGACGCGACGCAACAAGGAAACACATGGAACAGCGAAAAGTGCCTGAAGGTCACGGCATGTATAACAAGAGTGGTAACATGGATATGCAGACAAATTAATCTGCGATGATTGCTTTGATATTATGCAACACGCCACAAGGTCAGAACGAAATCAGCCAAGCCAAATCACGTGGCACGGAAAAGGGAGAGTCATTCCTATCGGCCTCTGCATGACATTTCCTGCCGTGGACTCATTCTGGGGTATACTTCCCCCTCAGATTAAAAACATTACGAAAAGAATGTTAAAAAGATTTTGCTTATAGGCCTCTATCGTTCACTACGATATTTATAGTCAATAATCCACTCATTCCAACCGCCTCATGAGACGCTGCGATTCATGCGTGCTCTGTCTCATACGGGTCGACTGCGTTGAAATGTGATTTCATTGTACCATGTCGTTTTAATATACAACTGACAAAAATGCGATAATTACCCCTACTGGTGAATGGAAGCATCCCGCACGGTACGAGGGCAGCCCATGGTTTAGCTATAGGAACAATGCAATGGGGTTGTACTCCTTGAATCGAATGCGCACGCGCAACAGACAGGTGTCCGGTCCCACTTGCCGTAAAAGGTAAAATAATAGGCGTTCAGCGAGAGCGGTTGTTTCACCGTCGAATACGCTGGAATACGCACGTTTGCTGCGGAAAAATCTCTCGCTTCGGACCGCGCCCAACTCAACTCGCTAGCTCGCGTACACAGGCAAGGCATTTAGAGCGCTCTGTTCGCACCACACTCGTAAAGGACGCGTGGAATCCGAATCACCGGCAGATTGGAATATAATTTCGTGCAAATAAGCCCTCAACGCTTCCCAATTCCCCCTCAAATCCGTTGGAATAACTGTAAACTAGCAACCAAGATGGCAGATACGGAACAACAGCCGACAACCGAAGAGCAAACAGCCACCAAGGAGGAGGCCAAGGCGGAGGAGCCCGCTCCGGCAGTGGTAGAGAACGGCGAGGCAGAGAAGAAAGAGGAGGCGAAGGAGGATGAAAAGAAGGAGGAAGGAGGGGAGGAGAAGAAAGAGGAAGGAGGAGAAGCTAATGGAAAGACGGAGGGTGAGGGAGAAGAGAAAGCAGAGGGGGCTGAGAAGGAGGACGCCAACGGTGATGCCAAGCCAGCCGAACCCGCAACGCCCGAGGTGTGCCTCGACGCACCCACGGAGAACCCCCTGACCGACGAAGATTACCAGGAGATGATAAAATTAGATGCTGCCGAGTCGGAGGAGGGATGGGAGAAGATCAAGAAGCACAAGGAGGCCATCGTGTTCAGGAAGGCGGAGAAGAACGGAGCGCCAGTTATCAAGGTAGGCGTGGTCGAAAGTGTCTTCCCCACCAACCCAACCATGCCCCCCTCCCCTCCCCTTACCAAGCACTTTTGCCCACACGCCAGATAACCCTATCGTCCCATTTTGGTTTTGATTGTTCGTATTGTTTTTTTCGACGTGCCTGTTTTCTGTGTGCATATTGATATCTGCAAACAATGTGCAAATGCGCGTCTGCATCCAGACACTGCCGAATACATTCTGCTGTTTCTATGATATTAAAGGGACTCGATAAACTGTGATTGTTTGAACTCAATGCATCGCCCCTCTCCTAAGATCTGACAATCCGTTCGCGGACCGATTGTCCAATCTGAAAGGCACTGCACTGACAGGTCGCAAAGGTCAGAGAGAGCGTGCGTAAAATTGTCCTTTTATCGCTTTCACTTTAAGTCTCTACATATTGGTATCGGCTTTCAAGGGTCTCTCGGCCTTATTGGCTCAAAATCGTAGCAGAAGTGAAAGTTTGTTTGGAGAGCATAATAATGACGTACATTGTCAAATGGGGCACTTCTTTTTGACAACGCATTTTAAGCAGTGTGTTTAAATCAATGCATGCTAAAGTGGTTTGAGAAAATGACACCGTGTTTCATGAAAATGCAGTTATGATGTACTAGTAGTTATAGCTCGCGCGTTGAGTGCGTCGTAGTAAGTTGGACGAAAATAGCCTCGCGACCAGACTTACTGATTAAGCCTCCTAACTACCTATCTTGTTAAGATTGCGAAATACCGGTTTGGTTAAGTTTACGCGAATTATTTGCCGAAAAACTGTCTTTTGCTATCATCTAAGTTTGTGGTTGTTTTGTTTTTAATTGCTATGCTTAGAGAAATTAAGTATCGGAATTTCATAAGAAACAGACAACCTGGCTGGAAGCCAGACTAAATGAACGCGAAATGCGCGCACGAACCTCTCGATGCGTTGCTTCACTAGACGCAACCTACAACGGTATGCAACAGGTTTTCCAATGGGAAATCAGCGCTTCATTTATGTACGAAATTAGCATCGATTCCAATACATACAGTGCTTGGATGCTAACTCGCCTGTGATGTATAAGAACGTTATATAACGTGCACGTCTTCCTCGCTCTCTCTCTCTCTCTCTCTCTCTCTCTCTCTTTCTCTCCCCCATCTATCTTTCTATCTATCTATCTAGCTCTGTATGATATGTAGCTCTATGATGATATATATATCTCTTCGTCTCTATCTGTCTGTGTATCTATCTAACTCTCCATCTGTGTATATATCTCTATGATGATATCTCTTCGTCCCTATCAATCTATCTATCTATCTATCTATCTATCTAACTATCTAACTAACTAACTCTCCATCTGTGTAGCTCTGTGGTATCTTCGTCTCTATCTATCTATCTATCTATCTGTCTGTCTGTCTATCTATCTATCTATCTATCTATCTATCTATTTATCCATCTATCTATCTATCTATCTATCTATCTATCTAACTCTCCATTTGTGTACCTCTATGATAATATACCTCTTCGTCTCTATCACATTGATTATCTATCTATCTATCTCTCACTAAGTGCGCGTATACATGTGCATCTATCGTGTGAGAGATATAATTGAGTGATATTGCGTTGATTGCGTCATCCACAATTCTTTTCCACCCGATCCACGACAGCCACGTTGGAGTGATGTCTTCTTAACTGGGAGTGTCAGCGTTAGGGTAGATGCAGTCATCAGGGGAGATTGCGCATCATCCGGTAGCTTTAGTGTAATTGACGTTGGATGCGTGGATATTCTCGTTTCACTTTCTCGTGTTCCTCTTAACCCGTTCTTTCCGAGACTGCGAAATCTGTGCACATTACAGGTTCCACACGATTTACGTATAGGCGATGGGATTGCCTTATCTTTGTACAATCATTAAATTCAAGGTGAATAGCTTACTGCGTAATGATTACGGACAAATTAACGGGTTATACTCTCGCGAGTTGATGAACCCCTCCCAACGCACAGGCACACACAGAGACATTGATTAATGTGTGTGTGTCTGTTTTCGTGTAAATGTGCGAGTGTGTGCGCGTTTGTATCTGCCTGTGTGTGTAAGAACTTAGGATTTAGGCATTAAGGATTTTTGTTATTCCCATGATTACCCAGTTGTAAATTACCATGTGACAGTCACCACTAGCAACACATTTCTGCAAGTATATAGACTCATATAATAAGATCTATTCAAAAAACCCTCCCGAAATAGTCATATACGGTACACTATCCTCCGGTCCATTTTGCCCTAGATCTTCCATCCTAGTATATTACTCACGACATTTTTCCCTGAAACAGATTAATCACCATACAAGCTTCTTTTATGACTCAACAGTCTCCATCCCACTGACCCCGCATCACCATGTTCTCCAACTGCACTTTCCGCATCTTTTCCTGCATCGATCAAGTTTCCCTTTCCTCCTCCTCCTCCTCCTCCTCACTCTTTCCCTTCTTCCATTGCTCCCTTCATCTATCCCTCCTTTACAGCATCAATCCGTTATCCTTCTCCTCCTCCTCCTCTTTTCCCTCCCCTGTCTCTGCATTATACCATTGTCTTTCCTGCTAATCTTTTATTATCATTCATTTGATCTCCCCTCTTATCTCTCTCTATCTCTTTCAATCAATCTGTCTATTTTTCTGTCTATCTGTCTTTCTATTCATCTATCTATCTATCTTTACATCTCTCTATCTATCTATCTTTCTATCTATCTATCTATCTATTCTTCTATCTATCTATCTTTCTGTCTCTCTCAATCAATATGTCTATCTATCTTTCTATCTCTCTGTTTATCTTTCCATCTGTCTATCTTTGTGTCTTTAAATCTCTCTTTATTTCTATTTTTCTTTCTTTCTTTCCATCTATCCGTCTATATATCTCTATCTGTATTACTAAAGTTATCGACTTTTTTGCTTCCTTATTTCTTTCTCTCTTTCTCTCCCTCTCTCCATCTTTGCACCACTCCATCACTTTTAATCTCTTCTTACCTCTGTCTCTCTCTCTCTGTCTGTTTGACTCTCATAACTCAATGATATCCATCTCAATTTATTTCACACCTTTCTTCCCTTCTCTCACTTCCTCCGTCACTCTGTCACTCCATATCTGTTTCTTCTCCTTCTTCCTCTTTTCACTGCATCTCTCCATCATTGTTCCTTCTTTTTTTGTCTCCCTTGTAAATCAGTTCACTTCTGTGTCCTACCCTCTCCTTCAGTCTCTCCCTCTCTCTCTCTCTCTCTCTCTCTCTCTCTCCCTTTTCATTTGGTGCAATCTCCATCCAGTTTCCTTCATTCTATCACCCGGTCTTCTTACACCAAGTCCTCTTTCCCTCTCTCTGCAGAGCATCATATTCAATTCAATTCAATTCAATTCAATTCAATTCAATTCATTTCATTTCAAGTCGATTCAATTCAGTTCAATTCAATTCAATTAATTTCAAGTTCTTTATTTCCATCAAACAAAAGGCGATACATTGCACACAGTACACCAGCAAAAAGTAAGGAGTATATAGTACACTCTATAAAGAGTAGTAGGGCCTATATACACTAAATGTAAATGCAATTGATGCAAGCAACAATTCAATTCATTGCAATTCAATTCAATTCAATTCAATCCAATTCAATTCAATGCAATGCAATTCAATTCAATTCATATTCTTTATCTTTTCCGTTCTACTTTTATCTTTCTCTCCATCATCATCATTATCGTCTTATTCAATTCAATTATTCAATAATTATTCAATTCAAATAAGAAGTAGGAATGTATTTCCATTGGCACATTTTTTTTTTGTTGTTGATACAAGTTCAAAGAGAGAAAAAAAGTACGATGTATCACACCAATATACATGTGAAACTCATGTTCAAAATAATTGTGTTATTGGAAAAGAATTCTCCATTTCTTCCTCCTCCATCTCTTCCTCTCTGTGTCATCCCATCATCTTTTTTCCTGATTACATCATTCTTCCTCATCCTCCTCATCCTCCTCATCCCTTTCTCCTCTCCCTCTCCCTCTCTCTCTCTCTCCCTGCATCCCGGCCCGTCTCTATCCACCTCGCACCATTCTCGCCTCCCATACTGACTGTACTATGAGTCAAAAGTGGCCGGCGTACTGATAATCCACGCCATTGATTATCATAATGGATGCATGGTCCCCAACCCCCCCCCCCCCCCCCCCCCCCCCCCACCTCTTCATCCCTCTCCTGTGCCTCTTGCCTACCCCCATACGCTCGCCTCCACGCTGCTTTCCAGCGGATGACACTGCCTAAAAACATGAATTCTTTATTCAACGAGATATCCGCACACGCATTTCGGGATTTCTCACTCACTGCGCTTTATTGTGTTTATCCGCCCGCGTGTTGTATAGTGGTTGCACTCATTCGTATCTGAATAGATTTAATGCCGTCTACCATATTCCTGTTTTATTCAACGGGTGTGTATCGACGTTATTATTACGTAATAAAGTAGAGTCTTTAGCTTGCCCAGGTCTTTGAACCTCTTCGTTCGTATGTTAATGTTGTCTCTTGCGGTGTTGTTGCTGGTTTGTTTGTTTGTTTGTTTTTGGCAACGGTAAAAAAAGAAAAAATATATTCTGCATCGCTTGGATACCGCAGTCAGTTGATTATAAAGTGTTTTATCGCAAAACAAGCAAACTCCATTCGTGTTGAGGTGATATATTTGCGATTTAAGCTGCTGTTAAAAAAGAGACGATAATAAGAAATACGGGATATTTTAACCAAATTTCAAGAATATTCCTTGTTGTGTTACAAGTGAGAAATCACTGGAAAGGTTTCATTTTGCTCTATCTGATGATGGACTTCCTTTAAAGTGTCAAAATGGCGCTTAGCCCAGTTTGCAATGGGACTTGTCATATGAAGAGTCATGTTTCACTGTGGTATTATATGACAGATGATCCGGAGACTTCCTAACTGCAGATTCAAGTTAATTCAATTCAATCATTTTTTTTTATTCCTTCAGTAAAGGAAATACATAAAACAAAGCGATCAATTCAATTATTAAACAACTTGGAAAGACAAATCATTGATTATGATACAAAATATATGGACGAATGATATTGTGAAAAAAAGAAGAAGATCAGTGCACTGCTTGCCATTGTAACAAAAGAAAAGTTAAATTTAGCGATGGAGAAGAGTATTTCACGAAAAGCAAGGCTTGAAGAACGTAGATCACGCGTCACGGATAGTTAGGTCTAAATGTTGGGGAAGATCTCCTGGTATATGAAGAGTTTCATCGCGAAATGGTCTAAACGCCATTAAAAAATATGAAAGTAAGTCCATCACTATAGAGCAAAGTGAAACCCTTCCAATGGATCCCTCACTTGGGAACATAACAAGGAATATTTTTGAAATTATGATTACAAATATCCTGTTTTTTGTATTTTCCTTGTTTTTAGCAGCTTTAATCGCAGATATCTCAATTTAAGCAGAATGGAGTTAGCTCGTTTTTGCGATAAAACTCTTCATGTTCTGGTGCCGATAGTGATGGAAGCATCATGGGCCCACGCCCAAACCGGATATCCGGGAGACCAGTATGTGGTCTATTTCCTCCTATCTTAATTGACGTACGGTATATCATAACAAAATTAATTATCCATTACATATCATTTTCCATTATGTCCAATAAGGAAATATAATGTAAGGTGGATAAAACTAGACGCTGAGACATGAAAACGCACGTATGCACACATACACACATACACGCACACACATGACAGTCACAGCCCTCTACAGAAAAGTACAAGCACTCTAGCGAGCTAGCGGAACTTCATATGGTTAACCCTTTCTGTGCCAGGGACGTAGGACAGTGTGTCCAACGGTAATGGGATTTCTGTACCAGTCGTCGCCCCAAAGCACCCAAAGGGTTATTAGCGCTGAAACGCTACACCTTTAGAAGTGTCTTCTATAAGCGGAAGAAGTGTTGTTATCATTAAAATCTGTACATCCCTTTATAACAACATACATGCTCACATACATTATGTATCCAACTGTTTTTCTGCTCGGAGCTTTTGAAAGAGCACGAAGTGTATGATACTATGTGAGAATTTGATTTCTGAGACGTTCATTTCTTCCCACCGGTTTCAGGGAGTTGTCCAGCATAATAAAAATGATAACAGGGTCACGTGACATTCAATTAGGTCGTCTGCTCACCACTCATGCCGAACGTACCACGTGACAGCTCATGCGCCGTGTTCGTTGTGGTAATGACAGAGTTCATGCAGGCTCTGTATCAAGATCTGCTGATTTAAATGAGAAAACCAAATCATGTAATCACAGTTGGACTTATATCCCACCCCATTCCAACCCAACACAACTCAAACCAAACCAAACAAACCAAATCAATGCAAATCAAATCAAACCAAATTTAAAAAAAAAACAAATAAACGGTACCAAATCAGAGCAAAGTAAAGCAAAGCAAACCAAAGCAGAGCAAACCAAATCAAGCCAGACCAATCCAAATCAAACCGTCTCCAACCAAACCAAATCTAATTAAATCAAATCAAACCAAACCAAACCAAATCAAACCAAGTTAATTCAGGCCGACTCAAACTTATACACCCGTTGACTGCACTGCTCTATACTTCGGCTCAAGTCAAGTTCGCAAGCAGGTTATTGTACCATTTCTGTTCCAACTTCCTCTTTCCACGTTACCTTTTGAACATGAGATGTAAGGAAGATTCAGATGTCATTTTTTTTTCTATTTTAAGACAACATGATTATCAATGTCAGAGACAGTTGTCTACATAAATATTAGTCTTTTCTTCCTCACTATATATTGTCATACGACCAAGCGCTGAAATGAATATGAGGAGTGTAAGGGGATTCTAGTATAAACAGTCACAGCATATTTTACGAATACAATATCGTAAACATCGGAGATATAATTAGAATTAGTTATTTTCATTATATATTCTTAGCGTCAAACGATATTTATCGAAAACACAATCTGGCGTCTAAGGTGCCGTGTTTGCTTTGATAAGTAGGAGTTATGCACACTAGAATTATGACACTTCCAGGGCCCTTAATATGACTGACAGGAATATAAACAACAACAGCAACAACAACAAAAACAACAACAACAAAACCTTCTGATCTTTGCACGCCTAACATGTTACTCACTTGTCTTCATATAGTCGACAATCAGTTATTACTCTATTAGAATGTACGTTGTTTGATATTGCAAGCTTGAGATCGATGCCAGTTTTTCTGACTGTGAGTCTCACTCTCGTCTCTGACGTACACTAACCTCTGCATTGTACAGAGCCTCCGACCCTGAATGACCTACAAAATGTTCAAGTTCAAGTCCAAGTAAATCTTACTTTCTCCATCTCAACATCATTAATAACATATATACGCACAATGTACATGAAAGTAAATGAATATTAGCGTACATTATACTTTTGATGAAGATTGCAGTAATGTCAAATGGTCAAACAAACGGTTTGCCTATATGGAAATGTAAACACTCACTGGGCTCAGAAAGAGGAATACGTCAACAGTAATTTTCCCTGTATAGACCACATAGCTGCCATTCTGTTAAATGTGTTAGACGAGGAACCTGACTCGTCCATAGTTTCAAATACTTATTTGTTTATTTATCTATTTACTTAGCTATCTGTTTTTCTCTCCCTTTTTTGAGGCTGTAATCGGGAAATTGTGAATTCACAAACCATTAAGGTTACTTGCTATACTCACTCTTTAACAATGATTAGTGCAGAATTGATTTTCACGAACAAAGACTGCGTCAATAAAAAAAAAATGATGAAGGTAAAATACAAAATTAATGACATTTTAACTACTTTAATTTTCCCCACTTTGTACGACTGTATTACGGACAGTACATCTTAAAAACTCATCACAAAGTACATTAAGTTTGTGACATCTGTAAACTCAAATTGTATGATGTCAATTTACGTATAGTCATGTGCGGTTAAAAATATGCAGGCGCCCCGCTTGTGCTGCAACACACTTATGAAAAGTTCACGGTCCTAATCCAAGGAAAACTTTAAGGATCTCGAATAATACGTGCGGATCATTTGCCAGCGACTTCAAGGAATGCTAGTTATCACGAGCA